>NC_082710.1:103858964-104165995 GCF_030144855.1 Hypanus sabinus | reverse complement strand
AGTCTAGGAGCCCGATGACTACAGGACACAGACACAGGTTCAGTGTGCAGTCCGTCCAGCAGCCTGATGACTACAGGACACGGACACAGGGCCCGATTCAGTGTGCAGTCCGTCCAGCAGCCTGATGACTACAGGACACAGACACAGGGCCTGATTCAGTGTGCAGTCCGTTCAGCAGCCTGATGACTACAGGACACAGACACAGGGCCCGGTTCAGTGTGCAGTCCGTCCAGCAGCCTGATGACTACAGGACACAGACACAGGGCCCGATTCAGTGTGCAGTCCGTTCAGCAGCCTGATGACTACAGGACACGGACACAGGGCCCGATTCAGTGTGCAGTCCGTCCAGCAGCCTGATGACTACAGGACACAGACACAGGGCCCGATTCAGTGTGCAGTCCGTTCAGCAGCCTGATGACTACAGGACACGGACACAGAGCCCGGTTCAGTGTGCAGTCCGTCCAGCAGCCTGATGACTACAGGACACGGACACAGGGCCCGATTTAGTGTGCAGTCCGTCCAGCAGCCTGATGACTACAGGACACAGACACAGGGCCTGATTCAGTGTGCAGTCCGTTCAGCAGCCTGATGACTACAGGACACAGACACAGGGCCCGATTCAGTGTGCAGTCCGTCCAGCAGCCTGATGACTACAGGACACAGACACAGGGCCCGGTTCAGTGTGCAGTCCGTCCAGCAGCCTGATGACTACAGGACACAGACACAGGGCCCGGTTCAGTGTGCAGTCCATCCAGCAGCCTGATGACTACAGGACACGGACACAGGGCCCGATTCAGTGTGCAGTCCGTCCAGCAGCCTGATGACTACAGGACACAGACACAGGGCCCGATTCAGTGTGCAGTCCGTTCAGCAGCCTGATGACTACAGGACACAGACACAGGGCCAGTTGGACCAAATAAGTGACGAACGAGCAGCTCACTTCCTGACCTGAGAGAGCATTTCCAGCAAGCCAGATATGGAATGGAAGACTGACCAAAGCCGAGTAGAAAACTAATGAAGAATCTCAATGCCATTGTGACAAATGTACAAAATAAATTAGCACAGTAGTATCCCGCTCCTTCACCAACAGTGAGCTACAGATTATACCTGCACACACTATATTCCTAAAACAAGACAAGTAGCAATATGACAGGAGCTCCAACATCTAAACTAATGGTCGCCAACCAGTCGATCGCGAGCGACTGGTCAATCTTTGAGACTTTCCCAGTAGATCCCGAAAAAAATGAAAAATACACAAATACATTATGCCCGATAAACCTTTTGATGCAAATATGTAGTAATTTAGTAACTTCTACTTTGAAAAAGGACTGCTCGACAACTTCATGCCCAAAAGAAACAACTTTATCTAGGAAGGTAAAACAATATTTGCATACAGAAGTTTTCACTAACACCGGGCAGAAAAGACCGGAAGGAAAACCCTGCAACCCTGGAAACAATCTCTCTTTACAGTTTCTGCAGCGGGTGTATTGCTAGATTACCATGATCCTGATTGGTATTAACTTATCTTTATAACGCTCACGTTACAACGCATCTCCCACTTTAAATTCCAAAATTCCCCAAATGTACAAGAAACGGGAAACAAAAACAGTGGCGTCATTAGATTACGTACCCCTGAAACTTATGCTAGTGTCTCAGTAAGTTTACCAATGGCTCAGAGGACATGGAATGACAAGTGTTAAAGGACTTGTCACTCTGAATATTTTTCACGACAGTTCGATGAATCCCTGGATGTAATGCAAACAGCTCAGCTTGTTGTATTTGTCGGAATGGCTTTCCAGGATTTTACAACAAAGGAAGACTTCCTCTCTCTTTTGCACTTAAAGGGGGAGAACAAGAGGTGAGGATATTTACAATGAGTGTTAAAAAAAGTCTGTGAAAATGACATCCCCATTCATAAACTGATGGCAATTACTACTGATGGGGCCCCAGAAATGCGTGGTGTGCGCGTTGGTTTTTATAGCACTGTGCCATAATTACTCTGATTTTCCCGACTTCCTGGATTATCACTGTGTGATTCATCAGCAGCCTTGGCTGGGAAGGTCGTGGACTTTTCTCATGTAATGACACTGGTGGTCAAACCGATAAACTTGATTCGAGCAAAAGCGCTTCAGCACTGCTTATTCAAGGCATTATTGGATGAGCTCGAAGCCGCTATGGCCTGTTTGATATGCTAGTTACAGTGTTTTCTTAGTTAAATTAACTTGAAAGTTTGACAAGAGCATTTTATGTAATTAAAATACAATTAGCCCAAATAAAGGGCCTCAAGATGGAAGTACAATCTGAGCTGTTTTTTCTCTAAACGATTTAGCAGGTCGATCTTATCTTTCACTTAGGCTGAGGTAGGGGATCTTGGGCTTTAAAAGGTTGGTGACCACTAACCTAAACAGATAATACCCTAACTTGGATTGCTTTACTTTCTTGCATCAGAATTTCTTGTGTAGGAAGTCCGGCTGCTCTGGGCTTCATGTCTATGGACTCACTTTCCTTTGGAAGGCTGTTGCTTGCTTTTACTGTTTGCATGATTTGTGTTTATTTTCTCCCTCTGCGCATTAGGTGTTTGTTGGTCTTTTTTAAAAATGAGTTATTTCAGTTTCTTGTTTAGTGGCTGCCTGTAAGGAGATAAATCTCAAGATTGTAAACTATGATACAGGGGTCCCCCACTTTACGAATGTTCGCTTTACGTCACTTCGCTTTTACAAAAGACCTACATTAGTAACCTGTTTTCGCATTACACCATTTCGGCTTAAGAAAGGTTTCATACAAACGCTCTACCTTTGTAAAGGAGGGGGACACCTGTAATAAATGTACTTTGAACATTCTAATTAACTTTATCATCATAATAGCACTGCTTTTAAAATACTCACTACATTCACAAGGAAACTATTGATAGAGAAAAAACACTCTGATGAATAATTATTAATACAAAGCATTAACTGGTTTGTCTCCACAGATGCTGCTTGACTGGCTGAGTTCATCCAGCATTTCTGTTTTTATTAACATCCATAAAAAAACTTTCAAATTCACAACTGCTTGGACAGTGCAGAAAAATTTAAAACAAGTGGCACAGATGAAGACTCCTCTTTGAAATGAAGATGAATGGAGGAGCAGGTATTTGCTTATTACTCATTACTACTGCAGTTTACAGGAGGTTATCATTATCAAATTGTCAATATACAACATAGTGTGTTTCTACGACTATTCATTATGCACATTTAACACAAGTGTGAGAAAAAGAATGTCAGTATTCTAAACCCAGTCATCCAATTTGTAGCATTTTCTAAAGATCCAAAAGAAAATGCAGGAGAAAAAGGTAAGACGATGAAGAATTTGTGGCTAGTCTTATTTAATTCAAACTGCACTTTGTTGGAAGTAATTCCCAATCCCAAGAGGGATAGAAACGAGCAGCATGGTTTAGTGAGATTAAAGTTTGAACTGGTCATTATACCTGGTGTAGTTAAAAGAGTTAATTCTGTTTGAGAGTAAGCTCCTTCCAAACAGCATTTATGGCCGTGTAATTGTATCAATTCCAGGAACTTGACCAAAGTGAACACTCCAGAGTCAATGTTGCACACTGGAACAATAATGAGTGACAAAACACCCTCCGGGATTTTTATGTAAGAGCTCTAAAATAAATAATAATGGGCGTAAAACAAAATTATTGTCTGTTTGTCTGTGTGTTGAATAAGTTCACCAGACCAGTGAAAGTCACATCAAATAAATCAGTCCAGGCTGTTCTGCACATCAGTTATATCACAAGCACCTGCTGGCAGGCACTTTCCAATAAATTATCATATCCTTATCCTAAGCATCTCCACGGTGTAGGGGATTTTCCTTCAACACATCAATAACTTTCCATATACAGTACTGTGCCAAAAGTCTTAGGCACCCTAGGTTTTTTTATATATAGTCTCCACAGAGCCCAGGTCTCATGATTAAGGGTGTCCAGAATTACCTGGAGAGACAGAAACAAAAGAGACAGCCAAAGTCTGCTGCAAATCTATGGCAAGTTCTCAAAGCTACTTGGAGCAACCTACCAACTGATTTTCTTATAAAACTGCATCTAAGAGAATTGATGCAGTTTTAACGGCAAAGGGCAGTCACACCAAATATTAATCTGATTTAGTTTTTTTTAAGTTTACTGCTCTTCATAATAATTTTTCTGATATTTAGAAACTTTTAATATCATTACTTTTGAAAGCATCTGTGCTTTACAGAAATTTTTTTACATTGGCCTAAGACTTCTGCACAGTACTCTACATAATAATAATAATAATAATAATAATACATGCAGGAAATGATGCATTAGCACTATTCATCTGCAATAACAAAACAAAAGAGATGGTTGTTGACTTCAGGAGGGCACAGAGCGACCACTCCCCGTTGAACATCGACGGCTCCTCGGTAGAGACCGTAAAGAGCACCAAATTTCTTGGTGTTCACCTGATGGAGAATCTCACCTGGTCCCTCAACACCAGCTCCATAGCAAAGAAAGCCCAGCAGCGTCTCTACTTTTTGTGAAGGCTGAGGAAAGTCCATCTCCCACTCCCCATCCTCATCACATTCTACAGGGGTTGTATTGAGAGCATCCTGAGCAGCTGCATCACTGCCTGGTTCAGAAATTGCACCATCTTGGATCGCAAGACCCTGCAGCGGATAGTGAGGTCAGCTGAGAAGATCATCGGGGTCTCTCTTCCTGCCATCACGGACATTTACACAACACGCTGCATCCGCAAAGGAAACAGCATTGTCTGGGAAAAGGCTCTGAAGCATTCGGGCTCTCACAACCAGACAATGTAACAGTTTCTTCCCCCAAGCTATCAGACTCCTCAATACCCGAAGCCTGGACTGACACCTTGTCCTACTGTCCTGTTTATTATTTATTGTAATGCCTGTGCTGTTTTTGCACTTTATGCAGTCCAGTGTAGGTCTGTAGTCTATGTTTTTTTTAATTATATAGTTCCGTCTAGTTTTTGTACTGTGTCATGTAACACCATGGTCCTGAAAAACACTTTAATTTTTACTATGCACCGTACCAGCAGTTATGGTCGAAATGACAATAAAAGTTGACTTGACTTGAATTTATAATTTAGGCTTTTTTTTTTGCATTGTTGCACTTCTGTAAAGATACCTCATTGATAATGTGGTGTTAATTAATAGATTATTGTGGTGTATTGAATGGATAAGATTTCTTGATAATGTAGAGATTCTTATTCAAAAGACCAAATAATCTATTAATTAATGCTATTTATCTGCTGATATCAATAATGCATGCTCCGTGGTGCATTTTGGAATGTTTCTTTAAGTACATATTTTCAAAGTACATATATGTTAGCATATTAAGATTCACTTTCTTGCAGGCATTTAAAAGGAAATAAGAAATACAATTTCATAGGCATCTATTAGTCTCGAGAGACCATGGATTTGCACCTTGGAAAGTTTCCAGGACGCGGGCCTGGGCAGGGTTGTATAGGAGATTGGCAGTTGCCCATGCCACTTCTCCGGGAAGTTCCAGGAGTCTCCCGCAAATTGATGGTGCTACCTCCCTGAAATGAATTTTTGCAGGGTGGGACGTCTGAAGTCTGAAGAAAGGGTAATTCACAACGCTCAGTATAGGAGACCCAGCTAGGGGTTGGCATCATTTTCACGCGCGATTACCCCAGAAATGGCAAGGTTACAGGACGATAGGGAGATGCAGGTCGGTAACCAGAACTTCCGATACGCGCTACCGGACCGCAACGGGGGATTAATTCGTCTCAACATTAGTCCTTCAGTAATCAGGGCTCGTAGACGAAGAAATGTAGGTTTATGCCAGGGACCCGCTACCTCTGAAGATAAAACTTGGAGAAAAGCTCAAGATCTTGCCACTTATATCGAAAATTTCACAGAAGTGATGGCGTCTCGCTGGTAATACGCCTCTCGGAGTTGTTCAGGTGGGTTTAAGATCACTGGCATCAGTTCTCGTTCCGATACATCTCCGCCGACCAGTGTAACAAAGAGTACTTTTGATCTCGTAACTAATAAGGCGATTAAATTGCGCGATGCGTTAAACAATACATTTAGATTAAATCTTTCAACACTTGGAAACGTCCCTAAAACGCGGTCTGGCACGTTCTTTATATATATAAATAATATTGTTATCTTTAGATACCTTCCCAGGCGAAATACTAGGATTATGGCTACACCTCCACTTCATAACTACAGAGCTGGTAAAATGCTGGAAGCGGACCAGCTTCGGTTCAAGTTGCCGACGTATTTCTAAATCCAACTCAATACACCGACAGAAGAGAAATACTAAATTTGTAAGGTAACGTTTCTGCAAAAGCACTCGCTCATTATTAAACCGACGCTCGCCTTTTCCTGCACAGTGCGAGTGAGTGAGAGAAAGCGATTGAGATTCCCTTACAGGAAAAGTGAACGCGGATTTGGAAATAATCCTAAAGTCAGACACTGTGAAAGTGGTCGGTTAATCCAGCTCCGGAGTCACGGGTCGGTCCACAATAACAGGGTTCGTTCCAGACTCTGCACCAATACCTAACCCGGTCTCGGGAGGACACGTCGCACCACACACACCCCGCTGCGACAATCAATTTAATTCACTTTTAACTGCGTGGAAAGCACAAAAGCCTCAGCTCATCTTTGTACAAAGAGATGGATTTCGACAGAGATCACGGACGTTTATCAACAACAACATAGCAGTTTTTTTTAAAAAGGAAATAAACGTTTTGTTTTACCTGTCTGGCAGGAGGAAGGAAGGTCAAATTCAAAGTTTAACTGATGTTATCCAAACAGTGTTTGTAAAGAGAGCAGAGAATGGGCTCCAAACGCATCAGGTTTCTGACCGAAATCCCTCCACCCCCGTAAGGCGGAGCTAGCTCGCACCACGTCATCAGTATGACAGGTGAATATTATTATCACCTTTCAGTAGTACTGTAGAGTTCCAGAGGGTAACTAATATGGAAGCGAGAGTTAATGGGTAAGGGTGGCAGGTTTCCTTCACTCCACACCTGATGTGAAACACGTTGAGGTTTGGTGGCTGTCCATTGTGCCCGACCAGTGGGGGGAGTTCAACTCTCTCTGCCCGGGTCCAGTGGTACGAACAGGCGCCACA
The DNA here is from genome assembly GCF_030144855.1 of Hypanus sabinus. NCBI lineage: Eukaryota > Metazoa > Chordata > Chondrichthyes > Myliobatiformes > Dasyatidae > Hypanus > Hypanus sabinus. Next base: position 104,158,866 of record NC_082710.1, on the reverse strand, counting down.
AACTGGGGTTTTCCTTGGTTCCGGTGGATGACTGTCGCTGTGTTCTCAACAGAGCGTTGTGACACCGCCTTGGTGGTCATTGGATCTCATCCACCCAGTCCGCCGGAGCCAACTTCGCATGCCAGGACGGGCGTGTCCCTACCTCACCGGGGTATGAGGTTACCCTCACCCGGTTCAGCCCGCCTGTCGAAGCGGTGTACCAGGGTGTGACCGCTGCCGCATGCAAACACCGACTTGGAGCCACGGGTGAAAGCTGAGGGTCCAGTGGGGACCAAAGTGAGTAAGCTGCCCCGGAATGGACACGGCGAGCTCCTGCGTCAGAGGGGTGACTCCGCGTTGAAGTTCATGTCGATCTAATTGACAAATCATTAATGATACCCCTTTTAGCTTCTTCCCCATTGTCCCAGGAGGAGACTGGACCTGTGTCACCAGCACAAGAAGTCAGATTGAGTACAAAGGGTTACAGACCAGAAACGTTGACTTCTTCTCTTTCCACAGATGCTGCCCAAACTGCTGAGTTCCCCTTGCACTTTCTGTTTTTACTTTGGATTTTCAGCATCTGTGGTTTTTACTTTCATTTCTAGCATCAAACACCTGCACCATCCAGGCCAAGCCGGAGCCATCACTGGAGGGTTAGTACTGACTCGAACCTGGACACCATGTCACAGTAACATAGCGGTTAGCGTGACACTATGGGGTGTCGGAGCTCGGAGTTGAATTCCGGTATCATCTGCGAGTAGACTGTACGTCCTCCCTGTGAATGCATGGGCTTCTTTCAGGTTCTCAGGTTTGCTCCCACAGTCCAAAGACGGTGAGCACATACTTAGATTTTTGAAAGTTCTTTGACCTTTGGATTTTATTGATGGTGGGTAAATGCTTTTGGGCACAAGCGAGGACTTGAAGTATGAGTGTTCTGTTGTTATGCTTCCTGTAATGCTCTCTAATGGATTCATTATCAGCTTGTGTTTATTTGTCATGGGAGAAATGATCAGCAAGAGTTCACATATTTCTGAACTGAGAAGGGGTCTCTTCTCTTCTTCTGCCATGCCATCCCTTGGTATCGAGAATGACCTGCTTCCGGTCCAGTTTCGTGTTTGATGAAGCTGTTCAGGAGGCCAACATGAGGTCCATGACCATTGCCATGGTTGGTCAAGGGTGTGCTTTACTGATTGGGAAGTCTTTGATTAATGGTAAAGTTCTCATTTTCAGTGCAGAGAGCTGAGGTGTCATAGCAGAGGTCAGACCACATGGGAAGCTCACCCAGGGACATAGGTGCATCACTGACCCACAACTCCAGTGAGCTGGGTTCTGCACCTATACTCGCTGGAGTTTAGAATAAGGGGGTTCTCATGGAAACATTACGAATATTGAAAGCCCTAGATCAGGGCTTTCCAACTGTTTTTTTGCCATGGACCAATATCATTAAGCAAGTGATCCATAAACCCCAGTTTGGGAACCCCTGGAGTGGACATGGAGAGGAGTCATTGAGTCTAGGGCGAGAGGGCACAGCCTCAGAATACAAGGATGTTCCTTTAGAACAGAAATGAGACAGAATTTATTTAGCCAGATGGTTGTGAATCTGTGGGATTTATTGCCACGGACAGTAGTGGAGAACAAGTCATTCGGTATGTTTAGAGCAGGGGTCGATAGGTTCTTGATTAGTAAGGGCATCAAACGTTACAAGTGGGAAGGCAAGAGAATGGGGTTGGGAGGGGTAATAAATCAGCCACGATCAAATAGCAGAACAGATTCAATAGGCTAAATGGCCTGACTCTGCTTCTATGTCTTATTGTTCGAGTGTGATCTGTGTGGAGCTTGCAAGATCTCCCTTTGAAGAAAGACTGCTTTAGTTTCCTCCCAACTCCCAAAGACATGCTCATTGATGGGTTAATTGGCCTCTCTAAACTGCACCAGTGTAGATGGTTAATTAGAATTGAATTAGAACTATTAATTAGTGATGATGAGTTAATGTTCATGACAGAACAGGTTCTCAAGAAATACATTGGGAATAAGGAATGGGGCAAATGACCCACTTCTATGTCATGGGAAACATCAATGTCTTTGAATGGAAAATCCTACAAAAGGCCCAGTACATCATGGGTAAAGCCCTCCCAGTCATTGAGCACATCCACAAGAAGCGATGTTGGAGGAAAGCAGCATTCATCATGAGAGATCTTTACCTCCCTGGCCAGGCTCTTTTCTCATTGCTGCCATCAGGTAGACAGTACAAGAGCCCCAGGACTTGCACCACCAGGTTCAGGAACAGTGACTATCCCTCAGCCATCAGGCTTCTGAACAAAAGGGGATAACTACATTCACTTGCCCATCCATTGAGATGTTCCCACAACCAATCTCACTTTACTGACTTCTTACCTGATGTTCTTGTTATTTATTGCTATTTATTTATATTTGCAGTTGCACAGTTTGTTGTCTTCTGCACTCTGGTTGATCTTTCATTGATCCTGTTATAGTTATTATTCTACAGATTTGCTGAGTATACCCACAGGAAAATGAATCGCAGGGTTGTATACAGTGACATATATGCACTTTGATAATAAATTTAATTTGAAGTTTGGACTTTGAAATGTTAGGAAAGACAAATCAGCAATAATCCATTACATCTTGGGCCCCTCTGGTCCTTCGAGTCATGTTGCCCCAGCAATTCCACAACCCCGATTAACCCTAGCCCAATCATAGGCCAATCCACAGTGACCAATTAACCTGCCTGGCACCTCTTTGGACTATGGGAGGAAACCAGAGCACCTGAGAAAACCCACGCATTCCACGGGGAGGACGTACAGAGACTCCTTGCAAAACAGCAGCAGAACCGAACTTTGAACTCCACACTCTGAGCTGTAATAGCATCAGGCTAACCACTAGGCTACCATGGCACCCTTCAAGGGGGATTTAAGACTGGTGATGCAGATGTTCCTGCAGTGTCTCACTCGGACAATGTAGTCTACAGCTGCTGTGACTGGACTGAAGGCACTGACTCGGGGTCTTTGATGGAGCAGGATGCTTGTTAAATACTCCAAACATTTCATAAGCAGGAAGTCTCCTTTTCCTCGACCCTCCTTTCCTATTATAACTTTCTAAAAGATTGGTGTTGCTAGGAAGAATCGGTTTGCTTCACTCTGGGATGCAAGCCATGGTTTTCTCAGTTTTGGAGCAGAAATCATTCTAAACCACATCCATAGCTTCCAGGATTGAGTGCATGAACAAAAAATAAAGCACCCCCTCAATGATGCTCTGCAGTGCAGTTTTTAGGATGAAGTAAATGCAAAAGTTTCTGCAGATGCTAGAAATCTAAAATAATACATATAAAATTTCCTGGAGGAACTCAGCAAATCAGGCAGCACCTTTGGAGGGGAATAAGCTGTTGATGCTTCGGGCCAGGTCTCTCAGTTTGGATGAAGTGGTAAAGTGATTTATTTAGGTGAAGTGTTGGGCTGAGGACACTTTTTACATTCCTGAATAACAGGTATATATAAACTTATGACTTGTTTCGAAGAAGAGCAAGGGATATTTCTTCTGTGTGCTGGTTTATATTTATCCCTCATCCTATGTCATTAAAAAATACATTGTTATAATGATTGCTTGGTGAGGGAAATGGCTGTGTGTGAACCGACTCTCACTTCACTTTGCGTGGCTGGAGGCTGTTAAAATTAGACACGGCACAGTAGACATGGCAGCCTCGTTCTGTGCTCCATCATTTTGTGATTCTAAGTTATAAAAGGCTGATTTGGTTTCAAGATGGATTTTTGTGTTCCAGTCTCTTCAGTGGGATTTGAACCAGCACCCAACTGACTCGGAAGAATGTAACCGACCAGATTACAGAAGCTAATCACACACAGTGGTAGCATAATGGTTAGTGCAATGTTATTACAGCTCAGGGTGCTCCTGAGTTCAGAGTTCAGTTCCTCCGCCGTTCTCTATGGAGTTGCTGTCTATCCTCATCATGGGATGTGTAGGTTTCCCCCAGGCACTCCCGCAGGCCAAGATGTACTGGGTAGGTTAATTGGTCATTGTAAATTGTCCCATGATTAGGCTAGGGTTAAATCGGGTGACTGCTGACCTTGAAGGGCCTATTCTGCACAGTATCTCAATAAAATAAAAAGGAGGTACAGGGTCCTCAGGACCCACACCACCAGGTTCAGAAACACCTCAACCATTAGCGTATAGAACCAGAGGGGATAACTTCACTCATCCCAACACTGAAGGGTCTTTGCCTGAAACGTCGACTGTACTTTTTATCCCATATACGAGTTCCTCCAGCATTTTGTGTGTTGCCCACAAGCTAAGGACTCACTTTTAAAGCACTATTCATCTCGCATTTGTTATGAATGTGAAGCAACTCTGAGGAGCCGAAGGGTACAAAGTTGCCCCCTCCTTTTTGAGAATCACAAGATTGCTATTAATTTGGGTCTGAGACCCAGGAAATGAGAGAGAGACGTCCAGAACACACAGGGTTTGGAATGTGTCCTGGCCTCAGCGAAACAGAACCACTGATAACAGCTATTGTCTCTTGGAGACGGAATTGTGTATTGAGTATTGTACTATTCATTGAAACCCCTCAGGGGACAACCAGAGCATCATCCCAACCTGACTGACATCTGAGACCCCGTGAGTAAGGATAAAAGAGGGTCTGGGGAACAACCCCTTTAGACGCACCAGGAGAAACGCTAGAAATCCCGTGGTAGCGTTTTATAGCGAAGGACGGTGAGGGCCCGTGTGCGATCTCCCTTGCCAGGGTGGCGGGCTCATCACGGAAGAACGGTTTAGCTAAACGAGAGGCCACAAGTGAAAGGCCACGACAACGAGACTCCTGACGGATCGAAATCATAAAAGGAATCGGCAAGTTTTTCTCCAAATCTCTCTCTCTCTCCAACCATTGCAACACTGCGGTCCCCAACGGCTGCAGCCTGCATGAACTGAGTGAACTTTATAGTTCCATCGGACAATACATTATCCCCTAGACAACGATAGAGCTTATTTCTTATTGATTATTATTATATCTGCACTTTTAGATTTAGTATTGACGATGTATATTATCTGTATATTTGCATTGATATTATTTTTGTGTATTTTTACTAATAAATACTGTTAAAAATAGTATCATCAGACTTCAACGGACCTCTCTATCTTTGCTGGTAAGTGACCCAGTTACGGGGTTCGTAACACATTCTCGATATTTAACATTTATTTCTTCTTCTATTATTATTTTTTCTTTTTCTTTTTCTATTTGTAGTTTGTTGTTTTTCTTGCACGTCGGTTGGTTGTCCATCCTGTGGTCGGTCTTTCATCGATTCTATTGTGTTTTTTGTATTTACTGTGAATGCCCACAAGAAAATGAATCTCAGGATAGTATATGGTGACATATATGTACCTGGATAACAAATTTACTTTGAACTCCGAACTTTGCAGGTTTTTGTGGAACTCTGACTGGTCTGTACTTGGAATGGTTCCACATTGAAGAGGATCTCCTTTCCATAGAAGGATTGCCTTGACGGTTCGGCGGGCTGACTGCAATAAGGAAAGATTAAAGTGACTGAACTTCAATGCAGAAGAGATATTCGGGACTGAAAATATATTCAGCAGGTTGAGTTAATTGATTGCTCCTTTCATTTGTCAAATGAAAGAAACTTATTTCACTTGTTCACACGACATTAGCTTAGGGTTAACTGGGGTTGTGTAGTTGCTGGGGTGGTATGGCTTGAAGGTCCAGAAGGGCCTACTTGGTGTAATATCACTTAATTAATTAATTAACCACAATATCCTATATCTTTTATTCCCTTTAATTTTTCATCAAATTCTCCTTTGAACACAACAGATGAATCTTTCCCAGTGCTAGTAAGGAAGTGCATTCTATCTGGATCACAATTTACTCTGTGCCTTGACTTCTCTGAAAACCTAATCTTTGCAGTCACTTTATTACAGGTAATTTGAGTTTACCAAGCACTTCTTCAGCTAGAAAGATTTATTTTCTGATCATTGTCAGTACCACATTGTGATGGTCACAATGTGTGTGATCGATTCCAACAGGTTAATTCTACAAATATTAGAGAGAAAAAAAGTTCTGTGCAACAATAATAATGGAAGTAGAGCAGATGGGGAAAATAGAAATAAATCAGCTTATGTTTATTATCTGAAATTGCTGGACACAATGTTCAGTCTGTAAAGTTAAAATACACCCAGTCCAAAGACAAGGTACAACATGGCAGTTTCACTCCTGGCTATTCTGGCATCTCCAAGCCTGAATGCTTGAAACAGCATTGAGCAAAACCATTCTGAATTGTCTTAATGCTTATTTCTCACCAGCTAGAGTAATTTTCCACATTTTCTCCAATTCCACTGGTTAGAATAGAATAGTTCAGCACTCAGATCTGATGGATTAGCCAGAAGTTTGGCAAAACAAGTTCAGATATTAATTACAATGCCTTCAGATTTAGGTCATTCGTTTTCAAAATCACTGCACCTCCAGAGCTGCCAAGTATCCAGGGCAACCAGTAATATAGTAAAGTTGAGCAATGTTTCAGTCGTTTAACGTAATAACAATTTGTCTGAGTGGAAAATAAAATTCTTACTTTTTATATAATAAGGGAATTATAGATCATGTGTTTCAAAAAAGATTTGGCTGCCAAAACAGAAGCAAAAGCTTTTGAGTCTGAATTCCCAATGCCCCGCTATCAGTTAATATTATGATTTAAGACAATTATAAAGAATCATATCAGGGCACTTACTTTGTCTGGGTTACGCTGTCAGAGAAAATGGTTGATTATCATTTGCACAAGGGAATTCATGAGATTTGAAATGAAAATTGATCATTCATGTGGATATTTCAATGCATTATGTCAACCTTCACAGTTCCTTTTAGACAATAAATTTCAGGACATCACTTTGGTTCATATCAACACCAAATACACATTAGTGTACTGGCAATATGGGAGAAATGTGCCTTCAACAGTAATCAAGATACTGTTCATCATTCCTATGTTCACACGAATCATTCACAAATAAACTGCTATGTAATAGATGTTAGATTAAATTCTGAAAGAGAAGATTAAATAATAAACATGAGAAAGTACACAGATGCTGGAAATCAAAAGCAACACACACGCAAAATTCTGGAGGAACTCAACAGGTCAGGCAGCATTTTGTAGGTGTTGCTTGAGAAGATTAAATAGCCAGACAGATATGGACAGAAAAGAGAAGAATGTCTTACTAGTTGGTGGAAGCAGCTGGTTAAGATAGCACTGGTGATGTCCAGCAACTACTTACCAGCAACAAAAAACAAAACAAAGAAAACTGCTAAGTACCTTATTAATAGCACTTTATTCATAACGATCAGTGCTAACGATAGAGAGGCCAGCGGTGGAGGCGTCGGAAAGGCAGGGGCGAGGCAAGTGACGGTGTGGTCAAAGCAGAGTCGTAGCGTTCCCAAGAGTGAGGGGAATCCCTATGTCCTATCAATTTAAGCATGGGGCTGAACTGGAAAGATCGTGTACAGGCAGAATTGGGGCAGCGGGGTCCATGCCCAGAGCAGTCCAAGAGTGAGGAATGACCAAATGTTTGGATCATTTAAGCACCAGGCCAGATTGAAAAGGTCTGGATTTTGGGACCGGAGGCGAGATGAGGGCTGGTTCTGTCTGGTACTGTTCACTAATCCACAACATTTACTCATCTCTATGCTGAACTGAGGCCTTGGCCTGCTCTGGCTGCAATGATGCCTGGCTTCGTGTCTGTAGCCCTTTGACATTTATTCAGCTCTATGATGAACTGAGACTGTGGCCTGCTCCTGCTGCAGCAATGTCTGGTTTTCTGTCTTACATCAACCTTCAGTTCTGAAGCTATTTGCCTACTCTTGTTGTTTTTCTTTCTCTCTCTCTCTCTCTGTATTGGGTGTTTGACAGTTCTTTTTTTAATTGTTTCTTTCGCGGTTTCTTTGTTTTGTGACTGCCTCTTAGGAGACAAATCTCAAGGTTGTACAATGTATACATACCGTGATAATAAATATACTTTGAACTTTGATTATCTGAGGTACTGCATTTCAATCTTAAACTATAAGAATGAAATATCAACTATAAAGAGGTCCAAAAAGTCATTGGCATGGTCACTGGTCATTATCTTAGTTTCTTCATTCACAAAAATTCCTCACAGTTCCATGCAAATCTCCAGTAAGGATTGGGGTCTAAATTTATGTGCATAATGCTGGTTCAATTAATGTTGAAGCTGGTTCCAAAAATAACCATCAAAAGAAAGCAAATGTCACAGGAAGACCTTAAATGTTAGCTTGACCCATGTTCCTTTGCTCAAGCCCAGTATCAGCTCTGTACCAACGACAGCTCCAAAGACCAACATCTGAAGGTCATTTTTAAAATTGCTTTATATCTGGAACTTTAAGGTAAAATTAGCTTGGACTCCTGCGGCTTTTGATTGATAGGAAATAAACCTTCCAGACCCTTCAGTTTAAATCTGAAACACAGTAAGCCTTAAAACTATGTGAAAATTGGGATGGTAGGGTGACCAGGTGCCAGTGATGTTCACTTGGTTGTGCCAACTATTTCTGTAGATCCTGGCAAACATACTTGGAAATGACTGCACTAACCATTGGTCTGAGCAATGGAATATACAGATGAAAAGGTGCCAATCTGCATCACCTGATGTTAGGATGCTTTTGTCCACCATGGATTGTCAAGATGACTTCCAGACAGAAAACAGAGGAATGGAATTTTTAAAAAGTTTTTCACCCTAGAACCCCACAGGTATCTCACAAGATTTATACTGATTCAACAGTTCTTCATAATTCATTTTAATCATTTAGAATCAAGCATATTCTTCATGAATTTGAAAATAATACTAAATTTCAGGAAGGTAGTTAAGACTACAACAAATTACAGAAGGGAAAATGAGAATAAACAAAAAGACTGCAGATGTTGAAAATCTGAACTAAAAGCAGACAGCACTGAGAGCTCAGCAGGTCAAGTAGCATCTGTATACAGCATCCTTACAAATTACAGAAGGATATCTGCAGAATGGGCAAATAATCGGCATTTGAAGTTAACACACATCAATGCAAAGCAGTTCAATTTTGAAGATGCAATTGGGACGACACATGACTTGCAAGATGCAAGTCCAACTTGGATGGAGGAGCAAAGAGAGAGATTTCAGAACAGCAATGACTAAAACTTACTCTCAAAAGTCAAATCCTATATCTGTCATGAGAGGTGGAAATGGGTAAGGCCTGCCAGCAGGGGTCTGGTGAAGCTGTAAGGCTAATCCACTGCACAGTGGATGAAGTGGATTGCAGAAGCATTGATGAACTCAAACCATACCATCAGCTTCAGAGTACAATGGAGACAGAACGTCACTGGTTGCCTGTGCTCTACTGGGAGATAAGGGCCCAAGTAATTTCTAAAACAAGTGGACGTTTTGAAAGTGTTGACATATTTTGCTTCACACACATGCAGCCTGACTTCCTGAATATCTCTGCATTTTCTGTTTTCGACTAAAGGTTGGCAAGGTTATTTTTAAAAAGTTATCCAGGCACACATGTGGATGTTTAAAGTTCAAAATTCAAAATAAACTAATTTAAAGTAAATATATGTTACCATGACAGTGGATTACAGTTAATTGTGCATCAGTTAACTAGAGTAGCCACTCATTTGGGACAACGCTCAAAGAACAAAATAAATTGAGAAAATAGCCAGAATTCCCTTCACTTAGTTGGTAATATGCCACTTAACTGGGACAGGAGATCGCTGCAGTTTCTAACCAGCAACAGTCACATGCACTTGCGTGGCCATAAGACACTACGTTATGCTTAGAGTGAACAGTTTTTTAAAATACATTCAGTTGTGTGTGTTTGTGTTCAAAAAGCTGGCAAGAAAAAAGCAGGAAGACAATTCAGAACTGGTTTGCTCGCTGCGGTTTCAAGCTTTCAGGCTTGGAGCTGCCAGAGATGGCTGGGAGTGAAAATGAAATTATTTCACTCAAGTTAGGACATGTGAAGAATTTGGAGGTATCTACAATCATCTTGAATGTTACAATGAAAATGAAGATCTGGGAGATGCAATCATCGAAAGCACTGTATGAAGGCAGTCCATTACCTGCACTAGGTATTAGTGCTGATTTTGTTAATTTACAGTCAATCAGAAGAACACTGTGGTGTACACTGGATGCATTCCTCCTTCTGTAACTGTTAGGAATTAATACAATTTTATAGTACTGTAGTGGTATTGGCACTGTTCTAATTTGTTCTGTATTTTATTTAATTACCTGATTTGTTACTCATTTAAATGGTCGTGTTTTTTTTATATACCTTTTTACCTATTTCTATGAAACTTTGGCAAATTGCGGCAGCTGCTTAATTGGGCCAAAATTGTATTGGTCTCTATGTATCCCAATTGTTGCACTTACCGGAAATACATTCCTACTCAGTTTTCTGAAAACAGCAGGATTAAAACATATCCTGTCCTGTAGTCAATGTAAAATAATTTCCTATTAAGAATACAATGTCTCTGTTGAAGGGCCTTCTTAAGCAACACACACAAAATGCTGAAGGAACTCAGCAGGTCAGGCCGCATCTGTGGAAATCAATAAACAGTTGACATTTCAGGCTGAGATCTTTCTCACTAATGGAAAGTAAGAGGGAAGCTGCCAGAATAATGAAAAAAGGGTAAAATGTTTAAATTATTTGCTAAATAAACATAGAAAATCTACAGCACAATACAGGCCCTTTGGCCCACAAAGCCATGCCGAACATCTACCTAACTGAGGAATTACCTACGGTTACCCATAGCCCTCTATTTTTCTGAGCTCCATGTACCTGCCCAGGACAGGTAAAAGACCCTTTCGTATCCGCCTCCACTGCCATTGCTGGCAGCCCATTCCATGCACTCACCACTCTGTATAAAAACTTACCCCTGACATCTCCTCTGTACCTACTCCCCAGCACCTTAAAACTGTGCCCTCTCGTACTAGCCATTTCAGCTCTAGGAAAAAAAAACCTCTGACTATCCACACAATCAATGCCTCTCATCATCTTATACACCTCCAAAAACAGAAAATGCTGAGAATATTTAGTGGGTCGAGCAGCGTCAGAAGAGTTTTTGACAAGTAGAAGCATTCACAAGCTCCCTGACCAATTGAGTATTCACATCACTTTCTGCAGTTATTTCACATTGAATGTTAATACTTCTTCATAATGCTTAATACTTTAATACTTTCCTGCCTTAAGGAGATGATCCGGTTTTACATTAACTTGATCTTTTTTTCTGAGATGTTGTTGATTCCATAATCTAAAGTTATTTGTCAAGTTTTTGAAATTTTTAGATCACTCAGTTCAGTGTTCCAGCAGCAAATATTCTAATAGTAGGTGACCATTTAAGAAATGTATCAGTTGTGGGAGAGACACACATTATACATTTAATATCTTAGAAAGCTAGAGAAATACATACAAATATAACCACTATTTCAAGCTTGATCAATGTTAATATAAATATCCTGAGAGTACTCTCTCTGAACCAGTCCAATTGCTGCTCACCCAATACATGGAAAAATAAGTACGTTTTTTTAAATTTTAGCCCTCTCATTTATCTACATTTGAGAATTTCAGGCTCAACATGCAATGACTGTTGTAAATGCAGGATAAGGCTTTTGTACCAAGCTTCTAACAGGCATGCCTGTTGCCTGTGTCACAATAATCTTTCTCAGCAACATCTTCTACTAGTTTAGAAACTTCTATGACCTAAAAAAGAAAATCTTCATGCTTTGATTGTAACAGAAAATATTATTTTCCTTCTGTCATACCATGTTATTACTCATATCTCTTCATCAAAGACCACAGCAGTAAGGTTCAGTTTTGAGCAAATTAAACAAAATCAAACAAACAGTTAATATTGAAAACTTCTATTACTGTTCTTTTGACCTCATTCCAAGAATTACTGTCAAATCAGGCCAGAAGAGCTCCCAAATTCAACCTCGGGCTTTCCTCTGTTGTTTGCCTTCTTCCTGGGCTAAACTGGAAGAAACTGTAACTTGTCTCAAATCACTGGCCTCAGTTGGTAGAAAATCTGTCTGCAGTTTCTACTCCAGTAATTGTGCAATTGTTGGCCGGTGGTGTAGTGGCATCTGCACTGGACTTAGAGGCGAGTGGTCCCTGGTTCGAATCCGAACGGCTCCTTGCAGACTTTCCATCTGTGCTGGGTTGAGCATCGAGCTAGCAACTCAGCCTCGCAAAAAACAGAAAAATGCTAAGGAAACAGCAAAGTTGCCACCCAATGCACCACAAGGTGCAGAAAGGAACAATCGTGAAAAAACCGGAAAAGAATTTGCTCCAATGTGACCAAATAGTTTGCAGACATCTTTTGCCAAACTGCATGTACAGATTACCAGGTCTGTATTCACCAGGTGTCAAAAAGCAACATCACCATGCAAACAGAACACTTTTTAGCACAGGAAACAAGATTCAACACAAAAAAAAGCTCTGTATATATCATTGAACATCCTCACTTGGTGGTTAGGACTCACTGAAGCTAAGTCAGGAGTCCATCGTGACAGCAGTTTTGCCCATTTGATAAGTTCTGTCCAGTCTTCAAATGCTGTTAAACTCACAAAATGACATCGCACTCCTTTGAGTGTAAATCTCTGGGAGTATCAGGAAGGCAGTGCTTTCCTTCTGCAGCTGGTATCAGACAGCGTGGCTGATGGATTTACAGAACTCAGTCAGGCTGCTGCATCAGATCTGTAAAAGGAGTAGAAGAGGTGCTGTGATCCAGGTTATGCTCTGCATCCCACTGCTGCAAGACACAGGCGAACCATGCATCCGTTCCACCATAAACACTGCGTTTGTGTGATTCGTTGGCACTTCAATGTTACAGATCATCCCCTCACAGCAGGAAATGCACTCCTGAAATAAAAGCACAAGAGACTTTTCATCAGGACTGAAAAGGAAAGGGAGGGGGTGAAGTCAGAAAAAGGTGGAGGGAGGGGGAGGAGTACAAGTTGGCAGGTCCATCACAGGTAGACCCCTCCCCACCTTCTCACTGCTGGCATCAGGAAGAAGGTACAAGAGCCTCAGGACTCGCACCACCAGGTTCAAAAACAATGACTGACCCTCAACCATCAGGCTTTTGAACCAAAGGAGACAACTACACTCAGCTTTGCTTGTCCCACTACTGAAATGTTCCCACAACTTGGGACTCACCTTCAAGAACTCTTCCACCTCACATTCTTGATATTTATTGCTTCTTTATCTATTATTGTTATTATTATTATATTTGTACAGTTCCTTGTCTTCTGCACTCTGGTTAAACACCCAAATTGGGCCTCTCATTGATTCTGTTGTGGTTATTATTCTATAGATTTATTGAGTATGCACACAAGGAAATGAGTTTCAGGGTTGCATATGGTGACATACATGTGCTTTGATAAATTTAATTTGAACTTTGAACTTTAAGGTGATAGTTGCAGCCAGGTGAGGGGGAAATAGCCCCATTAAAGTCACATTCCAGTGCATTTAGGATCAGTGCAGGAAAATTACGCTGAGGTTAAAGTTCAGCCTTATTGAAGAATATCCTCCTGGAATAGCAGAGAAGGAATGAGGGGCCAAATGGTCTGCTCCTGCTTCTATTTTTCAGTATTTAATGGCATGAAAAGAGACCATTCAACCCAAACCACACAGTTCTACCCTAATATTACCTGCAATTTACATGTCTGCCTAATGTTTTACCTCCACTGACTCTTCTAACACTCCTACAACTCACCAAGGCACCAATTCATTGCCAACTCAATTAGGCTCTCCTGAGAAAATGCTCAGATACCAGCTATCTTATTTTAATTTCACCTGCTGATAACTGGCTAAAAGGTTTGAGTATATTTATGAAGGTTTATCACCAGCTGTAGACAATGTTAAAGTACATTTATTATCAAAGTAGGTATTCCATAAGCCTCTCAAATTCAAACCCTCTGTCCCCATTGTGAGAGGAGGAAATGGATAAGACTGGGCATCAGGGCTCTGGTGAAGCTTTATAGACCAGTCCCCTGTACAGCGGATACAACAGATTTCAGAAATATTGATGAACTCCAACCATACCATCGACTTTGGACGATGAGCCAGGAGCTCAGCGATAGTCTATGCTCCATTGGAAGCTAAGGACTTAAGAAAAAGAAGAACATATCCCAGATACAATCTTGAGATCCAACTTGACTGAACTGAATGTCTGAACTGTTGGGTGTCCCAACCTTTGCTGTGCTAGATCGATGGGAAGGGATGGGGGGGGAGATGAGTGGACAAGGGAGTCACGTAGGGAGCGATCCCTGCGGAAAGCAGAAAGAGGAGAGGAGGGAAAGATGTGCTTGGTAGTGGGATCCTGTTGGAGGTGGCGGAAGTTACGGAGAATTATATGTTGGACCTGGAGGCTGGTGGGGTGGTAGGTGAGGACAAGGGGAACCCTATCCCAAGTGGAGTGGCAGGCAGATGGGGTGAGGGCAGGTGTGCGGGAAATGGGAGAGAAGCGTTTGAGAGCAGAGTTGGTGGTGGAAGAAAGGAAGCCCCTTTGTTTAAAAAAGGAAGACATCTCTTTCATCCTGGAATGAAAAGCCTCATCCTGAGAGCAGATGCAGCAGAGGAATTGTGAGAAGAGGAAAACATTTTTGCAAGAGACAGGGTAGGAAGAGGAATAGTCCAGGTAGCTGTGAGAGTCTGTAGGCTTATAGTAGATATCAGTAGATAAGCTGTCTCCAGAGATGGAGACAGAAAGATCAAGAAAGGGGAGGGAGGTGTCAGAAATGGACCAGGTAAATTTGAGGGCAGGGTGAAAGTTGGAGGCAAAGATAATGAAGTCAACGAGCTCAGCATGCGTGCAGGAGGTAGCGCCAATGCAGTCATCGATGTAGCAAAGGAAAAGAGGGGGATGGATACTGGTATAGGCTTGGAACATGGACTGTTCCCCAAAGCCAACAAAAAGGCAGGCATAACGGAACCCATGCAGGTGCCCATGGCTACACTTACGGTTTGGAGGAAGTGGGAGAAGCCAAAGAAGAAATTATTGAGAGTAAGAACTAATTCCGCTAGACAGAGGAGAGCGGTGGTAGAGGGGAACTGGTTAGGTCTGGAATCCAAAAAGAAGTGGAGAACTTTGAAACCTTCCTGGTGGAGGATGGAGGTATATAGGGACTGGACGTCCATGGTGAAAATAAGGCGGTGGGGGCCAGGGAACTTAAAATCATTGAAAAAATTCAAAGCGTGAATTCAAATATCAACTATCAGTTCACAGCCTTCTCACCATGAGCTTCCCGTACATTGCCTCTGCCTCCTGGAATACCCTCAGAGACGGCAAAGAGCTGAGCCACCTAAACGATCTCCAAATTGCAAATCACAGGCTCACATTCAAAATGAAAAGCAAATGTAAAAGACAGAAGAGAAGAGAAATATATGGTTTCACGATCTACCCAGAAGATGTTGACCAAAGGAGCATTGTACGCAGGTACCATCTTGACTGGAAAATGAAAGGCTGGAGAGATATTCAATATTTATCACCCATAACACTTCTGCAGAGGTTATTTTTCATTATTATACTTTTTTTTCTTTGCAAATACCAGTGTATGCATTAGCCACCTGTTGACTATATTTCCAATGTAACTATAGTTCTGGCACTAAATCATGAGTCATGCATGAGAGCATCTGAGAGGTGTGATATGAATGCAGATCTTTCCTTAGGTAATGTACAATATTGATCACATGTATAATTATAGTCCTTAGCACAGAAATCGGCCCCTCAACCCAAAATGGCTGTCCCTGGACTTACCGTATAACCAAATTTCCTGAAATGATGGCATCCAACAGAATGGCATTCCTCCTTAGAAACGCATCTCTTTGAAACTGATTCGCTCCTGCCATGACTTGTAAATCTGTGCACCGTAAGGCAATACGCCGTGTCTGTTACACAAAATAAAACAACAACCTTGTAAGACCTCTTTGCAAACCAATCTGAAACCCATATAAACAGGTTGTCCATTGTTTTTTTTTAAATCCTGCCTATAAAAGAAAGCATTTAATTTCACACAATTTTAAAGTTTAGTTCTCCTAGTGAAAAGGTTAGGGTGTCGGGACGGGAGGCAAGGGCCAGGCCAGCTCTGCCTGGTTGTGCCACAATGTATACTCAGCTCTGCACCTAACAGAAGCCGTGGCCTGCTCCAGCTGCAGTGACGATCGGCTTCATGTCCGTGGTCCCACAACATTTATTTGGCTCTGCGATGAACTGAGGCTATGCCCTACTCCAGCTGCAGTGACGCCTGGCTATGTGCCTTCCATTAAATTTCAGTTCTGAACGCTATTTGCTTACTTTTATTGTTTGCATGATTTTTTTCTCTCTGTGCATCAGGTGTTTGATGGGTTTTTTTTTTAACCGGTTCTTTTGAAAGGTTGGCTCTGTAATAGGAACCAAAATAGATGTACTGGAGGCTGTGGTAGAACTAAGGACCCTCTGAAAAATCCTGGCATTGTGGATAGTGTTTCTCACCCTCTCCTGCTGCCATCCTGACTGAAACAAGGAGCACTTTCAGTAATAGACTAAAGCAACTGTTGTAGCGATGTACTACACACAGCGCTGAAATAACAACACGCAGTCGGTAAGTCGTTTCGAGACTAGTTTATTCAAACTTCGCGGTGCTGGCATTTAATCCCTAGCGCTCGCCCTCTCCAGGCGGAAATGACATCAGAGGTTCACTACCAAAGTCTCTCCCTGCGCGCCGGCTATTTGTGAGCCGGTTCGCCTGCGCAGAAAGTGGGTCGCCACATAAACCCCACCCCCCAGAACCAGCGATACACCCCCCAATGTCCTCAGTCTGGATCAGCCTCTGTTTGGGAGGTCTGCCTCTGCGCCACGGTGCCTGTACCTCAACCGGCTGCACCAGGTCCACATGGGCTGGTTTGAGTCGGTCCACCGTGAAAACCTCCTCTTTCCCCCCAATGTTCAGAACGTACGTGGACCCATTGTTGTTGATCAACTTAAACGGCCCCTCATATGGCCGCTGTAGCGGTGCCCGGTGCCCGCCCCTTTGTACAAACACAAACTTACAGTCCTGCAGGTCTTTGGGTTGGGGTCCGTCTTTGCTGTGAAGTCGGCACGGGGGCACAGGAGACTTTCGCATAGTCTGTCCAGGACTGCTGCGGGTTCTTCCTCTTGCCCCCTTGGGGCTGGTATGAACTCTCCTGGGACGGCCAGGGGTGTGCCGTACACCAACTCGGCCGACAAGGCGTGCAGATCCTCTTTGGGCGCTGTGCGAATTCCAAGCAGGACCCAGGGAAGCTCGTCCACCCAGTTAGGTCCTCTCAGGCGGGCCATGAGAGCCGACTTCAAGTGACGGTGGAAGCGTTCCACTAGTCCGTTCGACTGTGGGTGGTAGGCAGTTGTGTGGTGTAGCTGCATTCCCAACAGGCTGGCCACAGCCAACCGCAGGCTGGAGGTGAACTGGGCACCTCTGTCGGAGGTAATGTGGGCCAGTACCCTGAAATGTGCTACAGGTTGCAATCAGTGCTCGGGCGCAGGAATCGGCAGATGTGTCAGTGAGCGGGACCACCTCTGGCCACCTCGTGAACCGGTCTACCACCGTTAGGAGGTACCGCGCTCCTCGGGACACTGCTAGGGGGCCCACGATATCCACATGAATGTGGTCGAACCTCCGGTGGGGGGGTTCGAACTGCTGTGGCGGGGCTTTAGTGTGCCGCTGCACCTTGGCTGTTTGGTACTGCGCGTACATTCTGGCGCGTACATTCTGGCCCATTCACTGACCTGCTTGCTAAGTCCGTGCCACGCAAACTTGCTGGAGACCAGCCGGACGGTTGTCCTGATAGATGGGTGCACCAAACCATGTATGGAGTCGAAAACTCTCTGCCTCCAGGCTGCCGGGACGATGGGGCGAGGTTGGCCGGTAGCCACGTCGCACAGGAGGGTCCTCTCACCTGAGCCTACGAGAAAGTCCTACAGCTGCAAACCTGAGACTGCGGTCCTGTAGCTGAGATCTCGTCGTCTGCCTGCTGCGCCTCCGCCAGTGCAGCATAGTCCACCCACAGGGACAGGGCCTGGACAGTTGGTCTGGAGAGTGCGTTAGCCACGACGTTGTCCTTTCCCGAGACATGCTGGATGTCGTCTTGTACTCGGAGATGTAGGACAGATGTCGCTGCTGGCGAGCCGACCAGGGATCGGACACCTTCATGAATGTGAAGGTCAACGGTTTGTGATCCGTGAATGCGCTAAACGGCCTGCCTTCTAAGAAGTACATGAAATGCCGGATTGCCAGATACAGTGCCAACAGCTCCCGGTCAAAAGCACTGTACTTGAGTTCGGGTGGTCGTAGGTGCTTGCTGAAGAACGCCATCGCCCCTCGATGAGTTGCTCCAGCACCCCACCGACTGCTGTGTCAGATGCATCCTTCGTGAGGGTGGTCGGAACATCCGTTCTGGGGTGCACCAGCATCGCGGCATCTGCCAAGGCTTCCTTGGCTTTAACAAAAGCGGCCGCGGCCTCCTCGTCCCAAGTAATGTCCTTGCCTTTACCTGACATCAGGGTGTACAAAGGGCGCATGATACGGGCTGCTGAGGGGAGGAAACGGTGGTAGAAGTTCATCATACCAGCGAACTCCTGCAGGCCTTTGACCGTGTTAGGCTGGTCAAAGTAGCAGATCGCGTCTACCTTGACGGGCAGAGGTGTTGCCCCGTCTTTGGTAATCCTGTGGCCCAGGAAGTCATTGGTATCAAGACCGAACTGGCATTTGGCCCAGTTGATCGTGAGGCCGAAATCACTCAGGCGGGAGTAGAGCTGGCGGAGGTGGGACAGATGCTCCTGGCGATTACTGCTGGCTATGAGGATGTCATCCATATAGAGGAACACAAAGTCCAGGTCGCATCCCATCGCATCCATTAGCCACTGGAACGTCTGTGCGGCATTCTTCAGGCCGAACGGCATTTGGAGCAACTCGAACAGGCTGAATGGGGTGATGAGTGCTGTTTTGGGGATGTCTTCAGGGTGCACCAGGATTTGATGGTATCCCCGGACGAGGTCTACTTTGGAAAAGATTCTTGCCCCGTGCAGGTTTGCTGCAAAGTCCTGTATGTGCAGCACAGGGTAGCGGTCTGGAGTGGTAGCCTCATTCAGTCTGCAGTAGTCGCCGCATGGTCTCCAACCCCCGGCTGCTTTGGGCATCATGTGCAGGGGGGAGGCCCATGGGCTGCCGGACCTCCGTACGATCCCCAATTCCTCCATCCTCTTGAACTTCTCCTTCGCCAGGCGGAGCTTTTCCAGGGGGAGCCTTCGTGCGCGGGTGTGGAGGGGTGGTCCCTGGGTCGGGATGTGGAGCTGAACCCCGTGTCTGGGCATGGTTGCCGTGGACTGCGGTGCCAGAATCGATGGAAAGTCTACCAGGATTCTGGTGAATTCGTTGTCCGACAGCGTGACGGAGTCCAGGTGTGGGGCCGGCAACTTGGCTTCACCCAGGGAGAACGTCTGGAAAGTCTCAGCATGTACCAGTCTTTTCCCTTGCATGTCAACCGGCAGGCTGTGAGCTCGCAAGAAGTCCGCCCCCAGGAGTCGTTGGGCCACCGCAGCCAGTGTGAAGTCCCACGTGAACCGGCTGGCGCCGAACTGCAGCTGCACTGTGCGGGTGCTGTAGGTCCGTATCATGCTGCCGTTTGCGGCCCTCAGGGTGGGCCTGACTTCCTGTTGCGGGTGTCATACCCAGTCGGGAGCAAGATGCTGATTTCTGCTCCGGTGTCGACCAAGAAGCGGCATCCCAACTGTTTGTCCCAGACATACGAGAGGCTGTCCTGGTGGCCAGCCGCCATAGTCATTAGCGGCTGCTGGCCCTTGCAGGGCGGGCAACAACGGCGGGCTTTTGTGCCCCACCGCTGGTGGTAGAAACACCACTGTTCACTGGCCTCCTCACTCCTGCCTCTGTGTTGTGTGTGCCTCCCTGCCGGGCCTGGTCTGGTCTGCTGTTGGGCACGTGGCCTGGTAATCTGACCAACGGACGCCACGCTCTCCCTCTTGGCTTTCCACAGTACGTCTGCCTGGGCTGCCACTTTCCGGGGGTCGCTGAAATCTGCGTCGGCCACCAGCAGATGTATGTCCTCGGGCAGTTGCTCTAGGAACGCTTGCTCGAACATGAGGCAGGGCTTGTGTCCTTCAGCCAGGGCCAGCATCTCGTTCATCAATGCTGACGACAGCCTGTCTCCCAAACCGTCCAGGTGAAGCAGGCGGGCACCCCGCGCACGCCGTGAGAGGCCAAAGGTCCCAATGAGCAGCACTTTGAATGCTTCATATTTGCCTTCTTCCGGGGGCGACTGTATGAAATCTGCAACCTGGGCAGCTGTCTCCTGGTCAAGGGCGCTCACCACATGGTAGTAACGTATGGAATCAGAAGATACTTGCCGAATCTGGAACTGGGCTTCTGCTTGGCTAAACCACACGCATGGTCGCAGCGTCCAGAAAGTCGGCAGTTTTAGCGAAACTGTGTGAACAGCTGAAGGGTCAGTCATCTTTGGTCCAAATCCCGTTTGGACCGTCGGGGTCACCAATGTAGCGATGTACTACATACAGAGCTAGAGACGACACGCAGTCGGTAAGTCATTTTGAGACTAGTTTATTCAAACTTCACGGCGCTGGCATTTAATCCCTAGCGTCCACCCTCTCCGGGCAGAAATGACGTCAGAGGTGCATTACCAAAGTCTTTCCCCGCGCGCTGGCTATTTGTGAGCCGGTTCGCCTGCGCAGAAAGTGAGTCGCCACACTGTGCTACCAGTAAGGCTCTGAAAACCTGTGCCAAACAACTGGTGGAAGTATTCAAGGACATTTTCAAACTCTCACTGCTATGGGCGGAAGTTCCCACTTGCCACAAGGACCTGGACCCACAGCAATGTGCCTATTGCCTCAATAGGTCAACGGCAGACGCAATCTCAATGGTTCTTCATGCAGCTTTAGACCTTCTGGACAACACAAACCCCTAGGCCAGGATGCTGTTCATCCACTACAGCTCAGCATTTAATACCATCATTCCCACAACCCTGATTGAAAAGTTGCAGAACCTGGGCCTCCTTACCTCCCTCTGCAATTGGATCCTCGACTTCCTAACCAGAAAACCACAGTCTGTGTGGATTGGTGATAATATCTCCTCCTCCCTGACGATCAGCACTGGTGCACCTCAGGGGTGTGTGCTTGGCCAACTGCTCTACTCTCCCTATACCCATGACTGTGTGGCTAGGTATAGCTCAAATACCATCTATAAATTTGCTGATGAGACAACCATTGTTGGTAGAATCTCACGATGGAGATCAAAGGGCCTACAGGAGTGATATATGCCAACTGTTGGAGTGGTCTCACAGCAACAACCTGGCATTCAACGTCAGTAAGAAGAATGAGCTGATTATGGACTTCATGAAGGGTAAGACGAAGGAGTACATACCAATCCTCATAGAAGGATCAGAAGTGGAGAGAGTGAACAGTTTCAAGTTCATGGGTGTCAAGATCTCTGTGGACCTAACCTGGTCCCAACATATCGATGCAGCCCTAGAGAGGTCAAGGCAGTGGCTATGCTTCATTAGGAGTTTGAAGAGATTTGGTATATTGACAAAACACCCAAAAACGTATATAAATGTAAGGTGGAGAGCATTCTGACAGGCTGCATCACTGTCTGGTATGGAGGGGCTACTGCACAGGACTGAAAGAAGCTGCAGTGGTTTGTACATTTAGTCAGCTCCATCATGGGTACTAGCCTGCAAAGTACCCAGGACATCTTCAGGGAGAGGTATCTCAGAAAGGCAGCGTCCATTATTAAGGATCTCTAGCACCCAGGGCATGCCCTTTTCTCACTGTTAAACAGGTAGGAGATACAGAAGGCTGAAGGCACACAGTCAGTGATTCAGGAACAGCTTTTTCCCCTCTGCCATCCGATTCCTAAATGGACGTTGAACCTGTGAACACTCCCTCACTTTTTAAATATATATTACTTCTGTTCTTGCATGATTTTTAATCTATTCAATATATATATACTGTAATTGAATTACTTATTTATTTATAATTACTTTTTTCTTCTATATTATGTGTTGCATTGAACTGCTCTGCTAAGTCAACAAATTCCATGACATGTGTCAGTGATAATAAACCTGTCTGATTCTTCTGCAAGAGGCGCTATAAGAGGCCATTCTTACTGTTGTTGTGTGAATGAAGTCTCTGGAAAAAATTACTGGTAGATACAAAGCAGCTTCGTTATTCCACAAAACAAGGTACAACAGGCATTACGTGGAGACGTTTTCAGTCAAAAGATCTCGCTGCCCCACCATGGGGCTCCATATTTTATGTGCCAAACATCAAGGGACAATTCCATATTTAGAGGGTATGGACAATGATGCTTCCTTTGAAACTGCATACGACCTTCACACCTCCCCATTCACATCCCCACCACAGGCATCCAAATTAATTTTAATCAGTGTTGTCTGGTCTGAGATTCACCGTTTTTAGGAACCCATTGTTCAGAGCTGCATTCCAAGTTCAATCCACAATACATATTCAGATGTTAAAACTGGTAGCCAAAGTCAATTGCTAAACATGTATGTCCTAGACCAGGGGTCAGCAACCTTTACCACTGAAAGAGCCACTTGGACCCGTTTCCCACAGAAAAGAAAACACTGGGAGCCGCAAAATCCGTTTGACATTTAAAATGAAATAACACTGCATACAACGTTTTTTTTGCCTTTATGCTATGTATAAACAAACTATAATGTGTTGCATTTATGAAATTGATGAACTCCTGCAGAGAAAACGAAATTACATTTCTGCATGCAACAAAAACATTTTGAACTCCGAAAAAAAGACGTTGGGTTGAAAGTTACTTTTAAGTAAAATACTCAATGTCTATTTGAGTCCTTCTTGTATTTATGAAAAACGCCGAACTTAAATTTTCCGCCAGCAGCAAACCAAAAATAACATCAGCCAGCTGTCAGCCTGAAAAATAAAAGGACTATTTCACTGAACAATGAAAAAATATGAATATACATAAAATAATAGGCAATTAAAATATTTATCATACTTGGTTAATGGGATTTCTGCTCCTGGACCTCAGCGCACAGCGTCTGCACATCAGGGCTGTATGACGTCACCTTCATCTTTACACAGGATCGCAAGCTGTCATCTGTGAGGCGTGCGCGATGTTTGTTTTTAATAAAGTTCATGTTGGAGAACACCTGCTCACATACATATGTGGATCCAAAGATCGACAGGACTCCAAGCGCATACTTTTTCATGTTTACATAAATGTCGGGCATAGCATTCCATGTTTCAAACACAAGTTGGTCCGGATTTGGAAGGTTTTCAATATCACTCCATTTGTGATTCTGAGCAAGAACGGCCTTCTGACGGGCAACATCTTCAAGGTCTGCTGTCAAGCGTCTAAACTTGGACACCCATATGTCTTTGTCGGCTATGTCGGCCAGTTCCATCTCAAGATCAGGTTGACTCACACCTGCCAATGCAGTCGTATTCAGTAGGGAAGGATCGATGCTTAAGGGAGTGACCGGGAAGGATAATGTGTTTTTTTCCTCTCTGAACTCACAGAAGCGTTTCCCAAACGATGTTTGCATTGCGATGATTGCAGAATGTAAATACTCCGAAATTATCATGTCGTGACCTTGTTTGAACTCTCTCAAATTGGGGAAGTGAGACAAAGTGCCTTTCTGTAAATCTCTGGCAAGCACTGTCAACTTGCGCTCGAATGCCAAGACATCCTCCAACATGTGCAGGGCTGTGCGTCCTTTCCCCTGAAGAGCTGTGTTCAGCGTGTTCAGGTGCGCTGTCATGTCTACCATGAAGTGTAGCTTTTCCAGCCACTCTGGCTGTTCCAGCTCAGGAAAGTTGAGCCCTTTGCTGCCCAGGAAAGTTTTCACTTCTTCCAGACACGCGACAAAGCGTTTCAGCACCTCCCCTTTGGACAGCCACCGGACTTTGTTGTGCAGCAGGAGATCAGAATATGCGCTTTCCATCTCGTCCAGTAACAAACGGAATTGACGGTGATTTAAACTTTTTGCCATTATTTTATTGACAATCTGAATGACAACATCCATTACTTCTGTGCATTCCAGAGGAAATGTTTGAGCGCACAGTGCCTCTTGGTGCAAGATGCAGTGAAAAGTCAGCAGCTTTCTGTCCAGCGACTTCTGCAGTAAAGCCACAAATCCCTTGTGCGTTCCCGTCATATTCGGAGCCCCATCAGTAGCTACTGACACCAGATGGGTGGTCTTTATTCCTTTGGCTCTTAAACAATTCAAGACAGCCTCACAGATGTCCTCCCCCCGTGTTTGGTCTTTTAGAGGTATCAACTCAATCAGTTCTTCCTGTGGCCCGGCAGAGTTTACATACCGGCAGAACAACGCTATTTGTTCAATATCGCCTTTGTCTTTAGACTCGTCACAGGCAATCGAGTAGGCCACAGCTGAATTGATGTCTTTAATTTGCTGTCTTGTGATGTCTTCTGCCATTTTTATGGTTCTGTCTTTGACAGTCTTTGCAGAGAGGGGCATATCCCTGATTTTCTGCACAATTTCACTCTTGTTTTTAAAGTCCGTGAATAGATGTTCTGAAATCTTAATGAAAGATTCTTTTATATATTCACCATCTGTAAACTGCTTCCCGTGCCTGACTATTTCCTGAGCGGCAATATAACTGGCGTATGTCGTTGATTTTCCTGACTTCATCCATTTCTGGAAATGATTTTTGCTCAGATCAACCTTCCGCATCAGTTCCGAAACGGCTTTTTTTCTCTCATCTCCATCCGGATATTTTTGAGCAAAGGCTGCGTGTTTACTCTGGAAATGCCTTGCGACATTTGACTTTTTGTTGTTTGCTAGTTTCTCATTGCATATTAAGCATACCGGTAAACCAGTCTCGTCAACAGTGAAAGCAAATGAATCTGTCCACGTATCATTAAACGTTCTGTTTTCTTCAGTCACTTTTCTTTTTTTAGAATTCTCCATAGTTGGCTTACCTTGGATCGAAAAATTAAAGAAATCGCGCACTGGCGGGTGTCAGGTATTGGCAGTGGTGATGTATATTAATAGCGATAAAAACACGTTGCAGCGGTGTGTTCAGGCAGTCAGTAAACTGCAGTCGAATAACTTTATTCGAACTAAACAGCCTTGCTTTTAAGCCTCCCTCAACCCAGCCCCCATGGACGCAGATGCTGCAAAAGACACATACTCACAAACCCCCGTAGGCAATCTCCCTTAGCCGGAATGCTGGCTAATTGAGAGCCGTTTCGGATGTGTCAGAAAATGTGTCGCCACACTTACATTGTACAAGATCACCATAATCTTCAAATTTAGAATTACATTTCAAAAGCTAACAAACTAACATAAAATACATTTTAATTAAATACTGACCAATTATTTCCCAAAGCCACAGGGAGCCGCAGCACAGAGGTGAAAGAGCCACAAATGGCTCGGGAGCCGCAGGTTGCCGACCCCCGTCCTAGACCCAAAAATCACTCTAACAGTGCCTCCTCTTGGCCCTCCAGGACAAAAATAAATTTTTACCAGGAAAGGCCAACCTAAAGGAGGATCTACTCAAATAGGGCAGCAAAATGCCCTGCCTCGCCATTCCCCTCCCCCAATTATTTTATGTGCATCTCCATCTACCCTATCATCCCTAACTGCTGCCGACAAAATGCTGAGCAGAGAGATTGTTCCAGAAATTTGAACAAGTCTTTCGAAACTCAGCTTCATTTGTACACCTGCTGGCCCATCCCCTGCTGGCCGACTGCTTAATCAGATTCCTCGCCTTCACCCCTTCATTCCCTGGTCGCTAAAACTCTCTTTCCAGGGGCACCAGCAAGGTAAGCACATCAGGCTCATGGGCCTTCTCATCAATGTACAGGAGGGGTTGAGGTGGTCTCCATTTGAATGACTGCAAGGACTTCTCCCCAGTGGGACACCCTTCTGAACTGTCCAGTCAATCACAGGCCCAACTGCTGAACGGGGAACAGCTCATTAATATTCATGTCTCATTCAGACTGGGGGTGGGGGAGTGCCTTCAGATGCGGTGTGCAATCTTTCTCCAGTCTGAAATGCCACCAAAGTTGTGGACCTTACTGTCTCTGGTTTAAATTAAATCCCTCCCCATCTATTTTCCCCAATACCTTTTCCAGTCTCTGCTGTTCAACTGATCATCTATCTTCAGTAACCCGCCTTCATTACAGAGTACCGTTACCGTTACACTTTAACATGCTATTCACAGGTTTCTGTCACACTCTCAGGCTACGTCCACACTACGCCGGATAAATCCGTAACCGAAGCTTTTTCTTTTCGTTTTTACCCTCTGTCCACACTGAAACGGCGTTTTCATCCCCCGAAACCGGAGCTTTTCAGAAACGCTTTCCAGGGTGGGTATTTTTGAAAACGCTGCTCGGGCAGATCAGTGTGGACGAGGTAACCAGAGAAATCTGAAAACACTGTCAGTCGGCAGCGCGCTATTTCATTGTTTTCTTGAACGCAACCTAACAATTTCAGAACAGACGGTAACGAGACTGAAGCCAGAAGAGTTAGAAATGTACTCACCAAATACTTTGACCCATAACTTACTGAATAAATAAGTATACTCACTTTGCCCTGTTTTCTGTCCTTGCTTGTATGAAGCTGGTTTACCTATATATGCAAGTACTTCTTTGACAATAGCTGTGTTACAGCCTAATGTAACATTGTATGGAAATACAAGATAACACTGATGCAGAAATGTTTTACACATTTAACAAGGGGCTTTATTAATGCAACAGAGTTTGTCAGTTTTTCAATGTTCGTCATCAGCCGAGTCAATCTGTCCATGAACTCCCTGTTGGTTGCTCCAGTATTTGTTTTTTTTAGTTTTAAGTTCTCCTGCGCGAGAGCCAACAGCTGTCCGTCCTTTTAAGTTTTTCTAGTCTGTAACTACACTAACGCGCACTCTCACAGCAAGATTCGACACCAAACATGTCGCTTGTTTTTGGTCGATGTGTCCTGCGCATGCGCAGTAGGAGGAGGTTCGCCGAAATCTCCGTTTCAATGTGGATAGAGATATTTTCAAAGACGCATAGTGTGGACTCCTATCGTTTTTACATGAAACCAGCATTTTCAAAATTATCCGATCTAGTATGGATGTAGCCTCAGTGTCTTCTGCCTTCGTGTTCGCTGTGGATCTTCCATCAACTGTGGTCAGGTCTAATGTGGCTGGCTAGTGTTCCTCTCTTAGGTTTTCTGATTACACGGTTGCAAAGCCCTTTCACCCATTGTGTCATTCTATCCCTGTAAGCCTCAGGCTTCCCGCAATCCATAATTAACCCCATAGGGGAGTCGCATTGCTCGCCCCATCAATAATACGTAGGGATTGAAACACAGTGTGCAGTTCGGGGTTGCGCGCAATCTCATCAGGATTCTTGTAATACATCAACCCATGTCTTTCCCGTCTCAGCTATAGCTTTGTCTAAGGCATTCTTGATTATTTAGTTCATCCTTTCACCATTCCTGAACTCTGAGGGTGGTAGGGTGCTTGGAACTGTTATCGAATTCCCAACGGTTGACATTTCCTTCATCACTTTCCCTGTGAAATGTGAGCCCTGATCCGAATCCGCCTGGACTGGGGTTCTCTACCGTGGGCGGAATTCCTGAACTAGGAAGTCCCTTGCTGGGAAACCCTCTACCCACTGAGTGAAGTGATCCATTGTTACTACACAGCGGCTTTCTGCCTTGTGTTTTGGCAGGAGTCCCATGAAGCCTATCTGGATGTTTTCCCAGGAACCCCACCCCCCCCCCCCCCCACCCGCGGCTGGTTTGTCAGCTGTAGCTTTCTGCCCTCACCAGGGTTATGCTGGGCACAAATTTTTACAAAGGCGGCAGAATTGCTCAACATCTCGCCCATCCCTGGCCACCGCCAGTGCTGCTAGAGGGTCATGATCATGCTCTGCCTTCCCTGATGCATCACCCCACGATATAACTTCAGTAATATCTGCCTAATACACAGTGATGCCACCGCGACTCCCTGTGGGTCCAGCTGCCATCTGCATCCTCTTTTGTTCCCCTTCTCCTCCATCTCTCCTCTTCTGCCTCCACCTCTTCATAATTTTACTAAACAGGCTTCTGTCGTTTCTGCCTGCACACTTGCAATTTCAATTGCCTCTTGTTCCTCTGCTGCCTTCTTTGCAGTAATGTCTGCCTACTCATTACCTTCCTGCTCCATACTCTCCCCCTTCTGGTGAGCTTTTACTTTAATTAGAGCCAGCTCAACTAGCAACATCTCTAAATTATCACCCCTAAATTACCTGCTTCAGTGTCTGAAGCGATTAGTAGATCATCTGCATGTTGTACGTATGTCGACATGAAAAATGTCCGGACTATTGTGGAATCGCTGGGGGAATCTGGCGGGAGTATATTGCTGCCCACCCAAGGTGAAGGCAAGTCAGTCATGGCACTCGGGTGCTCAGCGGAGCCACCCCAAATCCAATAGCGATATCCAGGACTGAAAAAATTGTATTTTTTGGATACAGTCCATTCAGGATTGTTGCAGGGCACCACTGTGGGATGCAATCCCTGTATGGCCTAAAGGGCGGTTTAGCCTGTTGTTAATGGTTATGATCCATTGGGCTTCTTTATAGCCGAGTTAGTAATTGCCACAGTCTCTCTGAGTGTCCCCGGGTGTTTTGTTCCTTCACTTTACCCTGAACAGCGGTCAGTGTGTCAGTTTTTATAGGGGACTGCTTATGGGATTTATACAGACCTTCGTCTATCTTAACTGAGTTTATCTTTACTTGGCCACAATCCTGCTTGTGTCTGCCCCACTCTGCTGGGAACTGCTGGCTCCCGTCTCTAATGATCGGGGCAGCTGCTAGCCAGGTTGTGTATTCCATTGGTTGTACATGTTCGCTGCCCCTGACTTGTCCATATTATTTTTCCCTTTCCCAGATCTATAACGGCCCCTCTTCCCTTAGGATGTCTATTCCAAGGATCGTGCCCTCATTATTTGGACAGACTCAGAAATACACCGGAAGCTGCACACCCCCGATTTCGAGTATTTGCAACTCGCTTCTTTCTGCTTTCACTGTTTTCCCTCCAAAACCCCAAATATAAATGGCCTGTCCATTTGTTGGCAAGAGTAGGTCTGTTATCGATACCAATGTCCCTGTGTCCACTAACATATTGCATTGTCATCCCCTAACGTTGCTGTCCTGTACATCCGCGGGTCACCAGCGCTGGCAGTGGGGCCCGCTGCCGCATCCTTTTCTGACCTAGGAGCCATCTTTACTAGCTCTATGGTCTGATTGTTCAGACTGGGCACCAATGGGGTGAAAGATTGCGTGCCTGACATGATGTTCACCTGTTTTACTTTCCTCTTCTTTGGTCAGTGCCCCCAAACATGTCCCAAATGGCCACACCTGCAGCATATCAACTCCTTTATCCTCCCACATCTATTCCAACAATTCTTTGCTTCATGCCCAGGTCACCGGCAAGCAAAACAAACTCTCTGAGACATCACAGCAACTACATCCACTATAGCCACTTTATGATTTCTCTTGCACTTTCTTCGGTCTATCTAAAACTTCCTGGTGGGCTGAGCGCAGGCCTTCCTTCAGTATTTTCAGGAAGACTTGGTCATCTCTCCTTGGATTATCCAACCCCGAATTCTCCTCGTACACTCGATATTTACGTTCTGCATAATCCATGGCTGTCTCATCAGTTTTTTGATTCACTGTCATTATGGTTCCCCAGTTGCTCTCACCTCCCCCCAGCCGCTGCCTTACTTCCCCTTTAAAAAAGCAATATCTTTCTTCTTGCTGGCATTCCCAGTAGTTGCCCAGGTACCATCCCACACCCCCAGGGCCAACCTGTCCCACATATTCCTCAGGCATTTCACTTTTACCAACATCTGTATATTTTTAGGGTGCATCTAGTGAATTCCAACCATGTCCTCGAGATTGCGCCAGAATTCTGAATTGCCACATGCAACTTTAAGTGAGGGCAACTCAGACAAAATGCTCTGTTTCTCCCAGGGGGTGAAGGTTTATGAATGGTCGTAATCAGGTCAAGGGCTGCCTCGGATCATCAGGGTTCTCAACCTGACATTGCTTGATCTCAATAGGTGCCACCCGGACAGATATATCTGGGTAAAACCTCTCCCTGAAACATCTCCACACTAATTCCCACACTACGCAAAATATAAAAGACGGGTAGCAGTTAAAGAGGACATAGTTAAAACCGCAGAGTATGTACTCCGCAATCTGCCACTTTTGAGCACCTGAACTCACGGTGCCTGTTGTATTCCTTTGCATCACAGTCGCAAAATGTATACACTAAAATGCAGCTCCCCAAACGAGTATACACGCCCCACTCTGGCATTCTGAACAGTCAGTAACAACCCTTTGCAACTGGTGGTTCCATCTCACCAAATTCACTCGCAAGGTTTCCTCACTTGCATAAACATACATGCACGCACACACACTATTTTTGTATCTACCAGTTCAGCTCTCCGTGATCGTGACACCTCGTGTTCCTGTGTACCACCGACCTGAACAGATCCAAGTGTAAGTGCTAATTATTAAAAATATTCATCCACTTAGCCTGTTAAGATCAGTGGTCACACGATGGGCTGCACGAAGTTATCCCACTCCTGACACCAAATGTTGTTGCGTGAGTGACGTCACTGGAAAAAAATTCTGATAGATACAAAGCAGATCCTTTATTTGACAACACAAGGGTCAGCAGACATCATATGGAGATGCTTTTGGTCTAAAGGTCTGCTGGCCCAACAAGGGGCTCAATATCTTATGTGACAAACATCAAAGAACAATTCCATTTTTACAATATATGGACAATGCTTTCTTTGAAACTGCATCCAACCTTTACACCTCCTGATTCACACCCACACCACAGACATCCAAATGAATTTTAATCAGCATTGTCTGGACTGGGATTCATTGACTTTAGGATCCCATTGTTCAGAGCTGCACTCCAAATTAAATCCACAATACATATTCAGATGTGAAGACTGGTAGCCAATGTCAGTTGCTAAATGTATATGTCCTAAACACAAAAATCACTCAAACACTTACCCTCAGCCATCAGGCTCTACAATGAGTCAACCTATAGCCGGGAAAGTGACCTTGTAATCTTTGACTTGTAAATCTTGTACATCTTATTTTTATGGTAATTATTTTTTATTCTTTCTTACTTCACTTCTAATATTTGTATATCTGTGCACTAATTATGCAACGGTGACACTGTAACTTCCTTTCGGATTTAGATAGTATCCTTTGAGCTTCTCTATTTTGTGGCTGCCTGTAAGGAAATTAATCTTGATGTTGTATAATGTATACATACTTTGATAATGAACTTTGAAGTAAAGGGGAGCTTTACACTCAAGTGGAAAGGCAATTAATAATCTAGTACCTGACTAAGGATGCTACAGTGTTACTAAGTCACATACCTTCACTCTTTCATTATAATAGTTTATGCATTTTTCTCCATAAAGTCTATTAAAAAAACAAACCTGCTATCTCTTGACAATTAAGAGTTTTAAAACATGATGATTAATTCCAAAGGAGGAACTTGATGTGACAGCATTGCCCCTTTTCTACAGTTGGTAGTGTGGCCGAGCGGTCTAAGGCGCTGGATTTAGGCTCCAGTCTCTTCGGAGGCGTGGGTTCAAATCCCACCACTGCCAGTGAGATATTTTCCCCACAAACAAAGATCTCAATATAAGGACTCTTATCGTGGTATTTCATGTTCTTGTTCTTTATTGCTAATTATTTCAATTTGCCTTTGCACAGTTTGTAGTCTTCTGCACTCTGGTTGATCTTCCATTGATCCTGTTATAGTTAGTATTCTATAGATTTGCTGAGTATGCCCACAGTAAAATGATTCTCAGGGGTGTATGTGGTGACACTGTTTAATAACAGTGGCTTGTACCCTGTAGTCGGGATAAGACATTAGTGTAGACTGCTATCTACTTCATGGTAAGTTTCTTATATTAACATTTGCTTTTGCAGGCTTGGTATAAAATTGCACCCAAATCCATCTTCTCTTCTGAG
This sequence comes from Hypanus sabinus, assembly GCF_030144855.1. Lineage (NCBI taxonomy): Eukaryota > Metazoa > Chordata > Chondrichthyes > Myliobatiformes > Dasyatidae > Hypanus > Hypanus sabinus. Next base: position 104,126,775 of record NC_082710.1, on the reverse strand, counting down.
TATTGATCCATCTTTTCTATAAAGATGTGACAGTTTTTGCTTTGACATTTTGTTTCTGAGTAGATGATTTGTAATAGTTTCTGTAGATGTAACATTAGCAGAATGTGTACTGCATGTTTAAAGATGCTCACCAGTATTATAGAACATAATAAGGAGTTTCAAACAAGCATCAAGTTGGATAAGTCTACGGGACTGGACGAGATGTATTCCAGGCTACTGTGGGAGGCGAGGGAGCAGATTGCTGAGCCTCTGGCGATGATCTTTGCATCATCAATGGGGACAGGAGGGGTTCCAGAGGATTGGAGGGTGCAGGTGTTGTTCCTTTATTCAAGAAAGGGAGTAAGCCCAGGAAATTACAGGCCAGTGAGTCTTACTTCAGTGGTTGGGAAGTCGATGGAGAAGATCCTGGGAGGCAGGATTTATGAACATTTGGAGAGGCATAATATGATTAGGAATAGTCAGCATGGCTTTGTGAAAAGCAGGTCATGCCTTACGAGCCTGATTGAATTTTTTGAGAATGTGACTAAACACATTGATGAAGGTAGAGCAGAAGATGTAGTGTATATGGATTTCAGCAAGACATCTGATAAGGTACCCCATGCAAGACTTATTGAGAAAGTAAGGAGGCATGGGATCCAAGGGGACATTGCTTTGTGGATCCGGAACTGGCTTGCCCACAGAAGGCAAAGTGTGGTTGTAGACAGGTCATATTCTGCATGGAGGCTGGTGACCAGTGGTGTGCCTCAGGGATGTGTTCTGGGACCCCTTCTCTTCGTGATTTTTATAAATGACCACCTGGATGAGGAAGTGGAGGGATGGGTTAGTAAATTTGCTGATGACACAAAAGTTGGAGGTGTTGTGGATAGTGTGGAAGGCTGACAGTGGTTACAGCGGGACATTGATAGGACGCAAAGCTGGGCTGAGAAGTGGCAGATGGAGTTCAACACAGATAAGTGTGAGGTGGTTCATTTTGGTAGGTCAAATATGATGGCAGGATATTTATTTCAAGTCAGAAGCAATTTTACATGCAACTAACAAGTTTCTGAGGTGTTGTGACATTTACCCAGGGGCTTCTGGCCTGGCTTGATTTACTTGTACATTGTAATACAGTCATCTAGAGTGTTAGTGAGTATTCTGGTGTTAGGTTACTTAGCAAAATATTAACTTCAGCAACTAACCTCAGCAGCCAATCTTTAGACCTGAACATGGACTGTTGATTAAATGTAAAATGCAGCCCTGGACAATAGTTTCTGAGAGCTGTGAACAGTAGTTAATTGAAAAACCAGGCAATGATTAACATTCATTTTGGTTGCCTGGAGTTTGGGTGCGAAGAAGGAGGTGTGGAAATTAAATATAATTCAAAGGAAGCATTGTAGATACAGTGTAAATTTAGAACTATCCTTTGATCTTTAGAATATATAAGGGCCTCTTCCTTCAGATAGAGTCTCAGTTTGTTGAATAAATACTACTTTATATCTATCAGCTGCCTCTCTCCAGTAACTTTGTTCACATTACAACATACAGCAAAAGAGAATTATTTTTCTGAAAAACTCATTCATATGCTGCTGGTAAAGGGTTCTCATCCGTATACATCTGGGTTGAAGAGTAAACTCAACCAAAACAAGAAGATGTCCTTCCTTCTGCCAGATATATTTAGTATCTTCCCCATTCCTTCTCAGTCCTGAGGATGGGTCTCGGCCTGAAACATTAACTGTCTACTCTTTCTCATAGATGCCGCCTGACCTGATGAGCTCCTCCAGCATTTTGTGTGTGTTGCTTTGGATTTCCAGCATCTGCAAATGTTCTCCTGTTAGGAACAAGAATGTGTTGGATAAATTTGGAAGGAACAAGAATAGAAACATAGAAAACCTACAGCACAATACAGGCCTTTCGGCCCACAAAGCTGTACTGAACATGTAATTACTTTAGAAATTACCTAGGGTTACCCATAGCCCTGTATTTTTCTGAGCTCCATGTACCTATCCAAGAGTCTCTTAAAAGACTCTTTCATATCCACCTCCACCACTGTCACCAGCAGCCCATTCCACACACTCACCACTCCCTGCGTAAAAGACTTACTCCCGACTTCTCCTCTGTACCTACTTCCAAGAACCTTAAAGCTGTGCCCTTTCATGTTAGCCATTTTGGCTCTGGTAAAAAGCCTCTGACTATCCACACGATCAATGCCTTTCATCATCTTATACACCACTATCAGGTCACCTCTCATTCTCTATCACTCCAAAGAGAAAAGGCCAAGTTCACTCAACGTTTTCTCATAAGACATGCTCCTCAATCCAGGAAACATCCTTGTAAAATCCTCTGCACCCTTTCTATGGTTTCCACATCCTTCCTGGAGTGAGGTGACCAGAACTGGGTAGAGTACTCCAAGTAGGGTCTGACCAGGGTCCTATATAGCTGTAACATTACCTCTAGGCTCTTGAACTTAATCCCACGGTTGATGAAGGCCAATGCACTGTATGCCTTCTTAACCACAGAGTTAACCTGCACAGCAGCTTTGAGTGTCCTATAGACATGGACCCCAAGATCCCTCTGATCCTCCACATTGCCAAGAGTCTTACCATTATTATATTTTGCCATCACATTTGACCTACCAAAATGAACCACCTCACACTTATCTAGGTTGAACTCTATCTGCCACTTCTCAGCCCAGTTTTGCATCCTATCGATTTCCCACTGCAACCTCTGACAGTCCTCCACATTATCCACAACACCCCAACATATGTGTCATAAGCAAATTTACTAACCCATCCTTCCACCTCCTCATCCAGTTTATTTATAAAAATCACAAAGAGGAGGGGTCCCAGAACAGATCCCTGAGGCACACCACTGGTGACTGACCCCCAAGCAGACCCCCTGTCTACAACCACTCTTTGCCTTCTGTGGACAAGCCAATTCTGGATCCACAAAGCAAGGTCCCCTTGGATCCCATGCCTCCTTACTTTCTCAATACAATAAGACTTGCATGGGGTACCTTATCAAATGTCTTCCTGTGTTGGATGTGTTGGATAAATTTGGAAGGAAGTAAAAACCACACATTTAGAAGCAGGAGTTTGTCATGTAACCTCCTAAATAAGTCCTCTCCCTTGTCTACTTTCCCACCCAGCTCCTGTGTTCTTGGATCTCCTGTTGTGCTTGAAAAATAGAGCTCAGCTTGAATACACCCAATGGCTAAACACCCACTGCTCTCTGTGCAATTGATTTCCTACCCTTTGCATTAAGAAGTTTCTCCTTTTCTCAGCCATGCATGGCTGATTCCTCTCCCAAATTTATTATGTGATTATGCACCTTTGTCAAAGGCAGTCCAGCCAGGATTTTCTACAGTTGGTCCCTTTCACAATGTGATCACATCACATTCTTCCAATCTCTGGTAAACACAGGCCAACATTGCTTAACCTGTGAGGCTGAGAGAGAAATGACTCGCTCAAGATGGAACGGTGGAGCAGACTCAATGGGCCAAATGGCCTAATTCAAAGGTTGATTTAATATCAGATAATGTATACAGTATACAACCTGAAATTCTTACTCTGTCACAGACATCCACAAAGAATGAATGACAGAAAATATTGGAATACCACAATTCTGCTCCTATATCGTATGATCTAAAGCTGACATATCAAAAGTGCTGTTAGAGGATCTGTTGCTCACAGCACCCAAGACCATGTTTGATCCTAACCACCGGTGCTGTCCATGTGGAGTTTGCACACCCCCTCTGGAACTGTTTTACTCTGAGCGCTTCAGTTTCCTTCCACACCCTGAAGGCATGTGGGTTAATTGGACTTTGTAGTTTGTAATGAGCATCAGTATCCAAGAGGAGTTGAAGAAAAAGTGGCGAGGATAGAATGAGATTAGTGTTGGATCACTGTAAATGGGGGTTGATGAACAGCACAGACTCGATGGGCTGAAGGGCTTGCTTCCCTGCTGTTTACCTCTTTATACCATATACGGTGAATGGTCTCTGCCGCTGGTGTAAATTCAATGTAACTGCCTCAGGGCTTCCCTAATGTCAGCTCCCCTAACACGGGTACGTTTATTTATTCAAAGTTCAGTCTTCAAAGTAAACATTGTCAAAGTACATATGTCACCATATACAACCCTGAGATTCATTTTCTTGTGGGCATACTCAATAAATCTATTAAATAATAACTATAACAGATGGGGCACATGACATTGAGTGAAGTTGGTTCAAGAACCTGATGTTTGAGGGGTAATAAGTGTTCCTGAAGATTGAGAGATACAGCATCACTCCAGCCCATCGAGCTGGGCCACCCAGCAAGCCACTGATTGAACCCTAGCCTAATCACAGGACAGCCTACAATGACCAATTAACCTACTAACCAGTATGTCTTTGGACTGTGCAAGGAACCCAATGTGCACATCAAAATCAGGTTTCTTATTCTCAATAGATCGTGAAATTTGTTCACTTAGCAGCAGCAGTACAATGCAATATATGATAATATAGAAAATAAATTGCTCTCTCTCTCTCTCTCTCTCTCTCTCTCTCTCTCTCTCTATATATATATATATATATATATATATATATCTATTCACATATTAAATAGATTAAAAGTAATGCAAAAACAGAATCGGTGAGTGTATGCCTTCAGGCTTCTGTATCAACTTACCGATGGTAACAGTGAGAAGAGGGCATGTCTTGGGTGATGGGGGTCCTTAATAATGGACTTTGCTTTTCTGAGTCACCGCTTCTTGAAGATGTCTTGGATACTACAGAGGCTAGTACCCAAGATGGAGATGACTAATTTTACAACTTTCAGCAGCTTTTTTCGGCCCTGTGCAGTAGACCACACACCCCCATACCAGCCTGTCAGAATGCTCTGCACGGTACATCTATAGAAGTTTTTGACTGTTTTAGGTGACAAATCAAATCTCTTCAAACTCCCAATGAAGTATAGTCACTGTCTTGCATCCTCTAAAGCTGCATCGTTATGTTGGGACCAGGTTGGATCCTCAAAAATCTCGACACCCAGGAGCTTGAAATTGTTTGAAATTCCTAAACTTCTGATCCCTCCATGAGGATTGGTTTGTGTTCACTCGTCCTACCCTTCCTGAAGTCCACAATCAGTTCTTTTGTCTTACTCACACTGAGTGCAAGATTGTAGTTATGTCAGGATGCTGTTCATGGACTATAGCTCAGCACATAACACCATCATTCCCACAATCCTGATTGATATGTTACAGAATCTGAGCTTCTGTACCTCTCTCTACAATTGTATCATCAACTTCCTAACCGGGAGACCACAATCTGTGCGGATTGGTGATAATGTCTCCTCCTCACTGACAATCAAAACTGGTTTATCTCAGGGGTGTGTGCTTAGCCCACTGCTCTACTCTCTCTATACCCGTGACTGTGTGGCTAGGTATAGCTCAAATACCATCTATAAATTTGCTGACAATACAACCATTGTTGGCAGAATCTCAGATGGAGATGAGAGGGTGTACAGGAGCGAAGTATGCCAGCTGGTTGAGTGGTGTCGCAGTAACAACCTTGCACTCAATGTCAGTAAGATGAAAGAGCTGACTGTGAACTTCAGGAAGGGTAAGGCAAAGGAACACATTCCAATCCTCACAGAAGGAGTGAGTGAGCAGGGAGTGAGTGAGTGAGTGGAGGGAGTGAGCAGTTTCAAGTTCTTGTGTGGCAAGGTCTCTGAGGATCTAACCTGATCCCAACATATCGATGCAGTTATAAAGAAGATAATACAGCGGCCATACTTAATTAGTTTTTTTGATTGCAGGGATTTGGTTTATCATCTAAAACGCTCAAAAATTTCTATAGATGTACTGTGGAGAGCATTCTGACAGGCTGCATCACTGTCTGATATGGGGGTGGGAGTTACTGCTCAAGACTGAAAGAATCTACAGAAAGTTGTAAAATTAGTCAGCTCTATCTTGGGTACAAGCCTCCATAGTATCCAAGATATCTTCTAGGAGCGTGACTCAGAAAGGCGGCATTCATTATTAAGGACCCCCTACCACCCAGGGCAAGCCCTCTTCTCACTGGGAGATACAGGAGCCTGAAGGCACACACTCAGCAATTCAGGAACAGCTTCTTCCCCTCTGCCATACAATTCCTAAATGGACATTGAACCCCTGAAAAGTACCTCCTTTTTTAACATACAGTATATTATTCTGTTTTTGCATTATTTTAATCTATTTAATACATGTATATATTCTTAAAGTGATTTATTTATTTCCTTCTATATTATCATGTATTGGATTGAACTGTTGCTGTTAAGTTAACAAATTCCACGACACATGCCAGTGATAATAAACCTATTTCTGATTCTTTACCCATGTTTGGCTCAAGTCCCCCCTAAGTTGGTTAAACATCATTGAGGATTTCACTTGGTCTGTACACACCAGCTGTGTGGTGAAGAAGGCACAACAGCACCTCTTTCACTTCAGACAGCTGAAGAAGTTTGGTATGGGTCCCCAAATCCTCAGAACTTTCTACAGGGGCACAATTGAGAGCATCCTGACTGGCTGCATCACTGCCTGGTATGGGAACTGTACCTCCCTTGGTCACAGGAATCTGCAGAGAGTGGTGCAGACAGTATTCAGGACACTTACAAAGACAGGTGTGTAAAAAGGGCCCATAGGATCATTGTGGACCCAAGCCATCCCAACCACAATCTATTCCAGCTGCTACCATCTGGGAAATGGTACCTCAGCATAAAAGCCAGGACCAACAGGACAGCTTCTTCCACCAGGCCATCAGACTGATTAACTCATACTGACACAGCTCTATTTCTATGTTATACTGACTATCAAGTTGTACATACTATCTATTATAAACTACTACAAATTTCACATTGCACACTTAGACGGAGAGGTAACATAAAGATTTTTACTCCTCATGTATATGAAGGATGTAAGTAATAAAGTCAATTCAATTCAAATTTTAAAAAAATCCTTCCTATCTGTATACATCTTTTTCCATAGATGCTCCCTGACCTGCTGAGCTCCTCCAGCATTTTGCTGTGTCTTTTAAATGTTATTGTAGCTGCCTCTGTACTTAACTTCTTTTCTTTCCCCACTTACGCTGCATTAACTACTGAGTGTTTTCAGCATTCTCTGTTTTCATTTTGAATGTCCAACACCTGTAGTTTTGTTTTGCTTCAATGCCTATCAGCACCTTCTGTGATTCGGTGTCAAATTTTGTTTAATCATCTTTCTGTGAACGACCGGGATACCTTATTTTTTACACTGATGTCGCGATGAGGCAACACTCACATTTCGTCTGGGTAGCCTCCAACTTGATGGTGTAACCATCGATTTCTCGAACTTTCAGAATGGCCCACCCACCCTCTCCTGCACCATTCCCCATTCACATTTCCTCTCTCACCTAATCTCCTTACCTGCCCATCGCCTCCCTCTGGTGCTGCTCCCCCTCTCTTCCCTTCCATGGCCTTCTGTCCTTTCCTATCAGATTCCCCCTTCTCCAGCCCTGGATCTCTTCCACTGATCAACCTCCCTGCTCTTTACTACACCCTCCGAGTGTCACCCATCCCCTCCCTCTGCTCCTCCCAGCTTCTTACTCTGACTCCCTATCTTTTTTTCTACGATCCTGATGAAGGTTCTTGGCCCAAAACGTCGACTCTTCCCTTTTCTCTAGCTGCTGCCTGGCCTGCTGAGTTCCTCCAGCATTTTGTGTGTGTTGTTGGGATTTCCAGCTGTAATGTGCTGTAGGATTTCCCTGCTGTGGAAATATCGGGGAAACATTTTTCACAGATAGTCTTTAAACACTGACAGAAATAAAATAGGAATAAATGACAGAGCCCTTCTTTACCTGTTGATTTATATCTTAAACGCTGTCTAAAATTAAAACATCCAGACATACTGACTGGACCTTTACAACTTTTTCAATTGTTCAAAGTAAAACAAAAGTAAAGCAGTCAACCCTTTTGTCTGTTTACAAAGAAGCCTTTGGTCTATCAATCACACCATAAACTGTAAATTTGGCATAAAAGGCTGGTTGATTAAGTAGCTACATCCGTTTGCCTACAGGGTACTCACAATGAGGGCACCATTTATCTTCAGCCCAACGGTTACACTCGTAATTGTCCAAAGCGTTGTTGCAAGTGAAGCACTTGAAGCTGTTTGGAAATGGAGTTGCTGCAAATAGACAAAAAACAGGTCAGGAGAAGAGGACCAGCTCATCATTCTACTGAACTGCCAAGACACTGCACCTCGATAAACTTAATGCACTGAATAAGAGAATCAGAGATTAGTTGCAGCACAGAAGGAGGCCATTTTACCTCCCAAGCACACATCAGCTGTATGTTCTGCTACCTGTTCAATCCCAATCCCGCTCTTTTCTCAAAGAAGTTTGGTGTGGGCCCCCGAATCCTAAGAACTTTTGAAAGGGGCATGATTGAGAGCATCCTGACTCGCTGCATCACTGCCTGGTATGGGAACTGTACTTCCATCAATCACAGGACTCTGCAGAGAGTGGTGTGGACAGCCCAGTGCATCTGTAGATGTGAACTTCCCACTATTCAGGACACTTACAAAGACAGGTGTGTAAAAAGGGCCCAAAGGATCATTGGGGCCAACCACAAACTCTTTCAGCTACTATCATCCGGGAAACAGTGCCGCAGCATAAAAGCCAGGACCGACAGGCTCCGGGACAGCTTCTTCCACCATGCCAGCAGACTGATTAATTCATGCTGATACAACTGTATTTCTATGTTATATTGAGTATCCTGTTGTACATACTATTTATTATAAATTACTATAAATTGCACACTGCACACTTAGACAGAGACGTAACAAAGAGTTTTACTCCTCATATATATGAAGGATGTAAGGAATAAAGTCAATTCAATTCAAGCTCTATAAATGGGAAGATGGTGATGAGCTGCCTTCTTGAACTGCTGCAGTCCCTGAGGTGTGGGTACACTCACAGTGCTGTTAGGGAGGGAATTCCATGACTTTGACCCAGTGAAAATGAAGAAACAGTGATATGCTTTCAAGTCAGGATGGTGAGTGAGCATTGGGAGTGGGCAGCGGAGTGAGAGGCAGCAGAGTGAAAGGGCTTTTGCTCCACGGGCTTTGGCGGTAACGGGACGAGGTGAGGCAGTTGTTGATTGCAAAAGGAGGTAGTATGTGTGTGAGGCCAGTTTTCTGTGGTCGGTGTCAGATGTGGGAGGTCCTGGAGTCTCCCGGTGTCCTGGATGGCCACATCTGCACCCGGTGCATCAAGATGCAACTCCTAAAGGACCGTGTTAGGGAACTGGAGATGCAGCTCGATGACCTTCATCAGGTCAGGGAGAGTGAGGAGGTGATAGAGAGGAGTTATAGGCAGGTGGTCACACCAGGGCCACAGGGGACAGAGGAAAGGGAAAGGAGAGGGAAAGGGAAGAGTCAGGTACTAGAGAGTACCCCTGTGGCTGTACTCCTTGACAATATGTACTCCTGTTGGAGTACTGTTGGGGGGGACAGACTACCTGGGGGAAGCAACAGTGGCCGTGCCTCTGGCACAGAGTCTGGCCCTGTGGCTTAGAAGGGTAGGGAAAGGAAGAGGAAGGCAGTAGTGAGAGGGGACTTGATAGTTAGGGGGTCAGACAGGCAATTCTGTGGACACAGGAAAAAAACATGGACGGTAGTTTGCCTCCCAGGTGACAGGGTCCGGGATGTTTCTGATCACGTCCAAGATATCCTGCGGTGGGAGGGAAAACAGCCAGAAGCCGTGGTACATATTGGTATCAATGACATAGGTGGGGAAAGGGAAGAGGTCCAGAAAGAAGACTACAGGGAGTTAGGATGGAAGTTGAGAAGCAGGACCTCAAAGGTAGTAATCTCAGGATTACTGCCTGTGCCACATGACAGTGAGAATAGGAATAGAGTGAGGTGGAGGATAAATGCGTGGCTGAGGGATTGGAGCAGGCGGCAGGGATTCAGATTTCTGGATCATTGGGATCATTGGGCAGGTGTGACCTGTACAAAAAGGACGGGTTGCACTTGAATACCAGGGGGACCAATATCCTGGCGGGCAGGTTTGATAGAGCTGTTGGGGAGGTTTTAAGCTAGATTGGCAGGGGGGGGTGGGGATCAGAATGTGAGGGCAGGGATTAAGGTAGAAAGACAAGGGCATGATGCTAAGAGTTCGGAGTTGATGAGGAAGGATGGGGGGGACAGAACATAATTGTAGCCAGTTAAAGGGGTTGAGATGTGTCTATTTCAATGCTAGGAGTATGAGGAACAAGGGGAATGAACTTAGAGCACGGAATAGTACGTGGAACTACAATGTTGTGGCCGTCACTGAAACTTGGTTGGAGGAACGGCAGGATTGGATGATGCAGGTCCCGGGGTTCAGGTGTTTTAAAAGTAATAGGATGGGAAGTAGAAAAGAGGGGGAGTGGTATTGCTGGTCAAGGGTAGTATCACTGCTATAGAAAGGGAGGACGCTGCAGAAGGAGTGTCCACGGAGTCAGTCTGGGTGGAAGTCAGAAATAGGAAAAGATCAATCACTGTGCTGGGAGTAGTCTACAGGCCCCCAGATAGCCCTCGGGACACCGAAGAGCAGATAAGCAGGCAGATTTTAGGATGGTGCAGGAAATACAGGGTAGTAGTTATGGGTGACTTCAACTTCCCTCATATTGACTGGCACCTCCTGAGTGCAAGGGGATAGAATTTGTCAGGTGTGTTCAAGAAGGATTCCTGACGCAGGATGTGGACCAGCCGATGAGAGAAGGGGCTACACTGGATCTAGTTCTGGGTAATGAACCTGGTCAGGTGACAGACCTCTTGGTGGGAGAGCATTTTGGTGAGAGTGACCACAACTCCCTTAGCTTCAGCATAGCTACGAAAAGGGATAAAATCAAAAATGGTTATCACAGGAGAGCCCAACTTTAAATACATGGATGGAAATTACAATGGACATTTACAAAATGGAGAAGATAACAGCATTTGTTAATCATAAGCTGGAACAATTTGATTCATACTGGGAAAAATGATTTAACTACATAATGCCTCATAGGACTGATTTTATTCTCACAAATCAATCAATCTGTTGTAAAAAATAGATCACTCCCTACTTGTACATAGTTCTTTCCTTTTGCTTGTTTTTTCTTTCCACTCTTTTCTATAAGTGAATACCCTAGATAAATACTTTGTGGAGATTTTGTGATATATATGTACAATGTCTGAAATACATCTTATGGAAATGTTTGTTTGATGAACTTCAATAAAAAAATAAATTACAAAAAAAAAGAAAAGGGATAAAATCAGACGAAATGGTAAAGTGCTTAACTGGGGAAGGGCTAACTTTGAAGGGATAAGGCAGGAACTTGCGAGAGTAAATTGGAAACAGATGTTCAAAGGGGAAAGCACAGAAGTAATGTGGGAGAAGTTTAGGGACCATTTGAGCTGGGTTCAGGATAGGTTTGTCCCACGGAGGCAAGGGAAAAATGACAGGAAAAGGAAACCGTGGCTGATGAAATATGTGAGACAACTCATCAAGAGGAAGAAGGATGGAGTCAGCTGGAGACGCTCATGGAGTGAGTACCGTTTTGGATTCGCTCCATAACTTCTACTTTTTTTAACCTTTGATCACCCTTATTCAGCGTATTTTTACCTATACCGAAAGTTTCTTTATTCTTTTTTTTTGGATTTACTGCCAAGCGTTTGTTGTGAACTTTTGATGATATGCAAACAGAAATGTCTCTCAGGTCTAAGGGACGGGATCCCGGACGTAATCCGAATGGTAACGGAAAAAAGCAGGCTCCGACACAACAAACACCATTAACATGTTTATGGAGGTTTTGAATCAAAAATTTGCTGAACTACAACAATTTTTTAAAGAAGATATAAAGGCTTTTCAAGAGTACATGGTTAAGACGGATTTAGTAATTAAACAGCAACAAACTCTTATTGCGTCTCTGCAAGAAGAAGCTCGGAAGCGAGATTTGACTATTGGAAAACTGCAACAGGATTTAATTTCGACCATTAAGCTGATGGAAGCCCTTAAAGCCAAGAGTGACGATTTTGAGAATCACTCCAGAAGACAGAACGTACGTATACTTGGTCTTCCAGACGGCATAGAAAAAGATGACCCTTCAAAATATTTTGCTCAACTTTTAAAAGAAGCGTTTCCGACAATTTTCCCGAATAACCCCCCTTTATTGGATCGGGCACATAGAATTCGGCGTCGATCACCGAGTGTTACAGACAAACCTTCGGTGATAATTGTCCGGTTCCATTATGTACATGACAAAGAACAAGTTATAAGAGCAGCTCGTCGACTAGGAATGATTAAAATCAAAGATTTTCCCTTCCGCCTGATCGAAGATTTTAGTTCAGATCTTTTAAAAAGAAGGCTTCTTTTTAAACCGTTGATGGCTGAATGTTATGAGAAAAATCTGAAACCTGCGCTTCTATACCCTACGAAGCTTCGAATTTCTCCGTCGAATGCTCCACGACAAGTTTTCCTTTCAACTTCAGAAGTGAGAAAATATCTGGAGGAGAACTTCCCTACTGCTACAGACACCAGTCTTTAATAAATGAATGATTCTGATCGTATAAGATGGTTCTCGATCTCTTAAACCAGAATTATAATCTGGTTATTGGTGTAGGTTCATCCTACACTTTATACTCAAGTTAAAGTGTGTTTGCGTCATGTTAATTGTTTTGCCTTATACACTTTAATCATTTAACTACATATTTGTCTATTAACTTTGTTCCTTCGAAGGTATATTTTTAATTCTTTGAAGGTAAATTTTTCCTTGATTAAGATGGTGGTTTTTTGGAAAAGATTTTTGGTTTTGCTTAAGATGGCATTATGTTTATATTTTTCGTGTTTCTTCCAGACAAGGCATCGCTTATCTTAGCTTAAATATTTTTTGTTTTGTCTGGGCCAGAGCCCGAGTTATAATTGTTTTTAGTGATTATATTTTTATTCTTTTTCCAACTAACTATACTTAGAAATATGGTTTTTATTATAGCGATTTTATTTTTAAAGTCGGGGTGATTCTTTTATATATATCCTTTTTATATGGAGTGTTCTTCAGCTGACATGGGGGTAGGATTAGTCTTACTTTTTCTCTTTTTAAGTCATATTTTGGCTTTTTCTCTTTTTCTCGGGGGGTGGGGGGATGGTCTGTTTTCTAATTCTATTTTTTTTGTACCAGTTTGTGTTAGTTTTTTTATTCGGGCTGTTTTTGAACTTCAAATATGTCTGTGTTGTCGTCACTTCCGGGTCTTCTCACTACTTTTGTTCCTCTTCCAGGTGCATGAGTTTTTAAGTTGGTTAACCCTTTCTATACCAAAGGGTTGATTATAGAATTATGGCTCAGACCATTAATTTTGTGTCTTGGAATACTAATGGTTTAAATCATCCAATTAAACGAAAGAAGATTTTCAAAGTATTCCAAAGACTTAATGCTCATATCATTTTTGTACAAGAAACTCATGTGAGGAGGGAGGACAAATTTCGTTTTTTTAGATTTTGGCGGGGTCAACAGTATCATGCAAATTCGAATGCTAAAGTAAAAGGAGTTTCAATTTTTATTGACTCCTCTATTTCATTTGTTCAACATGATATTTTTTCGGATCCGAATGGCAGATTTTTGTTAATTACGGGTTTACTTTGTAATAAAAAGGTTGCTTTGGTTAATGTTTATGCTCCAAATGTGGATTGTCCTGACTTTTTTAAGTCTTTATTTACTTCTTTACCCAATCTAAACGAATATAAGTTAATAATGGGTGGTGACTTTAATTGTTGTTTAAATCCTCTGATGGATAAATCTTTATCTATTCAGACTTTGCCTAATAAGTCGGCCACTTGTATTAACTCCTTTTTGACTGACAATGGAGTTTTTGATGTTTGGAGATTTCGGCATTCTAATGACAAAGAGTTTTCTTTTTTCTCACATGTTTATCACTCTTATTCAAGAATTGATTATTTTTTGTAGACTCTTGTTTTATTCCATTGGTAATCGGTTGTAACTATGATATTATAGCTATCTCTGATCATGCTCCGTTATTACTTTCTATGAAATTTACGGATACAGCTTTTAATGCTAGACAATGGCGATTTGACTCTACCTTGTTGCAAGACTCTGACTTTATTAAATTTATGGAGGAGCAGATCGACTTCTTCTTCTCAACTAATTCTACAGATGATATTTCCTGCGGAACACTTTGGGACACTTTTAAAGCTTATATACGTGGACAGATTATTTCTTATTCTGTTGGTTTGAGGAAACGTATCAAGATGGAAACTCTTTTATTGGTTGATAAAATTAAAGAGATTGATAAGAAATATTCGATTGCTCCTAGTAAGGAGCTTTACAAGCAAAGGGTTGAACTTCAAATGGAACATAGTTTATTACTTACATCCTCGATTGAAAATCAATTAATGAAAACTAAATCTGATTTTTATATACATAGTGATAAATCTGGTAAACTGTTAGCTAGTCAATTGAAGAATGCTCTGGTTAAACGTCAAATCACTAAGATTGGTCAGCAGAATGGGAATCTGACAGTTAATCGTGATGAGATAAATAAGGCATTTCAAGATTTCTATACCTCCCTGTATCAATCTGAATTTCCTCAAGATTATAATACCATGTCTGATTTTCTGGGGAAATTAAATTTTCCAAGGTTATCATCTGATGATCTTTTGATATTGGATACTCCTATTACGGATGTAGAAATTAAAGGGGCTATTTCCTCAATGAATTCTGGGAAAGCACCGGGTCCAGATGGTTATACAGTTGAATTTTTTAAATTTTTTTCCGCTACTCTTTCCCCTTGGTTAGGTAAGGTTTTTGAGGAGGCCATTAGATTAGGGAATTTGCCACAATCTTTTTATAGAGCTTCCATTTCTCTAATATTGAAGAAAGATAAAGACCCTACTAATTGTGCTTCTTATAGACCTATATCTTTATTGAATGTAGACTCCAAGATTTTTTCTAAGTTACTGGCATCTAGATTGGAGAAGGTATTACCCAAAATTATTTCAGATGATCAAACTGGCTTTATTAAAAATCGTTATTCTTTTTTTAACATTAGGAGATTGTTGAATATTGTTTATACTCCCTCACATGATACTTCAGAATGCGTGATTTCATTAGATGCGGAGAAAGCATTTGACAGAGTTGAATGGCCTTACTTATTTAATGTGTTGGAGAAGTTTAATTCTAGTCCGATATTTATATCATGGATTAAATTGATTTGTCATACTCCAGTAGCCTCAGTGGTTACCAATAATCAAAGATCTCCCTTTTTTCGCCTATTTCGGGGCACTAGACAGGGATGTCCTCTTAGTCCATTACTATTTAACATTGCCTTAGAACCTTTGGCAATTGCCATCAGACAATCACAGGATATTTTGGGTATTAATCGTGGGACAGATATTCATAAGTTATCTTTGTATGCAGATGATTTATTACTATTCATTTCTAACCCGGAGAAATCCATTCCAGCAGTTTTATCATTATTGGCTCAATTTAGTGAGTTTTCTGGGTATAAGTTAAATCTTAATAAAAGTGAATTGTTTCCATTAAATAAACGGGTCCCAATTTATGGAAATTTACCCTTTAAATTAGTTAATGACTCTTTTACTTATTTAGGGATCAAAATCACAAAGAACCATAAAGATTTGTTTGGATTTAATTTTTTACCCTTAATTGATCAGATTAAAGGTTTGTTTACTAAGTGGTCACCTCTGTCTCTATCTCTAATAGGTAGGATTAATGCTATTAAGATGGTTATTTTACCTAAGTTTTTATATATTTTTCAAGCGATACCAATTTTTATCCCGAAATCTTTTTTTACTAATGTTGACTCTAAAATTTCTTCATATATATGGCAGTATAAAAATCCCAGGTTAGGTAAAACATATTTACAGAAGACAAAAAAGGAAGGCGGGTTAGCATTACCTAATTTCAGATTTTACTATTGGGCAGTTAATATTAGATATTTGTTATGCTGGTTGAAAGATGGGGGTGGATCTTTTGGCCCTTGTTGGGTGATTTAGAAACTAAATCGGTATCAGCTTATGCTTTGGGTTCTATTTTAGGGACTTCTCTCCCTTTTGCTCTTTCTAAATTGTCGAAACGAATTGACAACCCGATAGTTAAACATACATTGCATATATGGTTTCAATTTCGGAGATTTTTTGGGTTGACTCAATTCGTTTTAAATAGTCCTATTGTATCTAATTGTTTTTTTCACCCTTCCATTATAGATCAAGCTTATTCAGCTTGGAAAACTAAGGGATTACTAAGATTTTCTGATTTATTTTTAGATAATTGTTTCATGTCTTTTGAACAATTATCCAACAGATATAACTTGCCGAGATTTCATTTTTTTAGATATTTACAGATTAGACATTTTTTAAGTTCTATACTCTCTACGTTTCCAAATTTTGTGCCTTCAGATACTTTGGAGAGTTTATTTGAATTAGACCCTTTTCAAAAAGGGCTTATTTCAAAACTTTATAATATAATTATGAAGATACGTTCAGAGCCCCTTTATAAGACTAAACAGGATTGGGAAAGAGAGCTTAGTTTTAGTATTTCTAGTGAGGATTGGGATAGAATTCTTCAACTAGTTAATACATCATCGTTATGTGCCAAACATTCACTAATACAATTTAAGGTTGTACATAGGGCCCATATGTCCAAGGATAAATTAGCTCATTTTTACTCTCATATAAGTCCTATTTGTGATAGATGTCATTCTGAAATTGCGTCTTTAACTCACATGTTTTGGTCGTGTTCATTTTTGGAGAAATATTGGAAAGATATTTTTGATATTATATCTGCGGTTTTGAATATTGATTTACAACCTCATCCTATTACCGCAATTTTTGGTTTACCAATGTTAGATTCACAGCATTTATCTTCTTCAGCCCGTCAAATGATTGCATTTCTAACTCTGATGGCTAGAAGATCTATATTGTTGAATTGGAAAGAAATTGATCCTCCCACTGTATTTAATTGGTTCTCTCAAACTATGTTATGTTTAAATTTAGAAAAAATTAGAAGTGGTACTTTTGAGACTTCTATTAAATTTGAAAAGTTATGGAGACCATTTATTCAACATTTTCATATGATGTAATATGACCCTGTGCCAAGTACATTTGATTTCCCAGCTTTTAGCTTATGTATTTTGAGAGGACCGGAAGTGACGGCATTGATGAATACTTATTTTTGTGAGATATTATAAACAGCCCACTTTTTTTTTCCTTCTC
Organism: Hypanus sabinus; assembly: GCF_030144855.1. Lineage (NCBI taxonomy): Eukaryota > Metazoa > Chordata > Chondrichthyes > Myliobatiformes > Dasyatidae > Hypanus > Hypanus sabinus. The sequence goes on along the minus strand of NC_082710.1, from coordinate 104,109,539 downwards.
TTTTGTTTGTTTCTTTTTCTTTTATTTTACTTATTAGCTATAGTTATTAGATTAGATTAGTTAGTTTTGCATTATATAATTTTTTTTTGTTTTTTTTTCTTTCTTTTTTCTGTTTTTTTTATATTATACATTATGAAATATTTAGATTTACTATGTCCATACATATATCTTATGGCTTATGTCTTGGTAAACTCATTTATATTGTAACTATTATGTATGTTTTTTTTTCATATGTAATGGAATGTGTATGTTGGTAATTTCTTTATCAATATATCATCTGTATTCTGTCCATATTATTAATATTAATAAAAAGATTTAGAAAGAGGAAGAAGGAAGCATATATTAGATATAAGAAGCAGGAAGTAGGAGGGGCTTATGAGAAATATAGGATAGCCAGGAAGGAGCTAAAGAAAGGACTCACGAGAGCTCAAAGGGGGCATGAGAAGGCCTTGGCATGTAGGATTAAGGAGAACCCCAAGGCATTCTATGCATATGTGAAGAATAGGAGGATGACGAGAACGAAGGTGAGACCACTAAAGGATAAAGAGGGCAACATGTGCCTGGAGGCAGAAGAAGTTGGGGAGGTCTTAAATGAATACTTTGCTTCAGTATTCACAAGCAAAAAGAATCTTGATCAGGATGAGGATGAAGTAGAGCGGGCCTGTGTGCTGGACAATGTGGAGATTAAGGAAGAAGAAATACTGGATCTTCTTAAAAACATTAAGATTGATAAATCCCCAGGGCCGGATATGATACACCCCAGGTTGTTGTGGGAATTGAGAGAAGTGATCACAGGAGCATTAGCTATTAATCCTCTTTGGCTGCAGGGAAAGTGCCGGAGGACTGGAGAATGGCAAATGTAGTTCCCTTGTTTAAAAAAGGTAATAGGGAGAAACCTGGGAACTATAGACCAGTGAGTCTTACATCATTGGTATACAAACTACTGGAAAGGATTCTTAAGGGTAGGATCTATGAGCATTTGGAGAAGTACAGTCTACTCATTGATAGTCAACATGGCTTTGTGAAGGGAAGATCGTGCCTCATAAGCCTGAATCAGTTTTTTGAAGAGGTAACAAAAGAAATTGATGAGGGTAGGACAGTGGATGTGGTCTACATGGACTTTAGCAAAGCATTTGACAAGGTCCCTCATGAGAGACTCATCCAGAAAGTCATGAGGCATGGGATAAGTGGAACCATGGCTATTTGGATAAAAAATTGGCTTAAAGGAAGAAAGCAGAGTGTAGTTGTGGAAGGAAAGTATTCTGCCTGAAGGTCGGTAACTAGTGGAGTGCTGCAGGGATCTGTCCTGGGGCCCCTGCTATTTGTGATTTTTATAAATGACTTGGATGTAGAGGTCGAAAGATGGGTGAGTAAGTTTGCGGATGACACGAAGGTTGGAGGAGTTGTGGATGGAGCTGTAGGTTGTGGAAGGTAACAAGAGGATATAGACAGGCTGCAGAGTTGGGCAGAAAGATGGCAGATGGAGTTCAATCTGGACAAGTGTGAGGTGATGCATTTTGAAAGGACAAACCAGAAGACTGAGTACAGGATTAATGGTCCGTTACTTAAGAATGTGGATGAACAAAGGGACCTTGGGTTCAAATCCAAACATACCTCAAGGTCACTGCGAGAATGAAAGCGTAGTTAAGAAGGCCTATGGGATGCTAGGCTTCATTAACAGGGGGACTGAGTTCAACAGTAGAGAGGTCATGTTGCAACTCTACAAGACTCTGGTGAGACCGCACTTAGAGTATTGTGTTTACTTCTGGTCTCCTCATTATAGGAAGGATGTGGAAGTGATGGAGAGGGTGGAAAGGAGATTTACCAGGATGTTGCCTGGTTTGGAGAACAAGTCATATGAAGCAAGGTTGTCAGAGCTGGGACTTTTCTCTTTGGAGCGTAGAAGAATGAGAGGGGACTTGATAGAGGTCTGCAAGATTTTGAGAGGCATAGATAGGGTGGATAGTCAGCATTTGTTTCCCAGGGCACCAACAGCAAACACCAGAGGGCATAGGTACAAAATTAAGGGAGGGAAGTTTAGGGGAGACATCAGGGGAAAGTTTTTTACACAGAGGGTTGTGGGTGCCTGGAATGACTTGCCAGGGATGGTGGTGGAGGCTAAAACATTAGGGGTATTTAAGAGCCTCTTGGACAGGCACATGGATGATTGAAAAATGGAGGGTTATGGGGTAGTGTGGGTTTAGTACTATAAGGATTATATGGGTCAGCACAACATGGAGGGCTGAAGGGCCTGTACTGTGCTGGAGTGTTCTATGGTTTATAATGCTCACAGTATAACACTTCTCCCCCTTTGAATTCCAACATTCTCCAAATGTAAAGAAACAGGAAACAAAAACAATGGTGTCATTAGCTTGCATACCCATGGAACTTATACTAGTGCAGGGGTCGGCAACCCGCGGCTCCGGAGCCGCATGCGCCTCTTTCATCTCTGTGCTGCGGCTCCCCGTGGTTTGTTAGTTTTTGAAATGTAATTCGAAATTTGAAGATTATGGCGATCTTGTACAATCTAAATAAAAAGTTGTGGCAACCCCATTTCCTGGCACATCCGAACCGGCTCACAATTAGCCACCGTTCCGGCTAAGGGAGATAGCCTACAGGGGTTTGTGAGTACGTGTCTTTTGGAGCATCCGCGCCCACGGGGGGAGGGGGGTGGGTTGAGGGAGGCTTTAAAGCAAGGCTGTTTAGTTCAAATAAAGTTATCTTTGACTGCAGTATCGTTATTTTAGCGCTGCGTGTAGCACACCACCACAACGTATTTTTTATCGCTATTAATATATGTCACCACTGCCAATGCCTGACACCCGCCAGTGCGCGATTTCTTTTAATTTTTCGATTGAAGGTAGGCTAACTATGAAGTAACCTTCAACCCAACGTCTTTTTTTCGGAGTTCAAAATGTTTTTGTTGCATGCAGAAATGTAATTTCGTTTTCTCTGCAGGAGTTCATCAATTTCATAAATGCCACACATTATAGTTTGTTTATACATAGCATAAAGGCAAAAAAAAACGTACGCAGTGTTATTTCATTTTAAATGTCAAACGGGTTTTGTGGCTCCCAGTGTTTTCTTTTCTGTGGGAAATGGGTCCATATGGCTCTCTCAGTGGTAATGGTTTCCGACCCCTGTACTAGTGTCTCAGTAACAGTTTACCAATACCAGGAACGTTGAGGAGCTGAAATCGGGGTTAAAGGTTCAGAGGACATGGATCGACAAGTGTTAAAGGACTTGTCACTCTGTGAATATTTTTCACGACAGTTCGATGAATCCCTGGATGTAATGCAAACAGCTCAGCTTGTTGTATTTGTCAGAATGGCTTTCCAGGATTTTACAACAAAGAAAGACTTCCTCTCTCTTTTGCACTTAATGGAGAGAACGAGAGGTGAGGATATTTACAACGAGTTTTAAAAAAAAGTGTGAAATGTGGATAGCTCATGTAGTTCCATTGTTTAAAAAAGGCTCAAAAAGTAAGCCGGGAAATTATAGGCCAGTAAGCTTGACATCAGTAGAAGGTAAATTATTGGAAGGAATACTAAGAGATAGGAGCTACAAGTATTTGGATAGACAGGGACTTCTTAGAAAAAGTCAGCATGGCTTTGCGCATGGTAGGTCATGTTTAACCAATCTATTAGAGTTTTTCGAGGAAGTTACCAGGAAAGTGGATGAAGGGAAGGCAGTAGATGTTGTCTAGATGGACTTCAGTAAGGCCTTTGACAAGATCCCACATGGGAGGTTAGTTAGGAAGATTCAGTTGCTAGGTATACATGGTGAGGTAGTAAATTGGATTAGACATTGGCTCAATGGAAGAAGCCAGAGAGTGGTAGTGGAGGATTGCTTCTCTGAGTGGAGGCCTGTGACTAGTGGTGTGCCACAGGGATCAGTGCTGGGTCCGTTGTTATTTGTCATCTATGATCTGGATGATAATGTGGCAAATTGGATCACCGAATTTGCTGATGATACTAAGATTGGAGGTGTAGTGGACAGTGAGGAATGTTTTCAAAGCTTGCAGAGGGATTTGGACCAGTTGGAAGAATGGGCTGAAAAATGGCAATTGGAGTTTAATGTGGATAAGTGTGAGGTATTGCACTTCGGAATGTCAAACCAAGGCAGAACATACAATGTAAATGGTAGGACACTGAGGAGTGCAGTAGAGCAGAGGGATCTGGGAATACAGATACATAATTCCCTAAAAGTGGCGTCACAGGTGGATAGGGTCGTAAAGAGAGCTTTTGGCATATTGGCCTTTATAAATCAAAGTATTGAGTTTAAGAGTTGGAATGTAATGGTGAGATTGTATAAGACATTGTTGAGACTGAATTTGGAGTATTGTGTGCGGTTTTGGTCACCCAATTACAGGAAGAAAATTAATCAGGTTGAAAGAGTGCAGAGAAGGTTTACAAGGATGTTGCTGGGACTTGAGAAACTGAGTTACAGAGAAAGGTTGAATAGGTTAGGACTTTATTCCCTGGAGCTTAGGAGAATGAGGGGTGGGTGATTTGATAGAGGTGTATAAAATTATGGTGGGTATAGATAGAGTGAATGCAAGCAGGCTTTTTCCACTGAGGCTAGGGGAGAAAAAAACCAGAGGTCATGGGTTAAGGTTGAAGGGGGGAAAAGTTTAAAGGGAACATTCGGGGGGCTTCTTCACGCAGAGAGTGGTGGGAGTGTGGAATGAGCTGCCAGATGAAGTGGTAAATGTGGGCTCATTTTTGACATTTAAGAAAAACTTGGACAAGTATATGGATGAGAGGGGTTTGGAGGGACATGGACCAGGTGCACGTCAAGGGGACTAGGCAGAAAAATGGTTCGGCACAGTCAAGAAGGGCCAAAAGGCCTGTTTCTGTGCTGTAATGTTCTATGGTTTTAAAATGACATTCCCATTCATAAACTGGTGGAACTACTACTGATGGGGCCCCAGCAATGCACGGTGTGCACGTTGTTTTTATAGCACTGTGCCGTAATGACTCTGATTTTCCCGACTTCCTGGATTATCACTGTGTGACTCATTAGCAGGCCTCAGCTGGGAAGGTCGTGGACTTTTCTCATGTAATGACACTGGTGGTCAAACCGATAAACTTGATTCGAGCAAAAGCGCTTCAGCACTGCTTATTCAAGGCGTTATTGGATGAGCTCAAAGCCGCTATGGCCTGTTTGATATGCTAGTTACAGTGTTTTCTTAGTTGAATTAATTTGAAAGTTTGACAAAAACATTTTATGTAATTAAAATACAATTAGCCCAAATAAAGGGCCTCAAGTTGGAAGTACAATCTGAGCTGTTTTTTCTCTAAACGATTTAGTAGGTTGATCTTGCCTTCACTAAGGCCGAGCTAGGGGATTCTGGGCTTAAAAAGTTTGATGACCACTATTCTAGATGGTAGCAGTCGTGGGTCTGGAAAGTGCTGCCTTAGGAACTTTGGTGTGTCATGCAGTGCATCTTGTAGATAGCACACACTGCTTCAACTGTTCATTGATGGTGGAGGGATTGGACGCTTGTGGAAGGGGTACCAATCAAGTGGGCTGCCTTGTACTGGATGGTGTCAAGCTTCCTGAGTGTTGATGGAGCTGCACTCATCCAGGTGAGTGGCGAGTATTCCATTACACTCCTCACCTGAGCCTTGTAGATGGTGGACAGGCTTTGGGGAGTCAGGAGGTGAGTTACACACTACAAGATTCCAAACCTTTGATCTGCTTTGGTAGCCACAGTGTTTATATGGCTAGACCGGTTCAGTCTCCTGTCATTGGTAACCCCCCCCCCCCCCCCAGGATGTTGATAGTAGGTGATTCAGTGATGGTGATGCCACTGAATGTCAAGGGATGATGGTTAGAGCCTCTCTTGTTGGAGATGGTCATTGCCTGGCACTAGCATTGTTCGAATGTTACTTGCCACTTGTCAGCCTGGATATTGACCAGGTCCTGCTGCATTTGGATATGAACTATCTGAGGACCCACGAACGGTGCAGAACATTGTACAGTCATCTGCGAACATCCCCACTTCTGACCTTATGACTGAAGGAAGGTCATTGGTGAAGCAACTGAAGATGGCTGGTTCTCAGACACTTCCCTGAGGAACTCCTGCAGTGATGTTCTGAGGATGAGATGATTGAGCTCCAACCAACACAACCATCTTCCTTTGTGTCCGGTATGATTCCAACCGGCAGAGGGTTTCCCCCCTAACTCCCATTGGCTCCATTTTAGATAGGAAACCCTGATGCCATACTCGATCAAGTGCTGCCTTTATGTCAAGGACTATCACTCTTACCTCACCTTTGGTATTTAGCTCTTTGGTCCATGCTTGGACCAAGGAGGTGATGAGGACAGGAGCTGAGTGGCCTTGACAGAACTCAGACTGGGCATCGGCAAGCTTGTTATTCAGGGTTGGTGAGGATTAAAAAGTGTAGGCATGCTGTGTTGGTGACAGAAGCATGGTGACTCTGCAGAATCAGGTTTAGAATCACTGGCATATGTCCTGAAATCTGCTAACATTGTGGCAGCAGCACAGTGCAATATGATAATAGAGAGAAAAAATAGAACTGTGAATTACAGTCGGTATATATATCAAATTGTTAAGTAAAGCAGTGCAATAAGATGGAAATAAAAACATAGTGAGGTAGTGTTCACAGGTTCAATGTCCTTTCAGAAATCTGATGGTAGAGAGGAAGAAGCCGTTCCTGAATTGCTGAGTGTATGCCTTCGGGCTTCTGTACCTCCTCCCAGATGGTAGCAGTAAGAACAGGGCAAGTCCTGGGCAGTGGGGATGCCACCTTTCAGAAGCACTGCTCCTGGAAGATGTCCTGGATACCACAGAGGCTTGAGCTCATGATGGAGCTGACTTACAACTCTCTGCAGCTTTCTTCAATCCTGTGCATTAGCGCCCCCCACCCCCACCATTCCAGGCGGTGATGCAGCCAGTTGTGGGCTGCTCCCAGCATACCAATGGCCTGTGCTGGTCATTGATATTAAGGTACATTTCACTGGGTGCTTTGATGCAGGTGTGACAAATAAAGTTAATTAAGCTAATCGATATACACCAAGTGGTATAGACATTCAATAGCATACATCAATGTTATTATTAAAGACCTCCAGCACCCAGGGCATGCCCGTTTCTCGCCGTTGCCATTGAGTAGGAGATACAGAAGCCTGAAGACACACACTCAGTGATTCAGGAACAGCTTCTTCCCCACTGCCATCCAATTCCTAAATGGACATTAAACCCTCGGACGCTACCTCACTTTATTATAGTACTTCTGTTTTTTGCATGATTTCTAATCTATTCAATATGCATATACTGTAATTGATTGATTGATTATTAATTTTTTTCTTATATATTATGTACTGCATTGAACTGCTGCTGCTAGGTTAACAAATTTCATGTCACATGCCGGTGATAATAAACCTGATTTTGATTCTGTATTTCATATTGAAACGACTGAACCTGATGTTTGGATGAAGATCTAGCTGCTGGGCCAGATCGAAAAGATCAGGGGGTCGGGGCCAGAGGTGAGGGACGAGCTGGTTCAGCTTACTGCTCTGCACCATTGCCCCAGCTCTGTGCTGAACTCAGGCTCTGCAGACAAGACCGGCTTTGTGGATTTCAGTTCAGAACACTATTTACTTGTGTTTATTGTTAGCATGATTTCTTTTTCTCTGTACATTGAGGTATCGACGATCTTTTTGATTTTTTTTTGGGTGTTTCTTCGCTTTGCGGCCACCTGTTAGGAGATCAACCTCAAGGTTGTATAATGCATACATACTTTGATAATAAATGTTCTTGGAAGTTTGGACTAACTAAGCCAGCATCTTATTTGAAAATATACATTCTGAACACAACACATCGAAGTAGGAACATCCGCACATTCCATCACCACTTCCTTCAGAACTGGTGTGTGGCACGGCAGTGTAGTGGTTAGCACATTTCACTGTACGGGCAACCTGGGTTCAATTCCCTCCGCCGCCAGTAAGCAGTTTGTATGTTCTCCCCACGACCACGTGGGTTTCCTCCTGCTGCTCCAGCTTCCTCCCACAGTCCAAAGACATAATGGTTGATAGGTTAATTGTAAATTGTCCCGTGATTAGCTAGGATTAAATTGGGAGATTGCTGGGCAGCACAGTTCGAAAGGCCGGAAAGGCCTGTTCTGTGCTGTATCTCAATAAATATACAAGGTACTGGACTGAGGTAGTTCCTTTTGATTTGTCACAGCCCTGGTATAATTGAAATATTATTCTGGAACGTAGGCCTTAACCAACACTAAAGTTATGGACAGTAGGAGCCCATATACCTTTGTGGTGTCCCGTTTCGATAGGCAAAATAAATTGGATCTAGGAACGTCCTTGCCACAGAGAAATATGTGGACTTGAAGAGAATGTTTCGAACAGATACGAGAAGGAATTTCTTTAGTGAGAGGGTGGTAAATCTGTGGAACCATTGTCACAAACAGGTGCAGAGCACAATGCACTGGGTATATTTAAAACAAGTTCTCCATTAGTACGGGCATCAAAGGTTTTGGGGAGAAGCTGGGGAAGTGGTTTGAGAGGGTTATTAACTCAGCCATGATCAAATGCCAGAGAAGACTCAATGGGCCGAATGGCCTAATTCTGCACCGACTTCTAATGGAGTATCATAAAATAAAAATAGAAAATACGTAGCAGGTCAGGTGACACTTAAAGAAGGAGAAACAGTTAATGTTTCAGGTCCAATACCTTCCTTCAGAACTGGGAAAAATACTTCCAGATGTCTAACATCAGCTGTTTTTGATTTCCATTTACTATTGACTGTTTCCCATTTCTGACAAAACTTGTTCAGTAACTCTTATCCCTTTCCCATAGATACTCCCTGTTGTTGCTGATAGTTCTGTCCCTGCATTTTACAATTTCCTGCACCTGCACACTCTGTGCTCATTTTTGAACATGTCATCACTGCTTCTGTGGTGTTCAGCAAGTTAAGGCATGAGTTTCACTGTATGAATTACACACAAAGATCATCATCCTGAATGAGGTGCAGAATATACAGAGTGAACATTCACAGAGAATGTTATCAAGAAAAGATTTATTGCACCCAAGGTTATACAGAGTTCAGATATCCCTTCTTAGTAGAGCTCTTGACTACATCTTGAATTCTTGCATGCAGTGAAAATATACAAGCACATTCCCGGGTCTCGAGGACCTGAGATATAGGGAAATGTTGAATAAGGTTAGGATTTTATTAAATGGAGTGCAGGAAAATGAGAGATCGCATACAGGTTTGCAAAATTATAGGGGATCTAAATGAATGCAGGATGTTTCTCCTCAGGCCAGGTGAGACTAAAACTGCAGGTCTTAGGTTTAGGGTGAAAGGTGAAATATTTAAGGAGAATTTAAGGGCTTCTTCACTCAGAGGATGGTGTGAATGTGGAACGAGCTGACAGCAGAAGTCATAGACAGGGTTCAACTGCAATGCTTAAAGAGCAGTTTGAACAGGTACATATGTGGATGAGTGGCTACAGTCTGGGTGCAGGTAGATTGGACTAGCAGAAGGCATGGACTTGATGGGCCAAAGGGCCTGTTTCTCTGCTGTAGCACTCTGTGACTATTGATCTGCATGTTCTGCTTGATGTTTGCATAGTCTGCAGGAAAGATTGTGGGATATTAAACATGAGTTGAATTTCATGCCCCTCAACTTTTCCAAGATGTTTTCTGCTGGTCTTCAGAACAGCAACCTAGAGACTGGACCTCTTGGCATAATTTTATTTGCAAATCATGGTTTCCCCTTAGCACAGCTGACCTGGCACTAGTAGTACTCCTCATGACAACACAAGATGGCAAAGTGCAAATTTCCGCCACTCTCCAATGCAGAAATAGGAGCATTGGGGAGCTACCGAAAACCTACACTGCTTACTCATGAAGAAACCAACAGCACACGGGGATTAGAAATGAGACAGCACAGACAGAACCTATCGGTCTTGGTTTCCAATGCAGAAAATAACTGAATAAACCCCCTTTTGGTGATCACAATCTTTTTAACCTGGATCTGTTGTGATCACTGGGCTTTTTATCAGCTCACACCAGATGAAATTGCTCAGGCCAACCAATCACATGGAGGACACCCAGATACACTGACATGTACCACCACCTTACATTGCTCATTATGTTCCCGGCACAGTAGGCTTGAAGGGCCTGTTTCTGTGCCGTGTATAATTCACTGTTTTAAACATTGAACTGTGGCTGAGAGGGACAAGGTTCTTAAGCACCTGATTGATGTACTCCCCTATGGCCAAGGTGGCAACCTTTACCTACAGTTCCTGAGGGAATCCACAGAGTTACAGTGCATCCATTACCGTGTAACATTGTCCAAATTCATTACCTTGTCGTGGGATAGGACTGGCCTATATTTAGCATAACATGCTTAGCACACAAAAGGGGGGAAATTCCATCTCTCAGAAACTGTGTGAGAAACGGGCCACACCCTTCAAATGTGGATATGACCCCAAGGTCAAGCAATTGTCACTAGGAGTTTTGGCTAATTTATAGGTCCTGTATAGGTTTCAAATATTTACATGGTACTTTCCGGTGCAAAGGCATTAAAAGGTTTGCTTTAACATTTTATGCTTTAAGATTTTATTTTGTTTTAAGATTTAGAAGGGAACTGACTGGCCAAATTTGGTGGAGAACTACCTACTTTCCACAATGAACTCACTTACAGCTAAGCTGCACTGTTCAAACTTTATTAAAGTACCGTCTTAAAGGGATCATGTGATTTTTCTAAAGCAATTTAAAACAATATATATATTTTAGTATGTTGTTAAATTGCCCCAGTGCATGGTCGACTTTGTACTAGGTAGGTTTGAGTGGAAAGGCAGGGGAAAGGTGTAATGTGTTGATCTGGATTCATAGTGGAAACTCCGTACAACTATTCAATAAACTCTGGTCAAGATAAATGGTGTTTCATTATGATTGATACCAATTATCATGGCTTCCTGCACTTCTGTGTGACATCAGTAAAAGGGAAAGCTTTGTGAACAGGTTTTTAAATTTATTTTATTGAGGTTCAGCATGGAACAGACCCTTCTGGCCCTTTGAGCCTCGCCACTCAACAATCCCTCAATTTAACCCTAGCCTAATCATGGAACAACTTACAATGACCAATAAACCTACCTTTTGGTACGTCTTTGGACTGTGGGAGGAAACTGGAGCGCCCGGACAAAACCCACACAGTCACAAGGAGAACGTACAAACTCCTTACAGGCAGTGGCGGGAATTGAACCTGGTTCACCAGTACTGTAAAGCATTGTGCTGACCACTAACACTACTGCACCACTCACTGGCGGTTAGTGAAAAGTTAAAACTTTATTTCTCCCATAGGACGTTATTGTTGCAGGGTTGCTCAGTCAGAAATATATAATATAAAATACAAAATGTAAGTACTGACGTAATAAAACGTGCACAACATGGATTAAAAAGTAATAGTGCCAATTACAGATGTGCAATGAAACCATACACTTATATACTGAAGGAGGAGGAGGTGTAGAGTCTTACAGCCACGTGGAGAAAGGATCTCCTGTGGTGTTCAGTGGTGAACCTCAGTGAAATCAGTCTGTTACTAAAGGTGCTCCTTTGTTTGTCCAGAATGTCATGGAGGGGGTGAGAGGGATTGTCCATAATCCTCCATACCTTTGGCAGCATCCTCATCTCAGACACGAACACCAGGGAATCCAGCTCCACCCCCCAGAACAGAACCGCTATTACAGCTTGGGGAAATGGAGTTCAGAGTTCGAAGTTCAATCCGGGCATCCTCTGTGTGTTCTCCCTGTGGCATGTGTGGGCTTTCTCCAGATGCTCCTCTTTCCTCCCACAGTCCTAATACTGGTTGTTGTAAATTGTCCTGCCAGGTTGTTGGGGTTGCTGGAACCTGCGGCTCAAAGGGCCGGAAGGGTCTATTCTGCGCGGTATCTCTAAATAAATAGAGTAGGTGCTGCTAATGAATTCAGCCGCTTTGACGCATTGTATTGCAGAAGAGACAATGAGCAGTCACCTTAGTAAGTTACAATGTACAGAGAATGATATCAGAGACAGTATCAATGTGCGATTGCGAGATTTACTTACGCGACTTTGGCGGCCTCACGTTATGGAAGTTCACATTTCTGCAGAATGCATCAACTATTAGAAGGGCGAGGGGCAGGAAGAGGGTAGCCACTGCTGGACGGTGAACTACAGGCATAGTATCTGCTAACAGTAAAGATCAGCACCTGCTGAGCCTGTGGGAGCAAAGAGAGCAACTTTTTAATTATGTTAATTATCATAAATGACATACTCAGTTTTCAAAGAGTACTTTTTAAATTGTTGATTCTTATGTAGATCAATCTGTACAAAATAAACACAGGCGAGCTGCACTTGCCAAATCCAGATTCCTATGGCAACGCACACAAGATGCTGGAGGATCTCTGCATGCCAGGCAGCATCTGTGGAGACGAATAAACAGTCGACGTTCCAGGACCCTTGATCAGCATGAGAAGGGAAGGGCAGGGGAGAAACCAGGATAAGAAAGTGAGGGGAGGAAAAGGTGTACAGGCTGGCAGATGATACGTGGACCTAGGTGAGAGGGAAGGTGGGTGGGGGCAGATGAAGTGAGAAGCTGGAAGGTGAAAGGCAGAAGGGGTAATGGTGTGATGAAAAAGGGATCTGAAAGGAGAGAAGAGTGGGCCATGGGAGAATGGGAAGAAAAGGAACCAGAGGCAGGTAATGAGAAATTAAGAAATAGCAGGGGAAGCAGAATAGGGAATGGAAAAAGAGAGATGGGGGAGGGTTGTCTCATCAGGTTGTAGGCAGCCTCAGAAGAACATGAAAATTCCACACAGGTAGCACACAGCGACAGGATGGAACCTGGATTTCTGGAATGGCACAACGACCTGCCCAAAGGCCTATTTCTACAGGCTGGAGTTCCCAGGAATGGAGATGTCACATTTCATCAAGAAGGTTTGAGCAAACATTTAATCTGTTTTCTTTGTCTGCTTGGTAATCTCCTCCCACAACAGTGTTTGGAATAGAAGGCCTATTCCAGGAGTGTGGCAGTGCCCGAGGTAGCAGCCTGAGAGTATTTAGGACCTCATTGCTGGGAGCGCATCTGCACGGAGTGCTGGCCCAGGAAAGCAGCATGCTCTCTTCTTGCTGCCGCCATCAGGAAGGAGGGACAGAAGGCCCAGAACTCACATCACCAGGCTCAGGAACAGTTATTACCCCTCAGCCATCAGGCCAGGGGGGTTAACTACTACTTATGAGTTTTCAAAGATTCAGCAAGACATCTAAAACTTTGATAAATGTCTATAGATATGAAGTAGAGAGTATATTGACTGGCTGCGTCACCAGAAGCAACAATACCATTGAATGGAAAATCCTGCAGAAAGGGTAAAGCCCTCCCAACCATTGAGCACATCAACATGGAGCACATCCAGCATCAAGGACTCCCACCACCCAGGCCACGCTCGCTTCTCACTGCTGCCATCAAGGACTCTCACCACCCAGGCCACGCTCGCTTCTCACTGCTGCCATCAGGCCGGTCACCACCCAGGCCACGCTCGCTTCTCACTGCTGCCATCAAGGACTCCCACCACCCAGGCCACGCTCGCTTCTCACTGCTGCCATCAAGGACTCCCACCACCCAGGCCACGCTCACTTCTCACTGCTGCCATCAAGGACTCCCACCACCCAGGCCACGCTCGCTTCTCACTGCTGCCATCAAGGCCGGTCACCACCCAGGCCACGCTCGCTTCTCACTGCTGCCATCAAGGACTCCCACCACCCAGGCCACGCTCACTTCTCACTGCTGCCATCAAGGACTCCCACCACCCAGGCCACGCTCGCTTCTCACTGCTGCCATCAAGGACTCCCACCACCCAGGCCACGCTCGCTTCTCACTGCTGCCATCAAGGACTCCCACCACCCAGGCCACGCTCGCTTCTCACTGCTGCCATCAAGGACTCCCACCACCCAGGCCACGCTCACTTCTCACTGCTGCCATCAAGGACTCCCACCACCCAGGCCACGCTCGCTTCTCACTGCTGCCATCAAGGCCGGTCACCACCCAGGCCACGCTCGCTTCTCACTGCTGCCATCAAGGACTCCCACCACCCAGGCCACGCTCACTTCTCACTGCTGCCATCAAGGACTCCCACCACCCAGGCCACGCTCGCTTCTCACTGCTGCCATCAAGGACTCCCACCACCCAGGCCACGCTCGCTTCTCACTGCTGCCATCAAAGCCGGTCACCACCCAGGCCACGCTCGCTTCTCACTGCTGCCATCAAGGCCGGTCACCACCCAGGCCACGCTCGCTTCTCACTGCTGCCATCAAGGACTCCCACCACCCAGGCCACGCTCGCTTCTCACTGCTGCCATCAGGCCGGTCACCACCCAGGCCACGCTCGCTTCTCACTGCTGCCATCAAGGCCGGTCACCACCCAGGCCACGCTCGCTTCTCACTGCTGCCATCAGGCCGGTCACCACCCAGGCCACGCTCGCTTCTCACTGCTGCCATCAAGGCCGGTCACCACCCAGGCCACGCTCGCTTCTCACTGCTGCCATCAAGGACTCCCACCACCCAGGCCACGCTTGCTTCTCACTGCTGCCATCAAGGACTCCCACCACCAGGCCACGCTCGCTTCTCACTGCTGCCATCAGGCCGGTCACCACCCAGGCCACGCTCGCTTCTCACTGCTGCCATCAAGGACTCCCACCACCCAGGCCACGCTCGCTTCTCACTGCTGCCATCTGCGGTCACTGCGGTCACCTCGGTAGTGCAGCATTTAGTGCAACACTATTCCAGCTTGGGACGTCAGAGTTTGGAGTTCAATTCCAATGTCATCTTTAAGGAGTTTGTACGTTCCCCCTGTAGAATGCATGTGTTTTCTCCAGGTGCTCCAGTTTCCTCCCACAGACCAAAGACATACCAGGTTGTAGCTTAATTGGTCATTGTAAATTGTGCCATGATTAGGCTAGGGTTAAATTGGGGAGTTGCTGTGCAATGCAGCTCAAAGGACCAGAAGGGCCTATTCCATACTATATGTCAGGGAAATAAAAAGGTGCAGGAACCTCAGGACCCACACCACACCAGGTTCAGGAACAGTAATTACCCCTCATCCATCAGGCTCTTGAATCAGTGCGCTTAACTTCACTCAACTTCACTCGCACCACCACTGAACTGTTCCCACAACCTTTAGACTCACTTTCAAGGACTCGTCATCTCACGTTCTCAATACTTATTGCTTATTTATATATTAGTATAATAATCATTGTTTCCTTTTTCCTCTTTCTTTTTGTATTTGCACAGTTTGTTGTTTTTTTTTGCATATTCATTGCTGTCCTTCCCGTTGGGTGCAGTCTTTTATTGACTCTATTGCATTTCCTGTATTTACCGT
The DNA here is from genome assembly GCF_030144855.1 of Hypanus sabinus. Lineage (NCBI taxonomy): Eukaryota > Metazoa > Chordata > Chondrichthyes > Myliobatiformes > Dasyatidae > Hypanus > Hypanus sabinus. Next base: position 104,094,142 of record NC_082710.1, on the reverse strand, counting down.
GACTGCCTGCCAGTAAATGAACCGTAGGGTTCTGCTCAGTGACATACATGTACTTTGATAATAAATATACTTGGAATTTTGTGGGCTTTTGTGGAACTCTTGGAATATGGTGTACTGGCCTGCTTTCCACTCTGAACAAAGGATCTCACTTCCATAGAAGAATTGCCTTGAAGGTTCTGCAGGCTGACTACAATGAGAAAAGGTTAAGATGACTGCACTTCAACGCAGAAGAGATGTTTGGGACTGAAAATATTTTCAGCAGGTTGAGTTAATTGATGGCTCATTTCACTTGTCAAGTGGAAAGAAACATACTTCACTTGTTCACATTTTTCTAGTTATTACAGAAAGCAGAGTGACACATAAATCATTGTTCTTCAGGAGCTGAGGGTGCAGGCAATGAAACATCTCAGCGTTGTACGGACACCTCTCGAGCAATGTAAGTGGAGGAGAGTCTCAATGCTGCAAGTAATCTGCAAACCAGTGCAAGTTTCACCCACCCTGGCTGAATTCCTAGACAACGGTTTATGAATTAAGTTTCTGCTCAAGTTCTTTTGTCTCAACTCCATAAATAAATAAAAATGTAATAGTCACTCTACATTTCTGAGTTAGTCGACTATCTGATTGTAAGATGTTAACAAAAATACATTGCAACACTTACTAACTTTGATCAAGAGAAGGACTGGATTTATTTGTCACATGAATGTCAGAACAGCAAAATACAAAGTAAAATGTTTTATTTGCATTAATGAGGGGCAGTTGGGCCCCTCATCTAAGGAAGAATATGCTGGCATTGGAGAAGGTCAAGAGGAGGTTCACGAGAAAGAAAGGTTAATGTATGAGGAGTGTTTGATGTCTCTGGGCCTGTACTCTCTGGAGGTTAGAGAATTGAGGGAAGGGATCTTGTTGTGTATTTAGTATTTCACTAATGTTTTGAGGTATATTGTAAGAATATTGTTTAAGCATTCTTTGTTGTTTACTTAATGCGGTTCATCTGTAAAAGTACACAACTGGCATATGTCATCACACCATCACGTGATACGTACGCACCTCGCTTAAATAAAACACAAAGTTAGAATCACCTTTCTGGTCTTGTGTCTCTTTTTAATTACTTTCATGTTTACAAACATAACAGCGGCAACAAGTAAGTTTTAAATGAACCCAAGATGACTACCTACTTGTTGCAGCGCAGTGAGGCGTTCAAGTTAAAATAAAAGAGTAGTTAGACCACTGAGTTAAAAAAAATTGCAGCACGGGTTCATAAGAGAAGACTAGTTCAAATTTAACAAAAGGCAGAAAACGGAAACAGACTCACATTTCTGGTCCCATGTCTTTCTTTTAATTTACATGGTTGCCCATGAGGCAGCGCAGCACGGCAGCAAGGGCCTTTCAGACCTGGTGCTACTTTAATTTAATTTTCTATTTTAGATCTGATACACAATTTTCGATTAGGGCACAGAACGGCTATCTACCATCACCAGGTACTACTACAATACAGAGATTGTCCAAAAACAAACCTTCACAAAGATCTGCTGGTTGAATTATGCGACATCGGCTTGCTGAAGGGAACGGGCCTACAATCCTCAGACTTGTCTGATGTTGGGAGCCGGAGATGGAGGCATCGAAAGCGAAGTGCGAGGAAGCAGAAGCGAGGCAAACGGCCAGGGGTCCGTGCCAGGCTCAAAGCAAACCCTAGCCGGCCGGCTCTCCCGTCCATTCTGCTCTCCGATGTCCGCTCCCTGGACAATAAAATGGACTGCATCCAACTCCAACGTAATACTCGGCGGGAGTACAGAATTTGCTCCGCGTATGTCTTCACAGAGACATGGCTCACTGATGGGATTTCGGACGCTGCCATCCAGCTAGACGGGCTAGCTTTGTTTCGTTCAGACAGAGATGCAGCTGTCTCCGGTAAGACTCGTGGTGCGGTGTCTGTGCTTACGTTGACACGGAATGGTGTAAGAACTCTGTGCTGGTCTCCAGACACTGCTCATCGCTAGTGGAGTTTGTGGCTGTTAGAGGCAGACCATTTTATTTGCCACGGGAATTCACCTCTGTTCTTATATTCGGTGTCTACATTCCCCCCAGTGCTAATGCTAAGGAGGCGCTCTGTGAACTGTACGGGGCTATTAGCGAACTGCAGAACGCACACCCTGATGGTCGGTGTCTATTGTCGCCGGTGATTTTAACCACACGAACCTTAAGTCAGTGTTCTCCAAATTCCATCAGTATGTGGACTTTGCAAAGAGGGGGGAGAACACGTTGGATGTCGCTTATACAAACATCCCCAATGTGTACCGGGCAGAGACCCGCCCCCACCTCGGATACTCAGACCACATCTCTGTGATGCTAATCCCAGCATACAGACTGCTCGTCAGGCGCTCCAGACCAGTTCAGAAGCAGGTGAAAACCTGGCCAGCAGGAGCCATCTCTGCTCTTCAAGACTGCTTTGAGAACACTGACTGGCACATGTTCAGGGAGGCTGCAACTGATGTCGATTCTACCAACTTAGGGGAGTACACAGCATCAGTGACCAGCTACATCAGCAAGTGCATTGATGATGTTACTCTGCCCAAGACCATCACTATACGCGCCAACCAGAAACCATGGATGACCGCGGAGGTGCGTGCGCTGCTGAGGTCCTGCGACTCCACCTTCAGAGCAGGCGACAAGGCAGCTTTAACAACAGCAAGGGCCAAACTGTCCCGAGCCATCGGAGGGGCAAAGCGTGCACATGCCCAACTAATCCACAGTTACTTCCAGGACAGCGGCAACATGCGGCGCATGTGGAAGGGCATCCAGGACATCACCAATTACCAGACAACATCACCTGACATCACCTCCCTCCCAGATGCGCTGAATGACTTCTACACCCGTTTTGAGGTGGAAAATGACATGGCGGTGAGGAAGTCCACCCCCCCCCCCTACAAATGACCAGGTGCTGTGTCTCTCCATGGCTGACATGAGAAGAACCCTGTGCAGGGTCAACCCACGGAAGGCTGCTGGACCAGACAACATCCCTGGTAGAGTGCTCAGAGGATGTGCAGACCAGCTAGCAGATGTTCTCACTGACATCTTCAACATCTCCCTGAGCAGCACCACCATTCCAACGTGCTTCAAGGCCGCCACCATCGTCCCCGTGCCGAAGAAGTCTTCAGTGTCCTGCCTAAATGACTACCGTCCCATTGCACTTACATCCATCATCATGAAGTGTTTCGAGAGGCTCGTCATGAGGCATATCAAGACCCTGCTGCCCCCCTCACTGTACCCCCTGCAGTTTGCGTACCGTCCCAACCGCTCAACAGACGACGCCATTGCCACCACCCTCCACCTGGCCCTAACCTACCTGTCAAAAAAGACACATACATTCGGATGCTGTTCATAGACTTCAGTTCAACACAATCATCCCTCAGAAACTGATTGGAAAGCTGAGCCTACTGGGCCTGAACACCTCCCTCTGCAACTGGATCCTAGACTTCCTGACTGGGAGATCTCAGTCAGTCTGGATCGGGAGCAGCATCTCCAACACCATCACACTGAGCACGGGGGCCCCCCAGGGCTGCGTGCTCAGTCCACTGCTGTTCACTCTGCTGACCCATGACTGTGCTGCAACACACAGCTCGAACCACATCATCAAGTTCACCGATGACACGACCGTTGTGGGTCTCATCAGCAAGAACGATGAGTCAGCTTACAGAGAGGAGGTACAGTGGCTAACAGACTGGTGCAGGGCCAACAACCTGTCTCTGAATGTGAACAAAACAAAAGAGATGGTTGTTGACTTCAGGAGGGCATGGAGCAACCACTCCCCGCTGAACATCAACAGCTCTTCAGTAGAGATCGTAAAGAGCACCAAATTTCTTGGTGTTCACCTGACGGAGAATCTCACCTGGTCCCTCAACACCAGCTCCAAAGCAAAGAAAGCCCAGCAGTGTCTCTACTTTTTGCGAAGGCTGAGGAAAGTCCATCTCCCACCACCCCCCCATCCTCATCACATTCTACAGGGCTGGTATTGAGAGCATCCTGAGCAGCTGCATCACTGCCTGGTTCAGAAATTGCACCATCTCGGATCGCAAGACCCTGCAGCGGATAGTGAGGTCAGCTGAGAAGATCATCGGGGTCTCTCTTCCCGCCATCACGGATATTTACACTACACACTGCATCCACAAAGAAAACAGCATTATGAAGGACCCCATGCACCCGTCATACAATCTCTTCTCTTTCCTGCCATCTGGGAAAAGGCTCCGAAGCATTCAGGCTCTCACGACCAGACTATGTAACAGTTTCTTCCCCCAAGCTATCAGACTCCTCAATACCCGAAGCCTGGACTGACACCTGGGGAGACCAAGCCATTGGGTATATTTAAAGCAAAGGGCGACAGGTTCTTGATTAGTAAGAGCATCAAAAGTTAAGTGGAGAAGGCAAGAGAATTGGGTTGAGAGGGATAATAAATCAGTCCTGATGAAATGGTGGAGCAGGTTCGATGGGCTGAATAGCTTATTCTGCTTCTATATCTTACGGTCAGTCTGAATATGTGATGAGGGCAGCCCACAAGTGTCACCATGTTTCTGATGCCAACGTAACATGTCAACAAATGACTAACCCTTAATAATTTGTACTTCTTTGGAATATGGGGGAGAATTGGGCCCCCTGATGAAACCCACACGGTCACTGGGACCTCCTTACAGCTTGTGCAAATCAATCTGTTTCCTAGTTCCTCCTCTGAGTAAAAGTAATCATTTTTAATATTTTAAAAAGTTGCTCAGTTTTGAAATTAATTACTTGATTGGAGGAGTGGTCAGGTTTGTGGTCTAGTCTGACTGCCAGGTTTTTAAAATCACAAGATTGTAGAAGCTCAGTTTACATTCACCACAACTTGTCACTTACGATTCTTCATTATTTTGCAATGGCTAGGGCCACTTCATGCAGATTGTACTGACAAACCACACTAACTAATGAAAGCTCCAAAGTTCAAAGTAAATCTTATTATCAGAGTACATATATGTCACCACATAAGCCCTGAGAATTACTTTCCTGCGGGCATACTCAGCAAATCTGTAGAATGATAACTACAAACGTTTGTATAACAGGATCAATGAAAGATCAACCAGAGTGCAGAAGACAACAAACTGTGCAACTGCAAATATAAATAAATAGCAATAAATAACAAGAACATGAAATAACAAGATAAGGATTCCTTAAAGTGAGATCACTGGCTGTGGGAACATCTCAATGGATGGGAAAGTGAGTATAGTTATCCCCTTTTGTTCCAGAGCCTGATAGTTGATGGGGTAGTCACTGTTTTGAACTTGGTGGTGCAAGTTCTGGGGCACCTGTACCTTCTACCTGATGGTAGCAGTGAGAAGAGAGCATGGCCTGGTGGTGAAGATCTCTGATGATGGTGCTGCTTTCCTACAACACCGTTTCATGTGGATGTGCTCAATGGGACAACGCCATTGCAAACATTGATTTTTGCCAAATTTTGAGTTCTGGCTACAAATTTGTGAATCAATTGTCTGATTACACAATAATTGATGATTGAATTGGCAAGACAGAATGATTTGGTACCAAAAGTAAAATCCAGTTTAATTTTCAATTTGGTTGAGGTAAAGAACACCCAATACAATAGATTCCAATTCATTGGGCCAGCAGTTAGTCAGGGCACCTGCTTATCTGGAGCCAATCTTAAAGAACTAACGTTAGGTGAAAAAATAGCTGAAGGATCCTGGCTCGAAATGTCGAACTGTTTATTCATTTCCGTAGACGCTGCCTGACCTGCTGTGTTCCTCCAGTATTTTGTACGTGTAGCTCAGGATTTCCTTTGTTTATTTGCGACACTATGCTACCTAATTGGGACAACAGACTGTTGCCAAACAGGTTCTAATTCACGTCAGTCGTGTACACTTATGTGGCCATTAGACTCTATATCGTGCTTATAGAGTAAAGTTTTTAAATCGCATCATTGGCTTATGCTTGTGTTATGCTACTCATTAGGGCCGACCGACACCACATTAAAAAGCAGTGATTTTTGACACTACTTCATTAATGAAGGCAATGAATGCAGTCCATTATTTGCACTAGGTGTCTGTGCTGATTATGTTCATTTACAGTAAATCAAACGATGACAGAAGCATACACTGGATGAATTCCTTCTTTGATAACTATTAGGAACTAACACACATTTTTATAGTACTGTAGTAATACTGATATTGTTCTCATTTTTTTCTGTATTTCTTTTAAATACATAGCTTGTTAATCAGTTAAAGGGAAGTTTGTGTTTTGAGACTTTGGTTACTAGGGGAAGCCACCTCATTGGGCCAAAACGCACTGGCCCTGATATGTCCCAATTAACCAGAAAACACTATAATTAAGGGCTTTAGCTAAATACTCCAGTTATCCGAGAACCGAAGACCTGTACTAACTGGAGTGTTTACAGACATCTTCAAACACATGCTTTTGCAGTCCAAGGTTGTCACCTGCTTCAGACAAGCTTTAATCATATCAGTGCCCAAGAAGAACGTGAAAAGCTGCCTCAATGACGGCTGTCCAGTAGCACTTACATTCATTGTGACAGAGTGCTTCAAGAGGTTGGTCACGAAGCCTATCAACCCCAGCTTGGACCCACTCCAAATGGCCTACTGTCACAACAGCTGGCAATTGTGACAGCCTTGGACAATGAAGATGCATGCATGCATTAGGATGCTCTTCAGGGACTACAACTCAGCATTCAACACATTCACCCCCTAAAAATTAGTCAATAAGCACCCAGACTTGGGCTTCGATACCTTCCTGCACTACTGGGTCCTTGATTTCCTCAATTGCAGACCCCAGTCAGTTTGGATCGGCAACAACATCTCCTCCACAATCACCATCAACACAGGAGCACACCAAGGCTGTGAGCTTAGCCCCACATTTTACTCACAGCATACGTATGATTGTGTGGTTACATACAGCTCCAATGCCACATTTAAGTTGGCTGATGACACCACTGTTATTGGCCAAATCAGAGGTGGTAATGAATTGGCATATAGGAGGGAGATTGAAAATCTGGCTGAGTGGTGTCTAACAACAACAATGTCAGCAACAGCAAAGAGATGATTATTTAGTACAGCCGAAAAAAACTGAAGTCCATGAGCCAGTCCTCATTTGGAGTTCAGAGGTGGAGTAGGTCAATAACTTTAAATTCTGTGATGTTATCATTTAGGAGGATCTGCCCAGGGACTAGCAAATAAGTGCCATTATAAAGAAGGCATGACAGTGCCTCTTCTTTCTTAGAACTTTAACAACTTCTGTAGATGCACAGTGGAGACTATCCTAACTGGTTGCATCACAGCCTGGTAAGGAAACACCAATGCCCAGGAATGGAAAAGACAGCAGAAAGTGCTGGGTACAGTCCAGTTCATCACAGGCAAAACCCTCCCTACGATTGAGCTCATTTGCATAGAGTGCTACCACAAAAAACCAACATCCACTATCAAAGACCCCAACCATCCAGGCCATGCTCTCACCTTGTCTTTACTGTGAGGTACAGAAGCCTTTAAGTCCCACGCCACCTGCTTCAGAAACAGTTATTATCCTAAAACTGTCAGGCTCAAACAGGACTTATCACAACTCTGAACTAATTCTATGTCCCACATACAAAGATTCTCTAGAACTCATGTTCTCTGGGTTATTTTTATTTGCATAGTTTGTCTGCTTTTGCACATTATTTATTTGCCAGTCCTTGTTTATGCATAGTTTTTCATAAATTCTATTGTTGTGTCGCCTTTATGTTTAGTTTATTATATTTTCACTTCAGTAATTCATTTGTTATCGTTTTCTAGTTAAAGTTAAGATTGTTTAAAGTAAATTTGTTGCCTGTGATATATCGCGGCATGCGATGACGTCACACCCGGTTTCGCCGCGTCTTGTGGGAAAATACCGGTTTGGAGAAATGGGAAGGAGGGGGCTCACATGTGCAGGATCAGCGCGAGAAAAGTTGTCTTTCTACGCACTAGAAACATAGTGAAGCAACGCCGTAAGTTCATGAGATAATTGATATGTTGAATTAAAATGTTAACGTTGATTCTGTTAAAAGTAATGACGGTTGATAAGGTTTATGTTTTTGTTATTCAAAGAGTTGCGGATAGTTTGTGTTTAACTGTATTTAAAGCAGTCGATGGCGTAGGTAGATTCTGACTGTATGTTGCACTTTAATGTAATATAGTTGTTGTAGTTTTACTTTTGCAAGTATTTATGATGTAAATGTGATAGCAAGAAGGTAACAAATACAGTATATATTTTGTATTGTTTTATCAACAGTTTTCACCACACGTTAATGTGGAAGAGTGAACAGTAAACGGTTAATCTTACTGCGATCCTGCCTTCATTGACTATGGTTTATCTTGGTGTTTAGTTCAGAGTTCTTTTACACCTGTGCCAGAACACTACAATTGTATTTATTTATTTTCCTGTAAATGCCCACAAGAAAATGAATCTTAAGGTAACATGTATGTACTTTGATCAAAGGTTTTAAACTTCGAGTTCTCCTCTCCTCCCCTTTGAGTCACAGAAACTCAGGCTGGGCCAACACACCAGGCACCAATACTGTCAGCATAATATAACCCCCTTTTGTTTACAATGCAAGTTGCTTATTACAGGGTGGTATGTGCGCACTTGGCCAATTTATACCTGTGAGATCAGAGGCAGCTGTGTAGCAGGGGAAAAGGCACATGCAAACCTCAATGATTGCCATTAAAAACGTGTTTAGACACCCTAATCAGATGCTGATAATCCGTGGGATGCAGCGTGACTGTTGCTACAGGCTGTCAAACTCTGGCAACTTTTCAAACACATCACAGCTGGTTGTGCAGTGGATATTCATTGTTCAATTAAAGTAGAATTTACATATTTAACATAAGGAAGGGAAACCTTCTGTCTTGAGATTCAAGGTCTTATACATTCTACTGAGTTCATTTCTCCCCCGCGAAGAGTGTTGGGTATGAGTTAACAGTGTTTTAACTTCTGTGAAATATTTTGGGTGTTTTGGAAAGAAAGTGAGCCTTGCTTCAGCTGGGAGATTTGAGTGAAGGAGATTATGTCAGGAGATCACTAGTAACAAGCAGGAATGATACTAGTGGGTCCAGTGTTTGGATTGTTAGTTTAGGCTTCTGGCTTGGTGATTGTCGGAGTAAAAGATGGATGAGGCCACTCTCGGGTTTGGGAGGCAACATCTCCTATTCCGTCTGGATAGCCTCCAACATGACGGTGTGAGCATTGATTTCTCTAGTTTCTGGTGATTTCTCCCCTCCCCCTTCTCTCTGTTTCCATTCCCCATTCTAGTTTCTCTTACTCCTTCTCCACTCCTCATATCTGTATGCCTATCATTCACTCTTGTGCCCCTCCTTGCTCCCTCTCTCCCCAGGTAATCTCCTTTCTCCTAACAGATTCCTTCTTCAGCTCTCTATCTTTTCTACCCAGCACCTCCCAGAAGAAATTAGTTCAGTTGACCATTGATTACTAATTTAGTTGGTTCAGCACAACATTGTGGGCTGAATGGCCTGTTCCTGTGCTGTAGTGTTCGATGTTCTAGGGAGGTATTCTTTAAATCACTCAGAAACAGGGTTTAACAGACACTGTGAAAATTTGTTCTGTTTGAATAGCCCACAGATGGCACTGGCTACTGCAGACACGGACAAAAATACCAGGTGGGTTGGCTCTGCTATGCAAGCCCAGGATCTACCGGAGAGGAGCTGAATGAAAACAAAACAGTGTACTTCACAATCTGTGCTACAAGGCCTGCTATTCACTGACATTTTATTTCTTCTAGAAGCTGAAACACGCAGCACACAAAAACACAGGATGATGCGATCAAGCCACAGATCCGTGATATTATCGAAGCAATCTCAGCAGGTTACATATAGACCCTTAATCCCAGTGTTGACAGGAGGAGATCCATCTGCTCCTCAGGCAGGGCATTTGAATAAGGCAATGTTGAAAGTGATTTGATTGTCGAAGTCATTTTTGTTTTCAAATTCTTTCATGTATATGTCACAGAATTATCAGATAACAGAGTTAACGTCTTTATTTCTAACCATCGTCTCACTCATGTATGCAAATCTGTCAGATCTGGCCAACTGAAAGACTCAAGCAAAGATAAAGTAATAAAGTTTGTTTTAATTAGGGGTGGGCTTATGTGAAAACTAAAAGTGATGCTAGGAAAGCCAACAATCCCAGAACTGATCAAGATAAAGAGGAATAAAGATCTTAATGTGATAACGCATGGTGGCGGAGTGAAGATACGACTCCACCAAAGGAGGTGTAAGCTGCTCCTTCCCTCTGCTAGCCTGCAGGTCACCCTTGGGTGAGGTGTAGCACCCGCTTAGACCCCAGATCAGGGCCACGTAAAGCCTCAGGAGCAGGTGGTGGATGGTCGTATGAGCAGCTGGTGCTTATCACAAGTCCTGGTTATGTGACCACTGGCGCCAGGCAGACAATCTCTGAAGAGTATTGGTAATGGCTGCGGTCACCCATCTTGTAAAGACACAGCCCAGAATTCAGCAATGGCAAATCGCTTCTGTAGAAAAATTTCCCAAGACCAGTCTTCGTCATGAAAACACCGTGATTGCCCATGTCGTACAACACAGCACATTATGACAGCCAACGTGACAACTGAATGAGCAAAATAAAGGCAACTCGCTCAAAATGCCAGAGGAGCTCAGCAAGTCAGCTGGATGTTTATTCCCCTTCATTGATGCTGCCTGACTTACTAAGTTTCTCCACCCTTTCGTGTGTGTTGTTCAAAACTTCCAGCATTTGCAGAATCCTGTGTTTATCAAAAATGGTTTTCTTAAAGATGATACAGATAGACGTGAAAGAGGAATATGTGCAATTCATGTGGAATGAGGGGCAGGAGAACTTAGCTTGAACAAGAATCTCATCTGTAAATAAAGACAACTTGTTCCAAAATGATACCTTTCGGAAAATGATGTGAAAAATAACATATAAGATCAAGATTGCGAAATGAATGGAAAAAGACAGTAAAGGTGGTGGATAAATGGGGTCTGGGAAGCCTTGACAATATCTTAGCAGCAGCTTCCAGGTGTAACTGGGGAGAGCTGGTCTAACTGTGCTATGGGGTCTTCTCTACTCTATGCTTTGTCTTATCCACAAGCTAGGCGCAGATGTAATATAATTTTTTTTTAATGTTATATTGCTTCAATGGATTCTCTAAGGGCTATAATATAACCATATTGTAACTCATACAATCAGGACAAATAATAACCACTATTCTTTGGATGGGTCTTTAAAAGATGATTAGCTTCATTCTCCTCTTTTCTCACAACTCAGGCATTTCGCTCTTCAAAGCTTTCCCTTTTGAGAACTGCTAATGAGACTGCATCATTCCACAATCAGTTCTGACAGTATACTCGAAGTTTTTAAATCTTTCTTCTCAAACTTTTCATCAATTAGATTAAGTCAAATAAAAATGAGCAGCAGAGGAGGAGGAAAAAAGTCAACGTGTTATCTTTGCTAGTAGTTTTCCAGTTTTTACTGGACTTTCTTTTTGTGATGATGGGGAAGCCCTTCTAAGAAGTAAATACATATGTTGCAAAAGTTGGCAGGATGGAATCTGAAATAATATTGGCACCCCAAAAGCATCCCTGTTTCCTTGACTCACTAGTGAAGAAATTGCAATGGATTCTGTTTTCTAAGCAGAAAAGCCAGTCAAAAGCACTTTCTTCACTGGACTTGCATGATATTTTTGGGTGGAAGGCTGATGGGGTGACACAGGGCGTACTGATGAGTCACAGTGTGGGTGCTGAAGAGATTATAGTGACACGTTGGGAAAGATACAAACCAACTCAGTGAACTGGTGAGAATATAGCAGAGTGGGATGTCATGTTGCATTAGTAGAGATCATCATTTTTGGTACAAAATAGGAAAGTGCAGTGTTCCCATATCCCCCCCATCTTCATCAACCACCTTCTCCAATCTGCATCCCCCTCCACCTCAACACTGTGTCCAAGATCGCAGCTAACTCCAGACCCTCCACCCAACACCAAATTTGCTGTTATCCATTTTCCCTTGCCTCCCCTTGACTGCATGGGCGATGCCACCAGAAATTTATTGCACTGTGCCACATAGGATAGAGCAGTCAAATGATCAGAGCTTAGATCACGGGCCAATATCTAGTCTCTCCAAAAAGTGTGTGACAATACTGAACAGGTTTGATATCGGTTCATATATATAGACTCCAGATTTTAAAAGGATGAGACCATACGCCAATATGACACAGGAGCAGAATTAGGCCATGCAGCCCATCAGTCTGCTCCATCATGGGCACGAGCTTCCCCAGCATTGAGGACACCTTCAATAGGCCATGCCTCAGAAAGGTGGCATCCATCATTAAGGACCCCATCAGCCAGGACGTGCCCTCTTCTCATTACTACTATCAAGGATGAGGTACAGGAGCCTGAAGACACACATTTAACATTTTATGAACAGCTTCTTCCCCACGGCCGTCTGATTTCTGAATGGACGATGAGCACATGAACACGTGTACACTACTTTTCTTTGCGCTCTTTTTACACCACTTATCCAATTATATGTCACTGTATATGGCCTATTGTAATTTATAGTTTTTAAAAATTATTTTTGCTATGTACTGCTGCCACAAAACAACAAGTTCCATCACATATGCCAGAGATATTATACTGATTCATCAAATCTGCTCAGCTATTCAATCACGGCTGATTTATTTTCCCCCTCAACTCCATTCCCTCTGGAACTCTATCCCAATTAAGGCTGTGGGAAGATGGGATGAGGGTGGATGTCCGGGAAATAGAGGAGGTTAGGGTGGGGGCAGCATCAATGGCAAAGGAACGAGTGCCTGTTCTTTGAAGTCCCAGAAGTTTGTGAAGGAAGGCCTCACCCTGAGAACACCAGAGATGGAGGAACAGAGAAAAGGGAATGGCATCCCAGACTCTGGATTTCCAGCATCTGCAGTTCTTGTGTTTAAAATAAACAGTTCATGGTTATTTCCTTCCACAGATGCTGCCTAACCTGCTATTTATCTATCCTACTATGTTTCTATCCAACAGTCACTAAGTGACCCACTGGCCATTAAGTGTCACATCCATGAGAGAGCTTTATATATGCAGAATGATAGGCTCCAAGTCAAGGCTACTTATAACAATAAGCACTAACAAAGGGTCAAACGTACCTGCAAATCAGATTAATCCAGATGCAGAATAATTCTTCCTACCAAAGAATACAGTTGTCAGTTGACCCATGTGAAAGCTTTTGCATGGATTATATTTTAAAACCATTATAATATAAACAGCAACAATACTGGTGATATGATACAAATCCCATCTGATTACACTTCCCTTTTGTAGTGTGCAAACAACTTAAGTTGTTTTCATTCTAAAGCAGGGGTTCCCAACTATAGCAACAAAAAATTGATCCAAAATCAAAACAAAACAACTCCTGTCAGCCTGGGACCCCATGGAGTTGTTATACTTAGCTGACAGGCCCACAGTTCATTGCTCCAAAGAGTCAGAGTTCCCTATTCCAATCCCTTATTAGTGATTAGCAAACATACAATTAAGCATTACTGAGTGTTATCTCAGCGATCTGCAGAAGTATGACCTCCACCGGTCCCAAGCTACAGACTGACATGAACAGAGCATGAATACATGACTTATTCCCTTCGCTTTTGCCACGCCTCCGCTCATGTGACTAGTTACCGCTATAAACGCGCAACATGAACACATGGCCCCTACACCAACCTTTTTGATGCCATGGACCCCTACCATTAGTCGAGGGGTCTGTGGAACTCAGGTTGGGAACAAGCATCTCATGGAAGCACAAGGAGTCATAGAGAGAGAATCTGCATGGAAACAGGCTCTCGTCCACCAGGCCTGTGCTGAACACCAAAGTATTTACACTGATTGATTTTTATTCTCCCAAATTCCCTCAGATTCTGCCATTTGTTAATGACAAATTAACAAGGACAATTTTATAATGGCCATTAAACTGATCAGCCAGCATGTCTTTGGGGCGTGAGAAGGAACTATGAAAGCAGAAAATACAACCTTAATTATGAGACAGCTTAATTGGGAGAAGGCGAAGCAGCAGCTTCCATGGTGCTGCCAAGAATGGGCAAGGTCCTGTTGGAGCTCAGCTGCTCACTTGACATGCCACCTTGGGCTCTCCAGATACGTTGGTGAATCTCTGTGCCACGTGGTGTTCACAATAAGCAGGCGGACAGGCAACATACGACTGAGGCTCGGCCCTCTGATTAGCTTTGACTAAAGGCAAAACTTGACCTGGGCTTTTGTCTTGGGTCAAGTTATCAAGAGGTCTAACAATCTGACACTGAGCCATCGAAAAGCGACTACAGATGTCAGAAATAATATGGCGTGGCACGGTAACAAGGTGTTTACTTGCTTACTTACTGCCTGTAATGCCGCTGGCGTTTGGGGCAGTAATGAAGGCCCTCCATCTCTGACTGTATAGATGCACTCTTGATTGCTGTTTCTGTAACAATTGTGTTTTGACCAGTCAGGGTTGTTAGCCTGAATACCCCCTCCAACCGCACCCCCCCAGCTTGGTGGACCACTCTTCATCCAGCCTCTACCCTTTGACCTGTTTGGCATGGGTGACCCTACCAAGCATAAGGCCCTGACTCCAGCCAGCATACTCTCCGGGTCACGGAGACACGCAAGCTTCCAAACCCTACTGCAGGGTTGTGATCCTCTTGGAAGGAACATAGCGGTTATCACAGTACCAACGACCCAGGCTCAATAACGCAACTGAGGCAGAAAGTAAATAAATAAAAACACAGGCAGAGAACATCATACGTTAAAACATACAGTATATCACTTGCAAATCGTTAAGAAGATTAAACTGAAGTAAACTATGTACCTTCCCTATTCCAGAAGCTAAAAACTCTCATTCAAATGATCCTAGAGTCCAGATCCCAGGAGATCTTACCTTTTTTATGCCATAGACCCCCTTGGCAGTCCAGTAAAGCCTATGGACAGCTTCTCAGAATAAGGTTCTGGCATACATTTGTAACAACTGTAACGTGATACGAAAATATCTGATTCCTATTTCTGACAAAGTGGTTTGTTGCCTACATTTGAAATTGCTAGAATCCTATATTTCAGTTAGAGATTAGTGAAAATAAAGATGTAAACTTTTTCCCATCAAAAGTTCATGGACCCCCTGGAAACTATCCATGGACCCCAGGTTAAGGACCTAAACCAAATCAATCTCACAAACATATCTGTAGAAGTAAATTTGAACTCATATAGGTCGATATTAAGCCAAGACAAATTTCAGTGCAGAAAGCAGAACAGTGGCAGTTTCAGAGGGAAACTGTAGAATTCAGCCCAGTAACTAAATTCTGCTCCTTAATATACAAACACGTTTGTAAATTGGTTTCAATTTCACTATAACATTTTCTAATAACCTCTTCTAATCATCATCATAAAAATTAATCTTCTCAGTCCCTTGAAACTGTGCCAAAACACCATGTTGAGATCCCACCTTGTGAAAACTATAAAAATCAAAGTATAATGGTTACAGTTAAATTCTTCAATTTTGAATATTAAAAAATTCCTTTACTAGAGCAAAATTATAACAAATATTAGATTTGCATGATTAGTCACACCATTATGGTTAATAATAATGTCTTATTTCATTGACTCTATTAATATTATTTTTGTTTTTTTTAGTTTATGGGAAGCACAAGCGGGCTTCATCGGGTGTGGACAAAAATTAACTAGATGGGATTTTAGAAAGAAAGAGGTACGTTTAATTGATTCATGGGATCACAGTGATGACCTCCACATCACACACAACTCACTTGTAAATCCAGCACATTCCCTGCCCTGGCACAACGTCAAAATCCTGGAAATCTTTGCATTATCAGAACATCTGTACGACGCCAAATGCAGTATTTAAAGAATTCTCAATACAGCCAGAATTTGGCGTGAAACATTTGGGTCTCACTTCCCAAGAATGAGTTTAAAAAATAACATAGGCTTGGATAATTATTGTTCAACTAGTTGGCAAGTAGGTGGGTTGAACCTCACAAAGAAAACCGGGAGAACAGCTTACTCCTTGAGACTCATGCTGCAACACAGGACTCACTTTAATGTTGTCACAATTCCACGCTTCCTTTGTAAACCATCAGTAATGAAAGGTCATTCACTTTTATTTAATTGTGAGAAGGGACTTTTAAGTGGTAGGTGGCAATTTACTGTTCAAGTAAATAGAATGTGTGCTTTTGAAATTGAACACCTTTCTCCAGGGGAATGAATATTTCATCAACAATTCCTTGTAAAATCAAACTTAGGGACCTACATAAAGTTAACAGCTCTTACAATGTGTGGCAAAGATCCAGCTTTAAGATTCAGAATGTTGACTGATGTTGTAAAATTTTACACTTTATTAGTTTCTAAGGATCAAAAGGGACAGGCTTACATTACAGACAAACTTTATGACATGTCCTAGATTACTTCCACTCTTTAATCCTTTACCCCTCTGGGGACTGGGAATAGATTTGAAAAGGAATAGTTTAGAAGTAGGACTGCACCCACTTTTTGGTGAAGTACATTCAAGTGTCCACTTTATTAGACACATCCCATACCTAATAAAGTTGCCAAAGAGTGTATGTTTGTGGCCTTCTGCTACTGCAGCCCATTCATTTCAAGGTTTGGCATGTTGTATATCCAGAAATGCTCTTCTGCACACCACTACTGTAAATTGTGGTTATTTGATTTACTGTCCTGCCTTCCTGTCAGCTTGAACTAGTCTGGCCATTCTCCTCTGACCTCTCTCATTAACAAGGTGTTTTTGCCCACAGAACTGCCACTTACTGGATGCTTCTTTTCTTCCTAATATTTTCTGTTATCTTTAGAGACTTGTGCGTGAAAACCCCAGACGATCGGCAGTTTCTCAGATGCTCAAACAACCCTCCCTGGCACCAACAGTCATTCCACGGTCAAGTCACTTAGATCACATTTCTTCCTCATTAGGGTGTTCGGTCTGAACAACAACTGAACTTCTTGACCATGTCGGCATGCTTTTGTGCATTGAGATGCTGCCACATGACTGGCTGATTAGATATCTGCATTAATGAACAGGTGTACCTAATAAAGCGTCCGCAGACTGTAAATGCCAGGAAGTGAACTCAGGCTACCTTGGAGGTGAGGTCAAATAGAGTGGGGAGTGTGGCAATGTCAAAGGAGGGCAAAAGTAAAAGCATTTTGAGGAGAAGAGCCCCTTTGAGATGAAGCAAAACACACTGGGCACCATGGGTATATGCAGACCCCGTGATCAGACCTGCCATCTGATCACTGGGAAATTACTGGGGTGAACTGATCAAAACACAGAAGACAGAAACTGTACCCAAAGCCCATCTGCACCCAGGTTTCCGTGAAGTAAAACTTATAGGTGTTAAGCCTCACACATGAAGACAATATCCCCGATCTCCATGTGCATTATTGGAACTAGAATTTGAATTGTATTCCTACATCCATCTCACAACATGAGGGAGTAAAAATCTTTATATTGCATCTCTGTTGCAATGTACAGGGAAATGTCAGAGGCTATTGCCCAAACACTAAGATTGTATACAGAATTGTTCTGTATACATAAATGTACAGCCAGGTTCAATGTAGTCAGATATGGCATCAGATCAGTGTGTATTGATAAATCTCGTGGTCTGGTGGAAGAAGCTGTCCTGGATCCTATTGGTCCTGGCCTTAATGCTGCGGTACCTTTTGCAAATGGAAGCAGCTGAAGCAGTTTGAGTTTGGGGTGGCTGGAGTCCCTGCTGACCCTCCAGGCCCTTTTTACACACCTGCTGCTGTAAATGTCCTGAAGAGAGGAAGGTTTACATCCAGAGATGCGCTGGGCTGTCCACACCCCTCTCTGCAGTGCACCTTATGAAAGGACACCTATTGATTGCCATAACCACTTTAAAATATGCATGTTTCACTGTCTCCAGTATGATGTGCTCCTTATTGATTTCCTTGTTATAAAGTACAGATCATAATTTACACCCAGTGCCCACTTTATTAAGTACACTTGTACATCTGATCGTTAGTGCAAATATCAAATCAGCCAATCTGATGGCAACAATTCAATGCATAAAAACATGTAGGCATGGTCAAGAGATTCAGTTGTTATCAGAATGGGGAAGAAATCTGATATAAGTAATTTTACCATGGAATGACTGTTGGTGCGAGATGGGGTGGTTTGAGGATCTCAGAAACTGATCTCCTGCATGCACAACAATCTCTAGAATTTACATCAAATGGTGCAAAAACAAAAATAAATCTAGTCTACAGCACATTACAGGCCTTTCAGCCCACAATTTTGTGCTCACCATGTAACCCACTCTAGAAACAGCCTAGAATTTTCCTACCGCATAGCCCACTATTTTTCTAAGCTCCATGTATCTCTCTAAGAGTCTCTTAAAAGACCCTATTGTATCTCCCTCTACCACTTTTGCTAGCAGTGCAGTTGATGCACCCACCATTCCCTGTGTGAAAAACTTACCCCTGACATTCCCCTTGTACCTACTTCCAAGCACCTTAAAGCTATGCCCCCTCATGCTAGCCATCTCAAACTTGGGAAAAAACCTCTGGCTATCTACACAATCAACACCTCACATCATCTTATACACCTCTATAAGGCCACCTCTCATCTCTGTCGCTCCAAGGATGAAAGCTGCTGCACAGTTCAACAGTGTTGTTAAGAAAGTGCATGGTGTGTTGGCGTTCATCGACCATGGGATTATGATCCCTCTGATCCTCCATACTGTCAAGAGTCTTACCATTAATTCTATATTCTGCCATGATATTTGACCTACCAAAATGAACCACCTCACACTTATCTGGGTTGAACTCCATCTGCCACTTCTCAGTCCAGTTCTGCATCCTATCAATGTCCCTCTGTAACCTCTGACAAACCTTCCGGACAACATAATCTTCTGTTTCAATTTCTGCTATAACACATGCATATAAGATTAATTTTCTTGCAGGCATTCACAGTAAAACAAGGAAATGCAATAGATTCAGTGAAAACTACAAAGACTGAGGAACAACTGACATGCAATAGAAGACAAGCTGTGTAAATACAAAAAAACAAATAAACAAACAAACAAATATATAATGGAAGTGAGGATATGAGGCAGAAATTGACATGTTCCTGATTGGTAAGGGGGTTGGGGTTAATGGTTATGGGGAGTAGGTGGAAGAAGGGCATGAAGAAAAATAAATCAGCCATGATTGAATGGCAAAAGAAACTCAATGGGCCCAACAGCCTAATCCAGCTCCTGAATCTTATGATTTTATAACATGGTCTTCCTAATAATGACTCACTTCACACCACTACTCCAGAAAGAAGGTTGGACAAACTTCCACTGAATGTCCTCAAATTTTCACAAATGTTTGAAAGGGAACATAAATTTCAAGGCTAAATCTATCCTCTAATTTAATAATCAATCCTTTCTTTGATTTTGTTCTCACTTTCAGAGCCAAACAACATCAGGCACAGGCCTTAAGGAGGCTTGGATTTGTGTCCTAATTCCTTGTAAGAAGTGGGACAGTAGTTCCTTTGAGAATATGGGTCACAGACTGACAAGTGGCAATGTTAGCTAATGCTCGTTACACACAGTGGTCCCTTCTGGGAATGAGCAAAATCTCTCTACCATGTCAGCTCAAACCAGAAGATCTTTGTGAAGGGGAAAACATCCTTTTGATTTTTGGTTTGTTATTTAACAGAAGCAAGTTAGGAAGTAGTTTCCATGGAAACAGATTTCAGAATTATGTAGCTCACCCACAGTTCTTTGCAATCAGAATTATAATTCAAATGTTCAAAGTAAATAGCATTGAGAAGCAAAAAAAAAATGATGACACTGAATTTGAAATAAAAATGGAAAACAGCAGAAGTTCTCAGCAGATCAGACAGCAGCTGTGGAGAGAAAAACAGACTTTATGGTCTTCAACCTACAACATTAACTCTATTTTTCTCTCGAGAACTGTTGCCTAATCTGCTGAGTACTCCCAACATTTTGTTTCAATGTATATAACATAGGACATAACACTCGCAACATGGTTGAGGGACTCTGCAGGTCAGGCAGCACCTATGGACATGAACAAATAGTTGATGCTTCAAGCCAAGGCTCTTCGTCAGGACTAGAAAGGAAGGGGGAAGATGCTAGAATGAAGAAGTGGGGAGGGGGAAGTAGGATAGCTGGAAGGTGATAGGTGAAGCCAGGTAGGAGAGAATTTATTGTGTTTATTATAAACATAGAACCTGCTTGATGATAGCAACATTCTTTCCTTTTTTCGTAAAAGACATCTCGTCTTTTTTTGGCCAAGAGACATTTTGATCTAACTCACAGACTTCTATAACGAAGAGGTGATTAACTATGAAGTGCCAAATGTGGCATTCCTTCATTTTACCACGGATGGAAAATAGCAGTAACACTTGCTTTTTAAAATCCTCGATTAATTTTCTTCTCAATTACTTAAATGGGGGATAAACAATTTCAATTAAAAGTCAGTTGAGTATATAATATGTGACTGCTGGAATTCTACGCCCATTAAAATAAAAAAAATACCTCCCGAGATTCAGTCATGAGGACAATGCATACTTATTCACTAATGAGAAAGAAGGAGGCTATTCAGCCCATTGAGTCCATTGCATAAAACCATAAGATATAGGAGCAGAATTAAGCCATTCAGTCCACCAAGCCTACTCCACCATTCAAACATGGCTGATTTACGCCAGCTTTACCAGTGGCATTTCTCCTTTCTCTATTTCCTTGTAGACCTGCAACTTATTCTGCTCTGTCTGCCCACTAACTTGCTTTGATTCTTTTTTTTATCACTTACCTACGCTAACAGACAATTCACAGTAACTAATTCAACTACTAATACATCTTCAGGATGTAGGAGGAAACCAGAGTGACGGGCAGAAGTCTAGTCATTAGACATCATGCAAACGCCACACTGTCAGCATCCTCAGCATGTCCCGAAGACCTCCCTCCCCGTCAAGGACGACATTTATATTTCTTGCTGCCTCAGTAAAACAGCCAGCATAATCAAAGGCCCTACACAATCTGGACATCTCCTGGAAGGTTTTCAGAAATAAAACATCGGAGGTGGTTTAAGTATAAGAAAAACCTTAGGAACTACTTTATTGTCAACCAAGCATAGAACATAAAGCTCGACAGGAACCTTCACGACAATATATCATCACATCAGATCATCTTAAAGGGAACCCCAACTCAATGTCAGTGGTTGTGAATTATGCATATGTTCCAACCATTACATTACCCTGCACCCTTTTCTCTCCTCTCCCACTGGGCAAAGGAAACAAAAGCCTGAGAACACATCACATTAAGCTCAAGGACAACTTCGATCTCACATTATTGAATGGCTCCCCGAAACAATAAAATGGACTGTTGGCCTCATAATCAACCTCATTATAATTGTGCAATTTCTCTGAAGCTGTTGTGCTTCATTCTGAATTCTATCTTAGTTTTACCTTGTACAACAACACAATGCATTGGTTTCTGTGAACAGTATGCAAGACAAGCTTTTCACTGTACCTCAATCATCATCATCGCTATGTACCGTGTAGTATGACGTGGACAATCATGGTGCTTGACTGTGATTGTTCTTAGCAAGTTGTTCTACAGATCTGGCTTGCCATTGCCTTCTTCTGGGCAGTGTCTTTACAAGATGGGTGACACTACCCATTATCGATACAGTCGGCCCTCCTTATCTGCGGGGGATTGGTTCCAGGACCCCCCCCCCCCCCCACCTCGTGGATACCAAAATTCATGGATGCTCAAATCCCTTATTTAACTTGTATCAGTGCGGTGGTCTTCAGGACCCAGTGGAACCCCGGACTTCATTTAACATGTAGAGGAGGCGGCATCAGTAGCACCATACACAGTAGACAACTGTGACAGGCTCACAAGTGAAGTGTTACCTCAACTGGAAGGACTGTTTGGGGCTCTGGATGGAGGTGAGGATTGAGGATGTATTGACGAGGGTGGTGGCGGATGGAGGGAAACTGATGGGGTCTGATTCACTGGATAATAGCTTTACTCTTTCTACGCTGCCATTGGCATGTGACTGCCATGTTTCCAAGGACTACCAAATCTTCTAGGAAAGGCAGATTCCATTGTCCATAAAGGATGATTATCATCATTAGGTACTATATTACTGCTGCGTTAATGAATCATCAATTGAAACACTTTGCCAATAAATGTTATTGCAAGTTCTCATCATGATAATAAATTATGTAACATATAACCGTCTTTTCTGATTTATTTGCAAGAATCATGGACTAAAGATTTCTATTCAAAGCTTCTGAGCTTTTAAAAAATTTTGTTTATGTTTTGCATGGATTTTCAAACAAGTTAATTAGCTTTCAACTCCCAGCATGCAGAGTTCCACTGAAATGGTGAGAGAGTAAAACAAATTTCAACACCTTCACTTTATTGCCTTGGAGAATTTTGCAAATTTGCAAAGATTGTAGGTATCAATCTGAGTCAACACTCACCCCCCTCAGGAGCAGGGGTGACACAATGGTATTATTGTTTGTGTGGGCTGTTGTACAGCTCCAGAGATCCAAATTCATTCCTGGCCTAGGATTAGAATTGGAACTGGTTTATTATTGTCAGAAGTATTGAGGTAGATGTCACAAGTCCTGGTTATGCAAACACTGTCAATCTCTGCAGAGTACAGTTGGCCCTCCTTATCCGCAGATTCTGTATGCGCAGATTCAACCAACTGCGGATTGGGAAAACCCGGAAGTTCTCTCTCCAGCACTTGTTGCTTGGGCATGTACAGAACTATTTTTTCTTGTGATTATTCCCTAAACAATGCAGTATAACAACTATTTACATAGCATTTACATTGTATTAGGTATTATAAGTAATCTAGAAATGACTTAAAAGTACAGGCAGTCGCCGGGTTATGAATGAGTTCCGTTCCTGAGACTGTATTTAAATCAGATTTGAAGTCGGAACAGGTACATCCGGTATTATTTAACATCAGTTAGTCAAAAGTTTTTCTTCACGTATAGTACATATTTCACCTTTCTATGCATATAAAAAACTTAAGAAACATATGTATTTCAATAATTTAACTACTGCATTGCTTAGTAATAATAGTAGCTTTCATCGGGGCAGATCCTTTCACATTCTCCATTAAAATTGTTCCGATCGTTGACCGACTGTAGCCTAACGCTTTTCCAATGACCGATGGCGTTTTACCTCTTTCCAATTGCTTTATTACTTCCACCTTATTTTCAATCACAATCGTGATTATTTTTGTGAACAGAAACACTGTGGATTTAGAGCTGCGCCAGATCCTAATGTCCACTACATGGAGACGTTAAATAAAGTCCGGGGTTCCGCTGGGTCCTAAAGACCACCACACTGATTCATGTTAAATAAGGGACTTGAGCATCCGTGAATTTTGGTATCCACAGGGGGTCCCGGAACCAATCCCTTGTGGATAAGGAGGGCCAACTGTATATGTCACGACATACAACCCTGAGATTCATTTTGTTGTGGACATACTCAATATATCTGTAGAATAATAGCCATGAAAGACCACAACAACTTCGGCGTTCAACCAGAGTGCAAAAGACAACAAACTGTGCAAATACAAAAAGAAGAAATAAAAATAGTAGATAAATAAGCAATAAATATAGAGAACATGGGATATTTCAAGATTCATTTATTATCAGAGAATGTATAAATTATGCAATCTTGAGATTTGCCAAAAAGCAAGAAATTCGTGTTAGGGGGTTTCTTACTGGTGTAAGGGTTTTTTTTTCTTTTTATGTGTTACTGCGTATGTTAATCAAAATGGCTTCTTTGTTTTGTTAAAAGTAGGAATACTTCTTTGTTGTGATAAGTGCTTTCTCTCGCAGTTTGTTTGGGTTTAGAATTACTGATAATGAGAATTGTATTCATTTGTTAACCAATTGGGATGGATGTTATTCTCTCTCTTCTGAGTCTGTAAACTGATCGTTGGCGGGCTTTTGGGGAGATCGGCGTGAGGGGCTGAGAGAGAGAGAGAGGATGCAATGCTGTAAACTGGGCGACGGAACGGACCCCGAGCAGGGGTCCGAGGCCAGGAGGTTCAGTGAGGAGAGGAGACAAAGACAGACGTGCCGGGGGTGCTTGGTTGATCACTTCGGGTGGTCCTGAGCTGCGAGTCGAGGAGGTCTGAGGGGATCAAATAGTGGCCAGAAGACTTCATTAATTGAGCTCCAACGGTTGTGCACGAAGTGGTTTGGACTTTGATAAGTTTGGCGCCTTTTCTTTATTTTCTTTTCGTTCATATATACTGTATCGTTGTTAATAACTTAGTTCTAGTAAGATCTATAAGGTGTAATTATTTAATCACATATGGTGTACTGTCTGTCATTTGGCGGGGTGGGGACATCACACAGCACCCACACTAGCTGATTGCCCAGTTTGGCGGGGCCGAAGGCTGCTCCCCCTAGATGGAAGCGAGTTGAGTGAGCCTTTTTGATTACTCGATTTAAAGGAAAAAAATAATAAAAATTAAAAGACCAACTCTCGATATGCAAGAGAAAGAAAAAATTAAAAATCTTGCAACCAATTGAAGCGAACAACAACAGCTTTCTGAACCAAAATTAAGTCTTCAGATTCAAACCCCAGAGGAGCCCAGAGTAGGCCCAAAGCCTCACTTATCAGCTCATTATATTATTGGGCACGCAGCACAGCAGCTGGGGCAGTCTTCATAGCCTCAGCACCATGGAGATGACCATTGCAGAGAACAAGAGAAATTAGCTCTCATCCCAACTGACACTCTGTCTTTTCAGTGTACCTGGGCTGGTGTTTAAATTGACCAACAACAGAACAGTGAAAGGTTTCTGGACAGAGAAGTGAAGATTGCAGACAGCAATCAAAATCAGCTCTCACCTCCAATCAGGGCCGGCATTTAAATTGTCTAAACAGCATATCGTACCTCAAGCCCAACCTTGCTCCTGGCCCAGTTGAATGAACATTGGAACCTCTCCGCCTGGGCCCCGACTTCTCCTTTCAGTGCCAAGAGCAATCCACCCTTGCTCTCGGGCCAACTGTATGGGCATCAGAACTCCATCTGCAACGATTCTGCAACACACCATCTCGACTCACCCGATAAACTCAGCTTGCCATCACTCGCCCCTTCACTTTTGCGGCGATAATTCAGCAAAATTTACCTCAGGAAAGGTATTTTTAAAGTCAGGTTTCTTAGCTTTTTGATTACCAGAAGCTGTTGCACATGTTCAATAGCACCATCTTAACTGAAATTTGAAGAAATTCCTATGGAATATTTTGATTACTTGATGCAACTTACAAACACATATTTGATTTTTGGATCTCATCCCTGGAACAACAGACTCTTAAATTTAATTACAATACTGATTCCAGCTAGCTTGCAGATAGGTCAATACTTGTCAGTACTCCTCACCAATTGTATCTGCTCATTACTCTTAGTTGCCTACCACAGTATATCTGGAATTTGTTACAATTATTGAGCTGTTTCTTTTGGAGCAGAATCAGGTGTATTATCACTGACATAGTACTGTGCAAAGGTCTTAGGCATGTATATATAGTCAATTTCATGTATCACACTGTACTGTTGCCACAAAAGAAAAACACATTTCATGACATATGTGAGTGACGATAAACCAGATTCTGATATGGGTCTCTATTGTGGACTGAGAGTGGGGAGGGGCCAGGATGAGGGGAGGGAGAGGGAAGTACCAGAAAGACATTCTGTAATTATCAATAAACCATTTATTTGGAATTAAATGACCTTGCCTGGTGTCTGAGGGCTGAGTGTGTCTACACCTGTGCCAGCCCCCGCCCCAGGACTCCTCTGCCACCTGACCTACACCCCTCCCAGGGCACTCCAGTCTCACCATTCCCAACATCCTTTGCTCCCGCCAGATTTATAAACTCACTCTCTGCTCCATATTGACAATAGAGTACTGTGCAGCAGTCTTAGACACCCTAGTCAAATATATGTGCCTAATAAAACTTTTCAAAAGCACCATATGTCATGAAATTTGTTTTTCGGCAGCTGGACAGTGACAAAATATTACTGTAAGCTACCAAAATGAATAAATAATGCAAAAAAGGAAAAACGAGGTAGCGTCCATGGACCATTCGGTAATCAGATGGCATAGGGGAAGAAGCTGTTCCCTAAACATTGAAAATGGGTCTTTGGGCTCCTGTACCTCCTCCCCGATGGGTAGTAACAAAAAGACAATATGTCTCAGATGTTGAGGTTCCTCAGTGAAGTATGCTGCACTTATCGAAGCACCACCTCTTGAAGATATCCTTGATGGTGGACATGATGGAGCTAAGTCGACAGACCTCTGCAACTTCTTTCAATCCTGCACATTGGGGTCTCCTGATGGAGGGTCTCAGCCCAATGTCAACTCTTTATTCCTTTCCATAGACGCTACCTGAACTCCACCATGGACTGTCCCATACACAACTGCGGAAGGATGAGGATTGAGCATGGGGCTAGGAACCTCACCCTTTAAAAAGCTTGGAGCTACAGAAACTCTCCCTGGGAGAGAAAGAATGAAAATGGCCGACACCTGGGCAACATGAAAAAGTGGCTCAGGACAGAGTTCTCTGGAAAGCTGCTGCCAGCACCTATGCCCCAGTAGGGGCGATGGGCTTAAGGAAATAAAGGATATTGCCTGACCGGCTGAAGTCCTTCAGCATTCTGTAGATATTACTTTGGATTTCTAACCGGCTGGTGGCGTAGTGGCATCAGTGCTGGATTTCAGGGCGAGAGGTCACGAGTTCAAATCCGGTCAGCTCCCTTACACGCTCTCCATCCGTGCCTGAGTTGAGTGTCGACCTTGTAAAAAAAACCTGGAGAGGGATTTGTTCTGCCAGGCTTCAGATGCCCAAGACATGCTGTACGATGAGCAATCACCAAAAAGATCGATGCAAAAAGCTTGTCATGTTGGCACCCCGACAACTCCACCAGGAGTTAAGGGCATGCACGCACACACACACACTTTGTATTTCTAGCATCTGCAGTATGTTTTGTGTTCCTAATAGTCAGCTCATTTTACCTACCTGAGACACCCTGGCAGTTGATACAACTGTTAAAATTATTTACTGTGCCACAACAAATACCGAAACATTAACAAACGGAGCAACACTGGTAGTCTAATAGATGGATAATCTCTCACTGATCACCCCCTCTCTACCTCTCCACATCTCTACAACTTACTATTTCAATTGTGGCTTCCTCAATAAGGGGCAGGAAAACTGTTGATTGAACTGTTGAGGGTATTAGGATCAAATCAAATTGTTACACAACCCTATCACAGTCCTCATGCTTTGCATCTCAGCAAACTGCATACCCTGAGGCACAAACGTGATGCCAGCCAGAACACACAGTTATTTAGTCTGGAGCCACGGTAGTGTAGCAGTTAGTGTGACACTGCTGCAGCTCGGGGCGACGGAGTTCAGATTTCAACCCCGACTTCATCTATAACAGGGGTTCCCAACCTGGGGTGCGAGATGGAATTTCAGGGGGTACGACAAAGAGTGGCTTGTGTCCTTGAGTGACAAGTCACGAGTCATCACTCAGCCAGCTGCCAGTGTGCCTTGAGAAGTGGTAGTAACATTTGTCCCAAGCACACTCCAACTCATCACATTAGTGAGGTATGTCAATGATGGTGCTGTGAAGGAAGATTTCCTGTTTTGTAAAGATCCGAAAACAAACACAACTGCAAAGGATGTGATGCAGCTGGTGAAAGACTTCTTTGCCAAACATGATTTAGACATCAAAGTCATTGGTTCTGTGTGCACGGACGGGGCACCTGCAATGTTTGGAAATAAATCTGGCTTTTCTGCATTGATGATAAAGGAGATTCCAGACTTGCAAGTTACCTATTGTTTTCTTCATCGGCATGCTTTGGCATTAAAAACTTTGCCTCCATATTTGAAGAAAATCCTTGTTATTTGTGTGAAGATCATCAACTGGATCCGGGGCGTGCTTTGAACCATCTCATCTTCAAATCATTTTGTGAGGATCTGGGAAATGAGCATTCAGTTTTGCTTTTCCACACATAAGTCTATTGGTTGTCATGAGGTCAAGCTTTAACCTGCTTCTTTGAGCTGCAGGAAGAAATCAAAGTTTTTCTGGAGGAGCGTGAATGTGATCTGGCTGGGGCAATGGAATCACAGGAATTCGCCCAAATGCTGCTTACTTAGCTGACATTTTCACTCGTATGAATGATCTGAGTGTTTCTCTTCAAGGAAAAGGGATAAACATATTGAAGGCTTGTGAAAAGATGAATGCCTTCAAAGAAAAGTTACGTCTTTGACGTCGAAGGATGGAAAGAGGCAGTCTCTCAAATTTTCCTTCACTAGAAGAGATAGTTGATGATACTGGATCCATAACTCCTACTGTGTGTGAAGAAATTGTGGCTCATTTGGAAATGCTGTCAGAATCGTTTGATGGATACTTTGCTGCTGGAGACCTGAAGATTTCAGAAGAATGGATCATGAATCCATATTCCTACAATTTGGAGAAAATGTCAGATGATAAAGAGCTGAAGGAAGATCTTACTAATTTGCAGACAAATCAAGCTCTTGAAATGCAATTTGAAAGCAAGACTTTAGAGGAGTTTTGGTGTGCAGCACTGGATATGTTCCCAAGACTTGGTGGAAAAGCACTCCGTGTCCTCATTCCCTTTGCAACAACATACTTGTGTGAATCTGGATTCAGTTCTCTTCTGTCAATCAAGACAAAATCTAGGAATCACCTGAATCCACAGACAGACCTGCGGATCACAGTCAGCAAGAAAGTTCCACGTTTTGACAAAATCATGAATGAGAAGCAGCAGCAAAAAAAATCATTGAATTTTATGTTCACAATTGGGATTGATTTTACTGTTTACAATTTTTTCTGAATAAATTAGAATCTAATTGTTCAATTCATATTTGCATTTTATGGACTGAGTTAAAGGCTTATATTTTTAAGTTCAACTTGTTCACCTGCAGTATTGTATGTGGTTCAATTTGTGGTTCAAAAATTAAAAATTAGACTTCTTCATCTTCAAATGTGATATTACTTTTGTAGGGGGTGTGAACATTAATCAAACATTTCCTAGGGGTGTGGGGCATAGAAAAGGTTGGGAACCACTGATCTATAAGGAGTCTGAACTTCTTCCCTGTGGAATGCATGGGTTTTCTCCGGATGCCCGGGTTTCCTCCCACAGTCCAAAGATGAACCAGTTAGTAGGTTAACTGGTCATTGTAAATTGTCCTGTACATAGGTTAGGGCTAAATTGGGGGCTGCTAGGTGACACAGCTCAGAAGGCTTGAAGGGTCTATTCTGCACTGCATCTCTGAAATCAAAGTAAATTTATTATCATGGTACTTTTGTGTCACCATATACAACCTTGAGATGAATCTTCTTGCAAGCTTTTACAAGAAACTGAAGAAATAGAATGAAATAATAGAATGAATGAACACTATACATACAGTAACAAAGACCGACAAGAACCGATGTGCAAGAGGGGACAAATGGTGCAAATAGTAAAAATGTCAGTAAATAATACTGTGGACATGAGTTTCAGAGTGAGTCAATTCAGCGTGAAAGTGAGTGAAGTTATAAAAGAGGTGCAAGTTATAGAAGTTACTCCTAATCTAATAAGAGAAGAACAAAGCCTCTCTAAAAGCTTTGACTGAGTTTCTTCAGATCATGCTTTTATGACAATGCATTACACGTAAAGTAGGATTATTGCTTCCAAGCTGTGGTGGTTATCCATCATGTCCGACGATGATAGAAAACCTGTGCAGGAGAGTTTTTAAAGTGGAAAAGCCCTTGCACTGGGGCAGTTCCACTCTCTCGACCTCAGGTCCGAGTCCAGTGGTATGAACAACTGTCATAAACTGAAGTCTTTCCTGGTTACCGTGGGTAACAATGGCATCTTCTGTGCCTTGTCATGCCCTTTGCTCTCCAGGATCTTCTGAACTAGAGCAGGTCAAATGAACTCTCATCCAATGTTTTTTTTCTATTGGCACCATGTTCAGGTGCCCTTTCAGCCCTGTCTGAGAGTGTACCAGAATCAGCTCTTCGCAGGACTGAGACCACTGGCAGATCTGAAACCCTAGTGACAGGTTGGTGCAGATCATTTCGATAGACCCTCCGAGAGCAACAATATCTGTTTTATATCTCACACTGAATATCATAAAAGAAACTATTAACAACATGCAATATCATAACAGACCAAAAAGGCCTCATAATGGTCCTATAACGGTGCTGAAATTTCCATCAACTATCTTTCTAATGTGCACTATATACAATTATCAGAAAGATCCATTTTAATTGGTTTGTGTTTTCAAAAATCATTATCCAGGCTATAACTTACATGCCTAAATGCTCTTCATACTTCAGAAGGCACATATTCAAATATTTCAGTCATGTCTTTTAAGACTATAAAATTATTTCTAATTTGCAAAATAAAATTATCAATGAAATTTATCTTCCAGCATGTAAGGTATCCAATGGCATTTAACCTCTAACCTACAGGATGTTAGAGTAATTAGAACATATTGAACTAGCAGAGCAGATGACAAGCATCTCCCCCTTAACAACAGCAGACTCTATATACACTTATAGCATGTGTGAATATCTACACGTTCACTCCCACACTCACATTAAAATGACTCCCATAACAAAGACCATAGGAAGTTATTCAACTTTATTTAAGATGTTATTTTTGAAGTATTTGCTCCTCTTGACATTTCCTTTGACAAACTTTTGTAGATGTGTACTGGAGAGTGTATTTTGACTGGCGGCATCACAGCCTGGTAAAACACCAACGTCTTTGTACAGAGATTCTATAGAAAGTAGTGGACACTATCCAGTCCATCACAGGTACAGCCCTCTCCGCCAACAAACACATCGACATGAAGCACTGTTGCAGGAAAGTAGCATTCATCAATGATACCCCCCCACCCACCACCCACCAACTAGGACATGCTCTCTTCTCACTGTTGCCATCGAGCACAAGAGTCTAAGGACTCGCCCCCTCCAGGTTTAGGAACAGTTATTACCGGTTGACTGTCAGGCATTGGTAATAATCTAGTGTCAGCCTTTAACCTATTTCTGTCATGTCATAATCACAGAACTCATTATTACAAGTGAATATCAGCAACTGAAATTGTCAGGGTACTCTTGTACCGATATGGGTCACTATCGATTAGGATGGCAGCTAAGAGACATTTACATGGGGTACAGCATTCGACGATTACCAGAGGCACATTAATTGCATAGTTGCTAAATTACCAGACCGTTAATTCAGAGGCCTGCACTAACAATCCGAGTACAAATTCTACCCTGGCAGCTTTGGAAATTGAACATAAAAACACTCGTAATTGAGAATAATGATAATGGAATTGCTGGATTGTCAAAAAATCAATCAAACTCACAGATGATCCAACCCGGTCTGGTCTATACGTGGCTTCAGAACCACATCTATGTGGTTAACCATCGAACATCCTCTGAAATGGTCTAACAAATAGCTCTGTTCAGAACCAATCAAGGACAGGCAATAAATGATGGCTTTGCCAATAATATCTACATCCTCAAAATTAATCCATTCCAAAATTAATCATGATAATTATGCACAAAAGTTCCAGTGAACAAAATCTTAGAGTCCCTGAATGTCAGGGTTGTTTCTGCGATAACACCCTGAGGAAATGGCACTCACATTCCAGTCAACTCCGGACAACCGGATGCAGGGGACCAGCAAGTTTGTCCGTCTTCATGCCTGGTCATCATGACATATAGGGCAATGAATCCAAGCAAGTTGCTGGATCAAAATGATCTGGCTCATTGTTAACACAAACATATTAATCGCATTGTGCATTATAACTAAGATCATAACTTCAAAATTATCTCTGATAAAGTTCAAAATAACTTTATTATCAAAGTAAATACATACAGCATTTACATACAGTAAATGCCACCATATACAACCCTGAGATTCATTTTCTTAAACGCATACTCAGTGATAACTGTTCCTGAACCCAGTAGTGTGAGTCTTGAGGCCTTAAGCTTTTACACCTTCTTCCTAATGAACCTAGTGAGAAGAGAACATGTCCTGGGTGGTGGGGACCCCGATGATAAATGCTGCTTTCTTGTGACAGTGTTTCCTGTAGATGTGCTCAATGGTGGGAGGGCTTTACCCATGATGAACTGAGCCGTATCCACTACTTTTTGTAGGATTTTCCTTTCAAGAGCATTGGTGTTTCCATACCAGACTGTGATGTAGCCAGTCAAAGTACTCTCAGTACACATCAAAATTTAAATGTCATACCAAAGTTTCACAAACTCCTAAGGAAATAGAGATGCTGGTCATATGTAAAATAGACTATATTAACCTAAGCATGTCCTCAAATGTTTAGGAAGCAATAAAGTGATCTTGAAGAGTACTCATTTTACTGCAGGAACAATCAAGGCAGAAGTGATATGATAGAAGTGTTCACCAAGCCATGTCAATTGCACCCTTTTCAAGTAATAGTGGGCATTTATTTACAAAACCATAGCAACCAATTTCTAAATTCCAAATCCACCATTCTAAGAACAAAGATTTGTAAAGTCAAAAAGATCTTTGAAATTCAGTGAGGCTTAATTGGTTCAGACTTATTCTACACAAACTTGATATGCCTGTCGTGAAAGGGGCTTTGTTGTCATATCTGAGACTTTCTGACAGGTTTCGATCTTACAGGAGGTTATTATTGGCACATGTTAAAAGAATTGTGTCAGATGTCTGTAAAAGTTGACAAATCAATTGTGGAGTAGCTATGGACTTAACAGTTCTAATAACATTTAGGAAATATAGCAAATGCTGTTTAATAAATTAGTTATTGGTGACCTATATATTAGAAATATAGAAACATAGAAAACCTACAGCACAATACAGGCCCATCGGCCCACGATGCTGTGCCGAACATGTTCTTACCTGAGAAATTACCTAGGGTTACCCATAGCCCTCTATTTTTCTGAGCCCCATGTACCTGTCCAGGAGTCTCTTAAAAGACTCAGGTATCCACCTTCACAACGTCGCCGGCAGCCCATTCCATGCATTCATCACTCTGCATAAAAAACTTACCCCTGACATCTCCTCTGTACCTACTTCCAAGCACCTTAAAACTGTGCTCTCTCCTGTTAACCATTTCAGCCCTGGGAAAAGCCTCTGACTATCCACACAATCAATGCCTCTCATCATCTTAGATTATTTTTTTCATAAGTTATGCAGAATACATGCAATTTTGTAGAATTGGGATAAATTTTTACCCATGAATTAATGCCAGCCAAATACCAGGAGCTGGTAGAGTAGTGCCAGGGACAGGGCTGGAGGGCACAATGAGAGCCTATAGAGGTGGGGTGTAGAGGTTTTGCTGGCTGCTCACTGTGCAAGAACCTACACTCTCCTTGGCATTATAAGGATTGCAAAGAAAAGAGCCACCAGGACCGTCACAGAGGCTGCTGAGCGAGCCTCCATTTGGCTATGGATCAAGAGATGTGACCCATGAACCAATACTGCTGGGACACAAGCCAGGGCCTGACCAACCTTGGCGGGATCACCTGGGCAAGAGTGCCTGATGTTGAAAGACCCGATGACCCCAGGTTACATTACTGACAATGTGTCACAGCACATCCCAGGATGTACCTCAGCATCTACAAAATAATATCATCCAAGTGTTTCTATCCCACTGTGTAATTTCAAGTATTTCAAAAAAGTTAGTGGGCTACACTGCAGCTTTGTGCAGTTGATGACGGCCTTTAGTTCAAGGAGGAGTACCACAAATGGTGTCTATGTCTTTCAGAACATTTTTATTCAGAAACAAAACAAGGAAAAGTAGAAGGGAATAAATATTAATAAGATCGAAAAGCTTGTCAGGAAGGCTGGTTCTGTTCTGGGGGTGGAGCTGGATTCCCTGGTGTTCGTGTCTGAGATGAGGATGCTACCGAAGGTATGGAGGATTATGGACAATCCCTCTCACCCCCTCCATGACATTCTGGACAAACAGAGGAGCACCTTTAGTAACAGACTGATTTCACCGAGGTTCACCACTGAACACCACAGGAGATCCTTTCTCCACGTGGCTGTAAGACTCTACACCTCCTCCTCCTTCAGTATATAAGTGTATGGTTTCATTGCACATCTGTAATTGGCACTATTACTTTTTACTGCACTTTTTGTATTCTTTTTGCCCCTCAATGCTTACATTTTGTATTTTAAAGAATAATTTTCTGACTGAGCAACATTGCAACAATAACTTTCTTCGGGATAGATAAAGTTTTATCTTATATTGTAGTCACAGAGCATTCTAGGGGCCAATAATGAAAAAGGAATTACAATGACCTTCTAAGCTAACAAGAAGCTCTGATTTTGGACTTTGCAGATCGCAGTTGCTAGCTCTAATTTAACAGGGTATGTATTGGACATGAGTGGCAGTGGGTTTTTGGTGCAGAACTGTGTGCTAACACTACCAATGTGAACCAACTACAATTAAATTGTGAGCCTGCACACTGACCAACACTATGAATATCTGTATTTGTATCATACTTATATATAGCTTATCATGCCTAAAGTTTATTCTGGATAAAAAAGCTGTATGTGGGCAAAAGCATGGCTTGTATTGAGAGGCAGTCTAGCCTAAGATCTTCATCTGCTATTGACATGAGGTCTTTGCATTCAACTTATGATGGCACATTTCCACTCCATTTCAATGGTTGTCCAATGACTGATGAGGTCCATGTGAGACCCACAAGCTCCATGAGGTGTGTTATCAGGTGGATAGGCAGGTAGTTTGAGATTGGATTGTTCCCTTCTTTATCGGCACAGCTCTTCTTGCTTTTATTAGATACAGTGTGGAACAGACCTTTTGAGCCACGCTACCCAGCAACCTCGAATTTTAACCCCAGCCTAAACACGGGACAATTTACAATGACCAATTAACCTCTCAACCGGTAGGGCTTTGGACTATGGGAGGAAACTGGAGCAACTGGAGGAAACCCAGGTGGTCATGGGGAAAACTTACAGACAATGGCAGGAATTGAACTGAGGTTGCTGGTATTACGCTACTGTGCCGCTCACTGTCTGATTCAGATGCATGGAAGCAAGGTTCTCAATGCCATCCCATTTGCTTCTTTAAACCATGGAAGTGGCTTCCTAATCATGAATAGGGATATTGTAATTTTTCATGGGTGCTTTGATGTTACTGAATCTTTACACCTACTCTGTTCCAACAGCATTAATAGTGTTGTATATTTAACTATATGTTGTACATGCACTTTATGTCAACTTGTACACCTACAGAATACTTTTTTATCTGATATTATGCTAATATTATTTTGTGCGCTGTATGTGATACATGTACCAAACTTTGCACCTTGGTCCCTGAGGAACATTGTTTCATTTAGCTGTGTACATCTTCAAAGTTCAAAGTAAATTTATTATCAAAGTACATACTGTATGTGTCACCATATACTACCCTGAGTTTCATTTTCTTGCAGGCATACTCAATAAATCCAATAACCATAATAGTATCAGTGAAAGACCACACCCAAGAGGACAAACAACCAATCTGCAAAAGACAACAAACTATGCAAATGCAAAATAAACAAAAAAAAACAAATAATAAATAAATAAATATTGTGAATATGAGATGGAGTCCTTGAAGATGAGTCTATGACCAGATGACAATGAACTTGAACCTGGCAATCTCTTACTGTAAGGGCAATGTGTCTGTTTCTGAACTACAATGTTGGGCAGGTCCAACAGCATCAACCAACTGTAATTAGTGTCTTCATGCAGGGGATGCTGGCCTGAGAATGAGCTGTTGACATCTATTTGATTATCCTACCAGTGGATTTGGAGGACCATGTGGAAATGTCAATTGCGGTACCTCTTCAGTGCTTTACCCTGCCAACTGAAAGTAATCTAACACCCAGAAGGAGTTAGATTTAACTGCTGGATCTATATAATTATGTTAACTTTTCAGAAAGCTTCAATCTCTTTGTTATTCCCTTCAATCTTGACGTTGCAGTGTTTGCCGAGCCTGGCAATTAGCTTGCAGTTTCATCACCAGTCGAGGTGACAGCAACAGTCGGCATTTGTTGGTGTTTCTCTCTGGGAGTGCCCGTGTTCATATAGCCACCCCCCCCCCCATTTACTTGCCTCAGGCCTGATTGGCTACTTCTTCAGTTGACCTTTGGATTCTATTGGCTCACGTTTCTTTGGCTCTTAGGGATTTGTAGATGACATCTATTTCAATAAGTCCTTTCAATCTATTGCCGAATAAATATCCTGAATTAAAATTATATAGAGTTTTGGGGAGAAAACAAGCTCCCCAAAACTGTATAATTTTGGGATGTGAGTGAACTGTCCACTAAGCACACATTATCTCTTCTAGCACATCTCTCTTACTTACTGCCCATTACAGCACTGGCATTTAGGGCTCCATCTCTGGCAGTGTTCAGGGATTCCTTCATCATGTCAATAGCTTCCTCTTGGCTTTTACTACTGTCAGTCATGCTAGTCCTGGCTGGAGACTCAGGAATACCGTCACATTCAGATGTAGAAGGGTTCTTCATTGCTGTTTCTGTAATCATTTTGTTTGATCAGTCAGGGTTGTTACCGTGAACTAAATACCCAAACCTGGAGGGCCAGTGGACCACTCTTAGTCTGGCCTCTATCCTTTGACCTGTTTGGCATGGGTGACTCTACCAGGAGCTAAAGCATAAGGCCCTGACTCCAGCCAGCATAGGTCCGTGGATTGTTGAGGCACGCAAGCCTCCAAACCCTACAAGGTTGAAATCCTCTTGAGGCCTCATTAAACAGAGATACGTCGCTTAAACTGGGTGAATCCCCTGCTTTTAGTTTGTTTCTCCAAAAAGGAAAAAATGTTAATAGCAAAATGTGTTGAAAGATTTTTCCCTTGATCTTGGCGACAATTCTTTTACCTTCAAAGACTCAAAGTACATTTATTATCAAAGTGCGTATGCAGTACACAACCCTGAGATTTGTTTTCCCACAGACCCTCCCTTTCCCTTCCACCTCCAGCAATTCTTTCCCTCTCTTATCAGATCCTTTATCACACACTGTAAACACTCAATTCTTTCTTGTCATGAACTAATCCCACGTTTTTTCACATGACATGTTGTCCAGCTTTTCGACACATCAGTTTATTCCCTCTTTGCATTACATTCATCAGCCTCCAGCCACACCCAATATCCTAAATCCTTTTTCCCTTTATTTATACAACCTCCAAACACCTATTTAACGTCTCAATAGCCACTCACAAAAGCTCGTGCTCTCGTTCGGCAAGACAAGACTGTACAAGGAGAGGCCCGAGACAAGAAATGGAGGCGTCAGTAAGCCTTTCACTCAAGCAGTCAGATGCCCGGCAGATTTGTGCCTCCCACAGGCCCATAAGCTTTTGTCGAGGGGAGGAAGCTGCCAATCTCAGCAAGGCATCTGGATGTAAATTTTAAAACTCAGCAGATGCACAGCTATAATTCCTAACTCAAAGTTGCTGGTAGTTCCACATTCATCTGAACCAAGACACTTCTCTTCCGAGTTGTAAGATGTAACTGCAGGAATGGACAATCTCCCTGAAGATGTTCACTCCTCCCTCTCAACAACAACAACTTGCACTTATATAGCACTTACATTAATGTAAACACTCCCGAGGATAGGGCCGAGATAGCTGGAAGTAGTAATGTAATAAAGAAAATCAGGGATGTCAGAGGGCTGGAACTGGTAAAGAGATGTGGCTAGCAAATCTCTGAAGAATTCCTAAACAGAACACAAGAAAACATATAAAAACACAAAATGCTGGAATAACTCAGCAGGCCAGACAGCATCTATGGGAGGAGGTAGTGACGACGCTTCGGGCTGAAACCTGATGAAGGGTTTCGGCCCGAAACATCGTCACTACCTCCTCCCATAGATGCTGTCTGGCCTGCTGAGTTCTGCCAGCATTTTGTGTCTTTATTTCCAGCATCTGCAGATTCACTCGTGTTGCACAAGAAAACATCTTGCCCTGCCACACTATATAATCATGGCTGTTGTACGTCAGCACCATTTCCGCTTCTATGACAATACCCCACTACACTTGATTCCTGCTCATTCAAGTACACTCAATGATCACTATATAAGGTACACCAGTACACCTGCTCATTAATGTAAATATCTAATCAGCCCATCATGTGGCAGCAACTCAATGCATAAAAGCATGCAGACATAGTCATGAGGTTCAGTTGTTGTCTGGACCAAACATCAGAATGGAGAAGAACTATCATCTAAGTGACTTTCACTGTGGAATGATTGTTGGTGCCAGATGGGGCAGTTTGAGTATTCCAGAAACTGTTCATCTCCTGGAATTTTCACACAACAGTCTCTAGAGTTAACAGAGAATTGTGCAAAATAAACAAAACCACCCAGTGAGTGGCACTTCTGTGGCACCTTGTTAATGAGAGGAGTCCAAGGAGAATGGGCAGATTGGCTCCAGCTGACAGGAAGGCGAAGGTAACTCAAATAACCACACATTACAACAGTGATGTGCATTAGACATCTCTGAATGCACAACACATCGAACGTTGAAGTGGTTGGGCTGCAACAGCAGAAGACCATGAATGTACACTCATTGGCCACATTATTAGGTACAGGAGATATCTCGTAAAGTGACCACTGGATCCTCCAGTTCACCATGTTTCTGCTGACCCTGCTGCCAAATTTAATTAATCTAATCTCATTCAGACATACAACATGGAATCCGGCCCTTTGATCCGACTCATCCGTGCCAAGCCAGATGCCTATCTATGTTCATCCCACTTTGTCCCATGGCGCCATGGTAACGTAGTGGTTAGCACAACGCCATTACAGTTCATGGCATTGGTGTTCAGGGCTCATTTCCGGTGCCCCCTGTAAGGCGACTGTATGCCCTCCCTTTGGAGTGCATGGATTTTCTCTGGGTGCTCTGGTTTCCTCCCACAGTCCAATGACATACTGGTTAGAAGGTTAATTGGTCATTGTAAATTGTCTCGTGATTAGGCTAAGGGTTAAATCATTGGGTTGCTGGTGGTGCAGCTCAAAGGATCAGAAAGGCCTGTTCAATGCTGATCTCTAAATTTAAAAATAAATAATTTTTCTGCAGTTGGCCGTTTGAACTCTGATATCTTTCTATTTGTTTTAAGTTACACAATTGTCTAAATGCTTTTTAAACACTACAATCGTACCTGCTCCAGCACCTTCTCCTCAGAGAATTCCATAAAAGCACCACACTCTGAGTGAAAAACTAACCCCTAGAATGGGAGTAGAACTTCACTCAAGAGAAGTCAAAAGTGATGCCTTTTGGAAACTGCAGCCAGGAAACACAGTGAACTGCAGAATATTGTTGAATGGAGAGACACATAGAGAGGGGCCTTCACCTTAAGTAAAATGTTAGCAGTTGCGTTGTATAAATTGTATCATGACTGTGTGGCCCAGCGGAGCTCCAATGCCATATTCAAGTTTCCAGAGGACACCACTGTCGTGGGTCGAATCAAAGGTGGTGATGAATCAGTATTTAGGAGGAAGATTGAAAATCTGGCTGAGTGGCGCCATAACAACAACCTCTTACTCAATGTCAGCAGGACCAAGGAGCTAATTATTGCCTTCAGGAGAGGGAAACCAGAGGTCCATGAACCAGTCCTCATCAGAGGATCAGAGGTGGAGAGGGCCAACAACTTCAAATTCCTCAGTGCTGTTATTTCAGAGGATCTGTCTTGAACCCAGCAGCAAAGTGAAATTACAAAGGAAGCATGGCACTGCCTCTACTTCCTTAAGGGTTTGCGAAGACATCTGAAACTTTGACAAACTTCAACAGATGTGTAAATATATTCTGGCTCTGTCACAGCCTGGTATGAAAACACAAATGCACTTGAATGGAAAATCCTATAAAAAGTAGTGGATATGGCCCAGTGCATCACGGGTAAAGCCCCCCCCCCCCCCCACCATTGAGCAGATCCACATGAAACGTTGTTGTAGGAAAGCAGCATCCATCATCAGGGAACCCCACCACCCAGGACAGGCTCTCTTCTCACTCCTGCCACCAAAAAGACACAGGAGCCTTAGGCCTCAACCCCATTCTCCTGCCTTCACCCTGTAACCATTGACACCCATACTATATCAAAAACCTATCAAACTCTGCTTCAAATATGAAGAAATCCCCTTCCAGTAGAGTCCTCTCGATCTGTCAGACCCAGAGCTTTAAACTCGGTAACCCAGTATCTTGTTCGGCAGAATCTGTGCTCAAGTTCTCGCTCCAGAGAGCCAGGCGGCTGCTTTGGACAGATTAATGTGACTCATTTTCTACTAAGGCTGCTGTCTCAGAAGCACTCAAGGAGTAGGAATCAGAATGCATCAAGATTCAGATTGCCATTGGGAGGGTAAACCTCTCCCAACCATTGAGCACATCGACATGAAACGTTACCGTAGAAAAGCAGCATCCATCATCAAAGATCCTCACCACCCAGGCCACGCTCTTTTCTCACTGCTGCCATCCGGTAGAAGGTACAAGAGCGTCAGGACTCGCACCACCAGGTTCAAGAACAGTTACTATCCTTCAACCATCAGGCTCTTGAACAAAAGGGGATAATACAGTCACTTAAGGACTCTTTTATCTTGTTACTTCATGCTCATTATTTATTGCTATTTATTTATATCTGCAATTGCACAGTTTGTTGTCCATTGATCCTGCTTACAATTACTGTTCTATAGATTTGCTAAGTATGCCCACAGAAAAAGAATCTCAGGGTTGTATGTGGTGACGTGTATGTACTCTGATAATAAATTTTACTTTCAACACTTTTGAACTATTGAGAGAAATGATTAAATTAAAGACGGTTCTTAAGGAGTCCATTTAGAATGTGCTGACATAGAAAGAACGTGCAAAGCAACTTGCAGGGCAACGTATAAACCAATTTGCAAAATCAGGATGAAACAATAGCTTGCTGATTAAAGAAGCGATACGGGTAACGGGAAGACATGCTTAACGGTTGAACAATAACGGTGTTAATGCGCTGAGGCTGATAAGTGGGCCAAAGGGTAATCACATTTGTAATTTTGTAATGAGATTAAGGAAGAATGTCTGCACCTCACATGGGTGCAACTCACAAAGTCGTAAACAAGTAGGGTATAAAAAACTGTGCAAAGTGTAATTCGGCACTCAATCTAGCAGGAGCTGGTTGGGTCCGACTCTGCAGACTCGAAAAATAAAGTTTACCGTTCTGCAAATTGCTGAGACTCAGTGTGTTTCTGACAACGTGGGGGCTCGTCCGGGATCCACTACGGCCGCGGTGGACACGAGGAAGGACATCGGAGACGGTGCACCCCGCCGAGTTTGGCGGTCCCTGACTCCTTGCTCGTCGCTCCAGCGCGGCTTGAGCGAGTGATATCCGGACAGCGCAGAGCGGTAAACGGGGAGAAGGGGACAGTACCTGGTACTGGAAGTCCCCAGGACGCACCGGATAAGTGCCTACTATTATAGTAGAAGGGTGCGGGAATAAGTAAGGACGGAGAAGACTGGGATCGCTACCCGGGGGTCCTCCTGATAAAAGTCCTTGGGACGCACCGGGTAAAGTGCCTACTGTTGCAGTAGAAAGGTGCGGGATTAAGTAAGAGCGGAATAAGATGGGAGGGGGTGGCTCTAAAAAGAAAGAGGAAACGGAAAGACCGGGACCATACCCGGGGGTTCCTCCTGATAGCCCCCTCGGTAGAATGTTTGAGAATTGGGGATGTGGAAGACTAAAAGGGAAACAAAAGAAAAAAAATGATACAGTACTGTTTAATTTGGTCGAAACAGCCGATAGAAAAACCTGCGGTCTGGTGGCCGCGGCTTGGGTCTGAGGAGGATTGGGTACGACAAGCCTTAAACATTTACGTTAATTCAAAACCAAATGTAAAACCGGAAGAAATTGCTTATGCTTTTTGTTGGGCTCCCTGGCCAGGAGTAACAACAAAGAGTTTTAAATTGGGCATTAAAGGGGAGCGGAAGTGGGACCCACTCGATCATTTACCCCCTCCCTATGTCCAGCCTTCTGCGCCCCTTGCGG
This sequence comes from Hypanus sabinus, assembly GCF_030144855.1. Classification (NCBI taxonomy): domain Eukaryota; kingdom Metazoa; phylum Chordata; class Chondrichthyes; order Myliobatiformes; family Dasyatidae; genus Hypanus; species Hypanus sabinus. Next base: position 104,051,945 of record NC_082710.1, on the reverse strand, counting down.
GAGCAGAGGGAGGACGTGAAGAAAGTGAAAAAACAGAAGAAATAGACCCGGAGAGGGAAGAGAGGGATGTTAGGGAAAAAGCAAAAGCAAGGATCGTAACAAGGAGTGTGACAGGAGCAGATAAGAAAAAGAAAGACGAATTAAAAAAGGAAGAGGTACAGCTGTGTCCCCTTCGAGAGGTTCCAATGGGAGGAGAACGGGGAGGAACAGGATTTGTAAACGTCCCTCTGACAAGTACCGAAGTACGAGGATTTAAGAAAGATATGAAAACTTTATTAGAAGATCCAATGGGACTGGCAGAACAGTTGGATCAATTCTTAGGACCTAATGTTTACACTTGGGAAGAAATGCATGCGATTATGGGAACGCTATTTTCTGCACAAGAGAGGCAAATGATACGACAAGCTGCAATATCAATTTGGGGAAGGGAACAGCCGAATGAGTTACCGGGGGACCGGAAATTTCCAGTAAACGACCCACAGTGGGACAAACAAGCAGAAGAGGGAAGACGCAATATGCGACAGTGGCGAGAGTACATCATTAAGGGAATAAGGGAGGCTGTGCCAAAAGGTCACAACTTTGCCAAGGCGTTTGGAAACCACCAAGGGAAAGATTTTTATCAAAAATGTTAGACCCGGTATCCCGGGGATGGCCGACGTGCATACAAGCCGTAGCGGCAGCAGCCGTACTAGTAGAAGAAGCACGGAAATTAACCTTTGGGGGAAGAATGACGGTGTATACCCCGCACTCCGTTAGCACCCTCTTAGCCCAAAAAGCTCAGCGGTGGTTGACGGACTCTCGCATACTGAAATACGAAACCATTCTGATGGTCGGGGATGATTTAAGCTTTGAAAAGAACAATAGTTGTAACCCGGCACAGTTCTTATACGGGGAATCAACAGGGGAGGAAACCGAGCATAACTGCGTGGAGCTAACAGACCTTCAGACAAAAAGTAGGGAAGATCTACAAGAAGTTCCCCTAATTGAAGGCGAGGAACTATATATCGACGGCTCCTCCAGATGCATCAATGGGGTACGACACAGTGGATATGCTATTATAAACGGGAGGACTAGGGAGACGGTGGAGTCCGGCCGGCTCCCGGGTAATTGGTCAGCCCAGTCTTGTGAACTATATGCCTTGCAGAGGGGACTGCAACTGTTAAGAAACAAAATAGGCACTATATACACCGATTCTAAGTATGCCTATGGAGTGGTACACACCTTCGGAAAGATTTGGAAAGAACGGGGGTTGATAACAGCCAGGGGAAGGGAATTAGCTCACGAACAAATGATAAGCATGACTCTGGAAGCCCTAACATTACCTCAAGAAATTGCAGTGGTTCACGTTCCAGGACATCAACAAGGAACAGCCCCGGAAGCAATAGGAAACCGGCTCGCAGATGAAGAAGCCAAACGGGCAGCAATGGAAAAAATGGTCCGACTTCTAACCCTGATACCAATAAGGGAAGGGCTTAACAAACTACCAGTCTTCACCCAAGTAGAAATAGACGCTATGAGCCAGCTGGGAGCCCGACAAACATCAGAAGGCGAGTGGAAGACCCCCGACGGACGGCAAGTCCTGAATAAGGAAGTAACTCGTCATATACTGCAACAACTACACCAACAAAGCCATTGGGGAGTGCAAGCTATGTGCAACACTATCCTAAGGGACTATGTTTGTAAAGGGATATTCACACTAGCTCAACAGGAGGTGTGGGGCTGTTACACCTGCCAAAAGGTAAACAAGAAAATGATGCGTGCCACCCATAAGGGGGGACAAACACTAGCCGTCCGACCGTCCCATCGGATCCAAATAGACTTTACGGAACTACCACAAGTTCAGAGATGGAAGTACCTGTTAGTAATTGTGGATCACTTCACTCGGTGGGTGGAAGCATTCCCAACCACTAAAGCGGACGCCCCTACAGTGGCACGGATCCTATTAGAAAATATAGTCCCAAGATATGGAATAATGGGGTCTATTGATTCAGATAGGGGAACACACTTTGCCTCAAAAACACACCAGCTAATCTGTGACGCCTTAGGAATCCAGTGGAAGCTGCACACCCCCTGGCACCCTCAGAGCTCAGGAAGAGTTGAGAGGATGAACAGTACTTTGAAGACGCAATTGACAAAACTAACGATGGAAACCAAGCTACCCTGGACCAAGTGTCTACCCCTGGCCCTACTAAGAATCCGCACGGCTCCTCGAAAAGATATAGGAGTATCCCCTTATGAAATGTTGTTTGGCCTTCCATATTGGAACAAGGTGGAGGGCTATCCTTCCCTGCAAGGGGGAGATGTCTTTGTAAGGGACTATTTACAGGCACTGTCTCGTTCTTTTGCAGAATTGCGCAGGAAGGGGTTACTCGCACAAACCCCACCTCTGGACTTCGCACTCCACCGAACTCAGCCCAGTGACTGGGTCCTGATTAAGACTTGGAAGCCAGAGAAGTTACAGCCACAGTGGGAAGGCCCATTCCAGGTGCTACTGACCACCGAAGCCGCAGTAAGGACAAAAGAAAAAGGGTGGACCCACGCCGCGAGAATCAAGGGACCCGTAAAGCCCGAAGAAGGTGCAGAGTGGACTTGTGTCCAGGGAGAAGACCCGATGGTGCTAAAGCTCAAAAGACGGACAGAATGAACTTTGGGACTGTAATGTATATACTGCTATTGTTGAGAAGCGCTGAAGGGGGATGTGATAAGTGCAGGACGATGGTAAGGGTGGGCATGACGGTTTTTTTCCAGGGTCCTTTGTATCACACTCGCATGTAAACGAGAAATGTTATGACTACAACAAAAAGGAGGAGTATGTGGAAAGTTTAATCTAACCAACTGCTGCTTAAAGATAGATGACAACGGAAAGGTGGTTCAAAAAAAATATCAGATAAAATAAGGAAACTGGCCCACGTGCTGGTACAGACCTGGAAGCCGCTGGGGTATTGGGACTGGCTGGACGGATGGTTGAAAGGAGGCTGGTGGCGAACCGCTTTAGGGGTTATAGGAGAGGGATTGATGGTCCTCCTTCTGCTACCATGTCTGATCCCCTTCTTGCGGGAGCTAGTAGCTCGGGTGGCAAGACAAGTCATGCAACCAGGGGCCCCAGCTGATCCTGTTCAGGTACTCCTACAAAGGGAAATAGAGCTAGAGGAAGAAGCCTATGTAAACCCATGGCAAAAGCCCAACTGATAGCACATTCTAAAAAGAAAAAGGGTGGATTGAGAGAAATGATTAAATTAAAGACGGTTCTTAAGGAGTCCATTTAGAATGTGCTGACACAGAAAGAACGTGCAAAGCAACTTGCAGGGCAACGTATAAACCAATTTGCAAAATCAGGATGAAACAATAGCTTGCTGATTAAAGAAGCGATACGGGTAACGGGAAGACATGCTTAACGGTTGAACAATAACGGTGTTAATGCGCTGAGGCTGATAAGTGGGCCAAAGGGTAAACACATTTGTAATTTTGTAATGAGATTAAGGAAGAATGTCTGCACCTCACATGGGTGCAACTCACAAAGTCGTAAACAAGTAGGGTATAAAAAACTGTGCAAAGTGTAATTCGGCACTCAATCTAGCAGGAGCTGGTTGGGTCCGACTCTGCAGACTCGAAAAATAAAGTTTACCGTTCTGCAAATTGCTGAGACTCAGTGTGTTTCTGACAACTATGAACCAGTATTTTAAGCGTCACAAAATCAAAGAACATGGCACGAAAAAGTATGTATGTAAGAGCACATATGTTTTGAGAACACTTAATTTAGTTAAGAGCTGATTAAGTAATTATTTTTTTATTTAGAGATACAACACAGAATAGGCCTGTCAACCCCTTTGAGCTGTGCTGCCCTGCAACCCCTGACAACCCCAATTTAACCCTAACCTAATCAAGGAACAATTTACAATGAATCTACCCCATACGCCTTTGGACTGTGGGGGGAAAACTGAGTTCCTGGAAAAAACCCATGCATCCTACGTACAGATACACCTAACGGGGACAGGGGACACTAGATTGAACTCTATACTCTGACGCTCCAATTTATAATAGCTTCAGATTAACCACTATATCACTGCAGGGCACAGCACCCCATTGTAGAAAAAGAAGCCTTACTATTTGAATTTGATGTGTGGATCATTTCTTCTGTGTCTGCCATAGGAAAACCATCTGAATCAACACTTAAACACTTTCAGGCTATTATAAACAGATTGGAGAAAGTGCAGACTTGGTGACCTGAATAACATTTTCCATTCAGTGGCTTCAATTGTTCTTGCTGACCCTCGTCTGGACTAGTAGAAGGCCTCAAACCCAAATCTCTGTCATTAACACAACATGCTTTGATAATATTCAGCATTAAAAGGTTTGTTGAATGTGTCATTTCATAGGGTTATCATCACCACTATGAGCCATGTCATTTCACTGGGTTTAAGAAGGAAATGTATCATTAAAAGCAACTAAGCCTGTTCAGTTGCTCAGAACTTTAAAGGAAAGCTATTTCTTCCCAAGTTCATGATGTGTGCAATGTGTCGTATGCCGTATATTGCGATAACTCTCTGTGGCATTAACTGAAGATCGACTCCTCCCTACACTGAATATTGTCAAGCTTCAGCAAGCTTCACAATAATTCCACTCTATAGTGAACCTTGTTGAATTGGATTGGCAGATCAAAACTAAGACAGCACTCCCAAAACAACAGATTTGGATTTCAAAAAGCGACTTTCCTCCATGATCATAAATACAAGAGATTCTGAAAATCCAAAGCAACTCATACAAAATGCTGGAGGAACTCAGCAGTTCAGGCAGCCTCAATGAATGAACAGTTGACATTTTGGCCCAAGATTGTTCATCAGGATGTGAAGACGGGTCTTAGCTCAAAACGTTGACTGATACTGTACAGTCTTCTCAGACTATGGAACATGCAGGTAACTCTAATTCAATACAATATGTTAACTTGCTGATTGCAATGGTTCAAAGGTTCCATTTAATATCAGAGAATGTATACTGTATACAACCTGAAATTCTTACTCTGTCACAGACATCCATGAAACAGAAAAAAACCCAAAGAATGGATGACAGAAAAAGGTTAGAACCCCAAAGCCCCTCACTCCCACCCAGAAAAAAATTAGAATCCTTAAGCCCCATCTAAACACCCCTCCTGCTGTTAGCTAATGGAAAGTCAGTTTACATTAATTGTCAAACATAATGCAGAAACGTGTTAGGTAACAATGCACCTCTCTTAATTTCAAAAACGATCTGATATCCACAGAATCTATTTCCATTTGTTAGATGACCTGACAAGAGGGGCTCGACCTACTGTAGATAATTTAGAAATAAATCAGGAAGCATCTAAACATTGTGAACACCAGGACCATCAGAAACTATACTGATGACAGCACTGTAACCGGCTGAAACAAAGGTGGTGAAGAATCACGACGTAGGAGAGAGTTGGAAAACCTGACTGAGTGGTACCACAGCAACAGCCTCTCACTCGATATCAGCATGACCAAGAAGATGATTACTTACTTCAGCAGGGGGAGACTGGAGGTCCATGAGCCAGTACTATAAATTCCTACGTGGTATCATTTCAGAGGTTCTGCCCTGGGTTCAGCCCGTACGGTGAGTACCATGACGAGAAAAGCATGGCAGTGCCTCTGCTTTCTTCGAAGTTTGCAAAGATGTGGCGTGACACTTAAAACTATAGATGTGTGGTGAGGAGTATATTGACTGGTTTGTGTTACTTTCTGGATTGAGCCAGAAATCACAGGTAAAAAGGAACTGTTGTGAAGCTAGCAAGTGTTTGAATGATTTTCTTGTGGGCATACTCAATAAATCCATAATAAAATAATAAGCATAACTGAATCAATGAAAGACCACACCAATATGGGCATTCAACCAGTATGCAAAAGACACAAGCTGTGCAAATACAGAAAGAAAGAAATAATAATAATAAATAGTAGTAGTCTCTCGAAGTCTGAGGAAGATGAATGTGTTGCGCAGTCAACGTCTGTGGGCATGCACATGACTTCTGAGGCCGAAGTCTGAAGCTCAGATACGGTTGCTGATGGGGCAAGGAGCACCGCCTGTTGGGGCAGGAGTGGACGCCTTCCTGTTTCTTTCTTGACTTGCCTCGCCTTGAATAATATTAAATAACATGGTAGTGTGGGTTCTGAGGCTCCTCTACCTTCTTCCTGATGGCAGCAGCGAAAAGAGAGCATGTCTTGGATGGTTGGGGTTTCCTGCTTTCCTGCAACAGCGTTTCATGTAGATGTGCTGAATGGCCTTATCAACTCAAAGATGCAAAAATGTGTGAGCAAAGGTCCGTGAAAATTAGTTTACTCCAATAATATGAGGAGGAATTAAGCAGGAGTTGAGTAAGTGGACGAAAAGGCCATTTTCTTCAGTATTTTCATTATTGTATTCGGTTCTCCTTTTCCTGGTTGATTGCTTTCTTGTTAATCATAAAATCTAACCTTGTCCAAATGCCTCATGCGTTGCAGAGATTGCCCTTGAATGAGCATGGAATTGGATGATGCAGACTACATTTCATTATTGTGATTGTTGCAGAAAAAGTTAACAGTTTTTCCAAAAATCTTGACAGCATTTTTCCACTTTGGGTCTGGAACACCTTTCCTCAGAAATCATTGAATCCTTGTATTTTAAAGCATGATTACATTTATAGGGTTCCTTAAGGTTGTTATAGCCAAGGGTGGTAATGAGAACAAGCTCCCACTACCTATTAAATGCTCCCAATGGTGTGCACTTCAAATAGCCTCTGACTCCCAAGTCCAGCTCCTGGCCATAACGTGCAGCTTAGTTACTCAGTCCAGTGAAACCATTTCTACTGACAGGAGAAGGGGCAAAGGCAGGTTACTGGCACCTTAAAGCCAGTCACTTTGGCAGATGGGCTCATCAGCCGTGGTTGGCAGCTCATCTAGAAGGAAAACTCTGATCACAAACCGCCGCTGCCTTGCGGCTCTACCCACTCATGGGGAAGACTTCAGGAGTACATCCCGAGGAAAATTCCGGAGCTGGAGTCCCAAAGGCAGTCCTATGTTGAATTTGATGCTGACTGGTAACTCCTGCGACACTTCTGGTACCAAACTGTATCGATATCTGCCGTTCCTTTGGGTTTATCAGATGCATGGAGGAGGAGCTTGCTACATGGGCAAAACTAAATAATGATGTTGGAAAGGCAATAAAGAACATCTTGACCTTTTTTCACAGTGGAGGACAGCATTCAGAGATTCCTTTCTGCATCCGAAAGTCTTGATGTGATTTTTTTGAATCTTGGTCTCAGCTCAGTCATTTTGTAGCGAGACCTGTTGTTTCTCCATCCTTCCTGGAAATTCCTTAATACATGTGTACAATGTCCTGGGTATGTTACTCAAAATGGCCTCTTTGGTTTGTTACAAGTAGGAATGTTTCTTTGTCGGATAAGTGTTTCTCTAGCCGTTGTTTCACTTTAGAATGGCTGATATGGTAATTGTATTCATTTGTTAATCAATGGGGAATGTCATTATGTCTTGTGATGCTGGGAACTTGGGGGAGGGGTTTTCGCGGGTTTTTTTGGGAGAGGCCGAGGAAGACACTGAAGAAGGTGGACGTGTGCTGGACTGCTCGTAAGACCACCGGGGTGGTCCCAGGTGCGACGGCCGGATGGGTCGATTGGTTCGTGGATTGAGCTCCAACGAGTGCACGAAACAGACTGAACTTTGATAAGTTGGCGCCTTTTGTTTTTTTTCCTTGTATATATATATATATTGTATTGCCTACTATTTTTTTAATTTTAGTAAACTCTTTAAAGTGTATTTCATAACGGTATTTGTTGTGGGTTTGATACGGTTGGTGGGCGCGAGGCATTAACTCGATTCTCACAGCACCTGCGTGTACGGGAGGTGGGTTGGAGAGTGGCTGGATCTCCTTTTTTCCCCTAGACATATACCAGCCTGTGGGTAAGTGTTACATTTGTGGGGTGCTCGTCCGGGATTGGATTGTCAGGGGCTGTGGAATCGCGCAGGCAGCAGAGCGGAGATGGACAGAGATAAGATTGCTTGTTGGTGCCAGTTTGAAGATGTCCCAGTACAGTACGCATGCGTAGTGAGCGGAGTGGATTTTCGAGTTTCGGGAGACGCGATAGTGCGGGGTTTAAGTTTGGTGAAGGGTATTGGGCAGGTAGAATTGGTAGCTAGACGGTGTGGTAAAGAGGTAGAGTCTAGCTGGGTGTTGGTTCGTACGAGTGCTGAAGTCAGGACGGTGGAACTGCCGGCGATGGTCAGTGTTCCGGGGGAGGAGGGGCCGTGGGGGCTCCACTCCTACAAGGATGAGGCTGAGGAGACATCGGAGGAGGAGTTAGAGCTAGAGGTGGACCCCAGAGAGGTGCCCGGCACTAGTAAAGGGAGGTGGGAGGAGGGAGTCGGGACTAAGCCCCGCTCCCCAGGTAGGGTGGAAGTCTCGGAGCTGGCAGCCGCACTTAATTCCCTGGTGGGGGTGGCCGAGAGGCGACTGACGTGGCTAGCGTGAGGATGAGTCAGCTATTCAGTGGCTCTCTGGAGGAGGACAAGGTGGCGTGGACTATCTGGCAGGCTTATAGGAAAGGCCCCCCTCCATCCTTCGGGCAACTGATTAGAGAGGTGCGAGAGGAAGAGAGAGCGTTGGGGCGGAAAAAGGGCACGGGCCTACGGGTGCGATCCTCAGCGATACAGGAAGTGGAGGTGGAGTGGGTGAATTTCCCGGGAAGTCCCATCTAAAGTACGTGTCCGACATGAAGAGGGAGTTACAGCGGGCGTACGAGTTGGCCGAGGCGGCGGCTACCAAACAAAATCAGCGGAATAAGGTGCGGTATGATCGAAAGGTGAAGTTTGTACAATTATTACCGGGCGACCGGGTCCTTTTACAGAATTTGGGACTCCCTGGTAAGCACAAGTTGGCAGATCGATGGGCGGCCAGCCCCTATGTAATAGAGAGCCAGATGCCGAACCTGCCAGTTTACCGGGTGAAACCCGAGGACGGAAAAGGGCCTATCAAGGTACTCCATAGGAATCACCTGCTGCCACTGGGTCAAGCGGTGCAGGTGGATAAGGAGCCCGAGTGGGAGGTTACGCCCAGTACAAGGACTCTGCGAGGGCGCGGAGAATGGGAAGAGCCCTCTGCTGAAGAGCAGGGACGGGTCCCTCACCCGGGAATGGGTACCGATTCAGAGGAGGACGACTCAGATGAGTGGGTCCTGTTCCCATTCGCTGGTGCTCCAGTACCAGGAGAGGAGGCTCCTGGCCCTTCCCATACTGAATTGGGTGAGAGGAGGGAAGGTCTTGAGGGTCAGATGGAGAGGCAGCCTACATTGGTGGGAGAGAGGGTGGAATATGAGCGTGAGCCGGAGAGATCTCGGGTGAGGGAGGACCCCTGTGAGGAAGGGGGTGCGGGTCTGTCAGGTAGACCTGGGTGTCCGAGATAGTGGGTTCGCAGGTGACGAGGGAGCCCAGTGGGGCAGAAGGGGTATGGAGATTGAGAGAAATGATACTTAAGGAGTCCATTTAGAATGTGCTGACACAGAAAGAATGTGCAAAGCAACTTGCAGGGCAACGTATAAACCAATCTGCAAAATCAGGATGAAACAATAGCTTGCTGATTAAAGAAGCGATACGGGTAACGGGAAGACATGCTTAACGGTTGAACAATAACGGTGTTAATGCGCTGAGGCTGATAAGTGGGCCAAAGGGTAGTCACATTTGTAATTTTGTAATGAGATTAAGGAAGAATGTCTGCACCTCACATGGGTGCAACTCACAAAGTTGTAAACAAGTAGGGTATAAAAAAACTGTGCAAAGTGTAATTCGGCACTCAATCTAGCAGGAGCTGGTTGGGTCCGACTCTGCAGACTCGAAAAATAAAGTTTACCGTTCTGCAAATTGCTGAGACTCAGTGTGTTTCTGACAACGTGGGGGCTCGTCCGGGATCCACTACGGCCGCGGTGGACACGAGGAAGGACATCGGAGACGGTGCACCCCGCCGAGTTTGGCGGTCCCTGACTCCTTGCTCGTCGCTCCAGCGCGGCTTGAGCGAGTGATATCCGGACAGCGCAGAGCGGTAAACGGGGAGAAGGGGACAGTACCTGGTACTGGAAGTCCCCAGGACGCACCGGGTAAGTGCCTACTATTATAGTAGAACGGTGCGGGAATAAGTAAGGACGGAGAAGACCGGGATCGCTACCCGGGGGTCCTCCTGATTAAGTAAGAGCGGAATAAGATGGGAGGGGGTGGCTCTAAAAAGAAAAAGGAGACGGAGAAGACCGGGACCATACCCGGGGGTTCCTCCTGATAGCCCCCTCGGTAGAATGTTTGGGAATTGGGGATGTGGAAGACTAAAAGGGAAACAAAAGAAAAAAAAAATGATACAGTACTGTTTAATTTGGTCGAAACAGCCGATAGAAAAACCTGCGGTCTGGTGGCCGTGGCTTGGGTCTGAGGAGGATTGGGTACGACAAGCCTTAAACATTTACGTTAATTCAAAACCAAGTGTAAAACCGGAAGAAATTGCTTATGCTTTTTGTTGGGCTCCCTGGCCAGGAGTAACAACAAAGAGTTTTAAATTGGGCATTAAAGGGGAGCGGAAGTGGGACCCACTCGATCATTTACCCCCTCCCTATGTCCAGCCTTCTGCGCCCCTTGCGGGAGCAGAGGGAGGACGTGAAGAAAGTGAAAAAACAGAAGAAATAGACCCGGAGAGGGAAGAGAGGGATGTTAGGGAAAAAGCAAAAGCAAGGATCGAAACAAGGAGTGTGACAAGAGCAGATAAGAAAAAGAAAGACGAATTAAAAAAGGAAGAGGTACAGCTGTGTCCCCTTCGAGAGGTTCCAATGGGAGGAGAACGGGCAGGAACAGGATTTGTAAACGTCCCTCTGACAAGTACCGAAGTACGAGGATTTAAGAAAGATATGAAAACTTTATTAGAAGATCCAATGGGACTGGCAGAACAGTTGGATCAATTCTTAGGACCTAATGTTTACACTTGGGAAGAAATGCATGCGATTATGGGAACGCTATTTTCTGCACAAGAGAGGCAAATGATACGACAAGCTGCAATATCAATTTGGGGAAGGGAACAGCCGAATGAGTTACCGGGGGACCAGAAATTTCCAGTAAACGACAAACAAGCAGAACAAACAAACGACAAACGACAAACAAGCAAACGACAAACGACAAACGACAAACGACAAACGACAAACAAGCAGAAGAGAGAAGACGGCAATATCCCATTGCCATGGAAGGGAGGAGGGGATTACAACCTGTAATTGAGACATTAGTATCAGATGGACTCTTGGAAGAATGTATGTCACCCTTTAATACCCCCATCCTACCGGTCCGAAAGCCCGACGGCACGTATCGAATGGTTCAAGATCTGAGAGGCTTAAATACGGTAGTCCAAACACGATACCTGGTAGTGCCTAACCCCTATACATTAATGAGCAAAATACCTCCTGAACATGAATGGTTCAGTGTGATAGATCTAAAAGATGCCTTTTGGAGTTGCCCGTTGGAGGAAGGTAGCCGAGATATGTTCGCATTTGAATGGGAAAATCCCTTCACTGTGCGGAAGAAGCAACTCCGGTGGACCGTCTTGCCCCAAGGGTTCACGGAGTCCCCAAACCTATTCGAACAGGTACTGGAGCAAGTATTGGCTGGATTCCATTGTACCGAAAAGAACCAACTATTACAGTATGTCGATGACCTACTACTATCGGGACCAGCAGAGGAGGTAGTGCGAGACGATACTATAAGACTCCTGAATTACCTAGGAGAAAAAGGATTGCGGGTGTCCAAGAAGAAACTGCAATTTGTCGAGAAGGAAATAACATATCTCGGACACAGAGTCAGTAAAGGGCACCGCCAAATAACCCCAGAAAGAATAGCGGGAATAACTAAAATACCGCTTCCCAGGACAAAGAAGGAAATAAGACAATTTCTGGGCTTAGTGGGCTATTGCCGAATTTGGATAGAGAATTATACCCCCCTGGTGAAGTTTATGTACGACAAATTGGCAAAGGAAGACCGGGGAATAATCAGCTGGACCGAAGAAGAAGAACAGAAGTTCAGGAAAATAAAAGGGCAACTAATTCGGGCCCCGGTATTAACACTGCCAGCACTGGAAAAGCCCTTTCAGCTGTATGCAACAAACAATGAAGGAACTGCGTTAGGAGTACTAACCCAAGAAAAAGGAGGAAAGCGGCAACCTGTGGCCTTTTTATCAAAAATGTTAGACCCGGTATCCCGGGGATGGCCGACGTGCATACAAGCCGTAGCTGCAGCAGCCGTACTAGTAGAAGAAGCACGGAAATTAACCTTTGGGGGAAGAATGACGGTGTATACCCAGCACTCCGTTAGCACCCTCTTAGCCCAAAAAGCTCAGCGGTGGTTGACGGACTCTCGCATACTGAAATACGAAACCATTCTGATGGTCGGGGATGATGTAAGCTTTGAAAGGAACAATAGTTGTAACCCGGCACAGTTCTTATACATGGAATCAACAGGGGAGCCCGACAAACATCAAAAGGCGAGTGGAAGACCCCCGACGGACGGCAAGTACTGAATAAGGAAGTAACTCGTCATATACTGCAACAACTACACCAACAAAGCCATTGGGGAGTGCAAGCTATGTGCGACACTATCCTAAGGGACTATGTTTGTAAAGGGATATTCACACTAGCTCAACAGGAGGTGTGGGGCTGTTACACCTGCCAAAAGGTAAACAAGAAAATGATGCGTGCCACCCATAAGGGGGGACAAACACTAGCCGACCGACCGTCCCATCGGATCCAAATAGACTTTACGGAACTACCACAAGTTCAGAGATGGAAGTACCTGTTAGTAATTGTGGATCACTTCACTCGGTGGGTGGAAGCATTCCCAACCACTAAAGCGGACGCCCCTACAGTGGCACGGATCCTATTAGAAAATATAGTCCCAAGATATGGAATAATGGGGTCTATTGATTCAGATAGGGGAACACACTTTGCCTCAAAAACACACCAGCTAATCTGTGACGCCTTAGGAATCCAGTGGAAGCTGCACACCCCCTGGCACCCTCAGAGCTCAGGAAGAGTTGAGAGGATGAACAGTACTTTGAAGACGCAATTGACAAAACTAATGATGGAAACCAAGCTACCCTGGACCAAGTGTCTACCCCTGGCCCTACTAAGAATCCGCACGGCTCCTCGAAAAGATATAGGAGTATCCCCTTATGAAATGTTGTTTGGCCTTCCATATTGGAACAAGGTGGAGGGCTATCCTTCCCTGCAAGGGGGAGATGTCTTTGTAAGGGACTATTTACAGGCACTGTCTCGTTCTTTTGCAGAATTGCGCAGGAAGGGGTTACTCGCACAAACCCCACCTCTGGACTTCGCACTCCACCGAACTCAGCCCGGTGACTGGGTCCTGATTAAGACTTGGAAGCCAGAGAAGTTACAGCCGCAGTGGGAAGGCCCATTCCAGGTGCTACTGACCACCGAAGCCGCAGTAAGGACAAAAGAAAAAGGGTGGACCCACGCCGCGAGAATCAAGGGACCCGTAAAGCCCGAAGAAGGTGCAGAATGGACTTGCGTCCAGGGAGAAGACCCGATGGTGCTAAAGCTCAAAAGACGGACAGAATGAACTTTGGGACTGTAATGTATATACTGCTATTGTTGAGAAGCGCTGAAGGGGGATGTGATAAGTGCAGGACGACGGTAAGGGTGGGCATGACGGTTTTTTTCCAGGGTCCTTTGTATCACACTCGCATGTAAACGAGAAATGTTATGACTACAACAAAAAGGAGGAGTATGTGGAAAGTTTAATCTAACCAACTGCTGCTTAAAGATAGATGACAACGGAAAGGTGGTTCAAAAAATATCAGATAAAATAAGGAAACTGGCCCACGTGCCGGTACAGACCTGGAAGCCGCTGGGGTATTGGGACTGGCTGGACGGATGGTTGACAGGAGGCTGGTGGCGAACCGCTTTAGGGGTTATAGGAGGGGGATTGATGGTCCTCCTTCTGCTACCATGTCTGATCCCCTGCTTGCGGGAGCTAATAGCTCGGGTGGCAAGACAAGTCATGCAACCAGGGGCCCCAGCTGATCCTGTTCAGGTACTCCTACAAAGGGAAATAGAGCTAGAGGAAGAAGCCTATGTAAACCCGTGGCAAAAGCCCAACTGATAGCACATTCTAAAAAGAAAAAGGGTGGATTGAGAGAAATGATACTTAAGGAGTCCATTTAGAATGTGCTGACACAGAAAGAACGTGCAAAGCAACTTGCAGGGCAACGTATAAACCAATTTGCAAAATCAGGATGAAACAATAGCTTGCTGATTAAAGAAGCGATACGGGTAACGGGAAGACATGCTTAACGGTTGAACAATAACGGTGTTAATGCGCTGAGGCTGATAAGTGGGCCAAAGGGTAGTCACATTTGTAATTTTGTAATGAGATTAAGGAAGAATGTCTGCACCTCACATGGGTGCAACTCACAAAGTTGTAAACAAGTAGGGTATAAAAAAACTGTGCAAAGTGTAATTCGGCACTCAATCTAGCAGGAGCTGGTTGGGTCCGACTCTGCAGACTCGAAAAATAAAGTTTACCGTTCTGCAAATTGCTGAGACTCAGTGTGTTTCTGACAGAGATCTCAGAGGATTAGGCGCCCCCCGGGGCGGTTGACTTATGTGGTACCGGGAGAACCGAGTGTGATTTCTACTGCTCTGGGTAGTTATGTCACTGCCTTCTGCACCTGGGTTGGGTTTTGTGTGTTGCAAGAAGCTTTGGGGACCTCTAGTAATGCCTTGAGGGCATGACATTTGCTGGTGGGGAGAGAATGTACAATGTCCTGGGTATGTTACTCAAAATGGCCTCTTTGGTTTGTTACAAGTAGGAATGTTTCTTTGTCGGATAAGTGTTTCTCTAGCCGTTGTTTCACTTTAGAATGGCTGATATGGTAATTGTATTCATTTGTTAATCAATGGGGAATGTCATTATGTCTTGTGATGCTGGGAACTTGGGGGAGGGGTTTTCGCGGGTTTTTTTGGGAGAGGCCGAGGAAGACACTGGAAGAAGGTGGACGTGTGCTGGACTGCTCGTAGATCACCGGGGTGGTCCCAGGTGCGACGGCCGGATGGGTCGATTGGTTCGTGGATTGAGCTCCAACGAGTGCACGAAACAGACTGAACTTTGATAAGTTGGCGCCTTTTGTTTTTTTTCCTTGTATATATATATATATTGTATTGCCTACTATTTTTTTAATTTTAGTAAACTCTTTAAAGTGTATTTCATAACGGTATTTGTTGTGGGTTTGATACGGTTGGTGGGCGCGAGGCATTAACTCGATTCTCACAGCACCTGCGTGTACGGGAGGTGGGTTGGTGAGTGGCTGGATCTCCTTTTCCCCTAGACATATACCAGCCTGTTGGGTAAGTGTTACACATGAGTTCAGGAATGGATTTATTACCCAATCTAGAACTTGGGTCGAGAGGAGATTCTGAAATCTCTCTGACATGTCTTTATGCAGCTCATCCAGGTGGGCACAGTAAAGATCATCACCTGCTATTCTTTCTTTCTCGTCCAACTCAGAGAGGCTCGGAAACTGGAAAAGGTCACAACAGCCAATGTTGCACTTAACTTGGACAGAAATGCGGAGATGACTAATCTGACTTTGATAAGATTCACATCATTTCATTGCAATTGAAGAATGATTTCATTAAGCTTTGTGAATAATTCTGACAAATAAGCAATATCATGCCTAACAGTCTTGAGCTGATAACTGAATGAAGCATTTGAGTTTTCTAAGATTTTCATCAGTTTCAAAAAGCGCATAAAAGCATCTCAGACTGCAACTGTCCAGACTTGTTTATTTCTATTACCTAATTTTAAGACATGTGATTTCCTATTCATTTTAAGTGCCCATTGTGTTTTATGATTTTAGTGTCTTATGACTAATAAACAACGCCTATCAGACTCTACTTAACCTCTACATTAAAACAGTGATTTTCACTGCTCTGACACAGTGCCAAGTTGGCCCAGTTCAACAGATTTGTTCTTTTACTCTGCCAAACATCAACAAGTGAACTTAACTCAAGAGATTCTAATGCTAGTACTACACTGCAGAGTCTCTTTGAGGGAAACCTACTCCGAGAAAGTTTAAATCTTCCCTTCAACTGGAGTTCAGCAAACACTCTCTCACCATTCTCCCTCTGTGACCTCTGGTGCCCCCTGGCCCTTCAACCCTGTGCTCACCCAGAATCACTATCACAGCTGTAGCTGAGTCCTGATGAAGGGTCTCGGCCCAAAATGTCAACTGTTTACTCTTTCCATAGGTGCTGCCTGGCCTGCTGAGTTCCTCCAGCATTTTGTGTGTGTTGCTTTGGACTTCCAGCATCTGCAGATTTTCTCGTGTTTGAGAGTTTTAGACTGACCATTTTTAAAAACTGGACCTGCACAATTTCCCTGAAACAATACAAATTGTCCAACAGTTTGTGGACTTTTAAATGCAAACTCTGTTCAGTGCAGTAGGTCTGAAGACACGGCTGGACCAACAAGGCTACACATATGACAAACAAGATGCACATGTGATAAATAAATGAATTTGAATCGCTTCCCAGGACAAGTCAGTCTTAATGTCCAAGTTACTGGCCTGGTTTACTGGCCTGCATGGTGGCACTAACAATTGGCCAGAATCTTTTAAGAGCCTCAATAACTTTTGCTACGAACCCTAATCCCAGAAGAAAACTGTTTCTCGAGTACTTCAAAGTCTTGTTCATCAGTTTTCAGTAGCATGCCTCAGTGTTCTGAGTCTGGTTTCAGGTGCCTACTTTCTGTGACAAACCCTGACGTGCAAGATGCAGAAGATCACTTTAAACAGGAGATGAAGCCAAGGGAAGGAATTAATGAGAGCACCCTTCTCCAGATTAGGAACAAACATCCTGATGGCATTCAAACCTCTGTGGGATTCATCTTATGAATGTGGACATATTTTGGTGTACTATGGATGCTACAGGTACCTGTTTTAAAAAAATGTAGCCAATACATAAATTTCTCACTAGATCACATCAAATGAGTTTTTGGTCAAAGATCTCACTTGCTCAGTACCAAATTCAGTCTAGATGAAGGATCTTGAGTCAAAACACCACATATCCATTTCTCCTGCAGCCAGGACAGTCAATAAGCCTAGAAATACAATTGCATCAGCATGAATTAGTCAGTCTGATGGCCTGGTGTAAGAAGCTGTCCTGAAGCCTGTTGGTCCTGGCTTTTATGCTGTAGTACCGTTTCCTGGATGGTAGCAGCTGAAAGAGTTTGTGTTTGGGTGACTTGAGTCCCCAATGATCCTTCAGACCCTGTACACACCTGTCTTTGTAAATGTCCTGAATAGTTGGAAATTCTCATCTACAGATGTGCTGGGCTGTCCGCACCACTCTCTGCAGAGTCCTGCGACTGAGGGAAGTACTATTCCCGTACCAGGCAGTGATGCAACCAGTCAGGATGCGCTCAATTGTGCCCCTGTAGAAAGTTCTTAAGTGTGAGGTCACTCGGGAGTGTAGATGCCAGAGGTTAAATACCATCCCATTTGACATTAGCAATTTCACATTAACAATGTCCAACAGGGTCTCGCGTTGCCAAGAAAAGTGACTTAGAAGATAACTCGCTGTAAAACTGCCCACTGCCTGTGTGCATCGACTCCTTTGAGGTCTCTCTGACGCAGGCTCCATCGGCTTCTCCACCCTTCAGCAACTCACTGATCAGAATCAGACTTTAATTGCCAAGTACCTGGACCTCAGTACTTTAAGCTCTTAATATTCAGCAGAGTCTTGTGATCATAAAAAATACGCTCCAAAAGGACTATAATACCTTTGGGTGACCCTGTAGAAGCGGCTGTGACCGAATGCACCGCTGTCTTACAATAGTGTGTATGGTTGTGTTAAGTGAGGTATTCCATAAAGAAAATGGGATGATCATAGGATTAGTAACTGCAAATCGATGGTTGATCTTCAGCACAGATCATCAACTCTTTCTAAGCTGTATCTCACTATGATTGTCTGACTGTAACACAAAAGAATACATATGGAGAGTCTGTGGAAGCAGCACACTGACTTCCAATCCTGGGGCCCTGTTGTAAAAAATCTTTAATGACAGGAACCTAGACTTTATGGCTTTTTCTCACAGCTTTTCCCTGCCACCCTTAACTGAAAATTCCATTTTAATTGTCCACGGGACTCTAATTCATTATAAACAGAGACTATTTCCACACAAATCACTGAGGAAATGCTCCAGTGTGGCTGTTTTACTTGACAATATATATCCTGCTGTGACACAACAACAATCCACAAAGTCTTAAGTGCCCTCAGCCAGCCAGCCTTCAGCTGCAGTCTGCAGGCCTACCTGCACTACCGTGCCAAAATGTATTCAAAAAATGCGCAACGAATGGGGTTTGAACTTGCTTACTATGTTTGAAAAACAAATATTACACATTCTGCCAGGTGTTGAACCTAAAGGAGTTAAAATGCTGAAAATATTCACAGGTAAATACCAAGAGGAAAGAAATTTAAAGAAAATTAGGAGTTTGTTTTCACACAGAGGGTGGTTGTAATAGTAATTGCATTGCCTGAGGGGGTGGTAGAGTGGTGGAGCCAAAGGCACTCAAAACCTTAAAGAATGAATCACCAGCACATAGAAAGATACAGACCAACCGATGATAAACAGGATTAATGTAGATAAGTGGGTTTAGCATGGACTGGTGGGCCAAAGGGGCTGTTTCTGTGCTGAATTACTCCATGTCTACAAATCTACAAATCAACAGTTGAATCAACATCCATCAAAAGAAACAATTTGGAAATCTGCAGATGCTGGAAATTCAAGCAACACACACAAAATGCTGGTGGAACACAGCAGGCCAGGCAGCATCTATAGGGAGAAGCACTGTTAACGCTTCGGGCCGAGACCCTTCGTCAGGACGAATTTGTTATAAGCGGAAGCTTTTATCTACATCGCTCACTGAATTAGCTCGATACTTCCGAAAGGACACAGGAGAGAAGTGTAAAGAAAAACTTAAAAGAGAATGACTGTGTAAACTGGTTTAGCAAAGAGAAAGATGAGGTCATATTGAAGTATTTAAAAGGAATTTGAACTGAAATTGCAATAGGTTTATTCAAAAATTCGAATCAGGTTTTTTGTCACTGACTTGTATCTTGTGAAATTTGTTGTGCAACATCAGTTCAGTGCAAGGCACAAAAATTACACAAATAAACAAATGGTGCCCAAGATGAATGGTGGGGTAGTATGCATCAGTTCATTCTGAAATCAGATGGCAGAGAGGACAAAACTGCTCCTGTGAGAGGGGGCATTCTGTACCTCTTCCCTGATGGTAGTAACACAGAGACAGCATGCCCCAGACGGTGAGGGCCTTACAGGGGTTCCCAACCTGAGCTCCACGGACCCCTTGCTGAATGGCATTGGTCCTTGGCATAAAAATGCATGGGAGTCCCTGCATTAAGTAATGCATGCTGCCTTTTCGAAGCACCGCCTCTTGAAGGTGATAATGATGACAGGGAGGATTGTGCCCATGATGGAGCTGGCTCTTCTGCAGCTGTACACTGGAGGCTCCAGACCAGGCTGAGATGCAACCAGTCAGAGTGCTCGCCACCTGAAGAAATGTGTAAGAGTGGCGACAAACCAAACCACCTCCAGCTCCAATTGGAGTCGAGACGTTGCCATGCCTTCTCTATGGCTGTCTCAGCGAAGCTGCTCACCCTTTCCACCGCTGACCCCTCGATGAGGACTGTTGTGTATCCTCCCGACCTCCCCTTCCCAAGGTCCACAAGCATCTTGCTGATGCAACTCCACTCAACCAGCCGAGCACTATCTGAGATTGTGCCAACAGCCGTGCTGTTGATTAATTTATAGATGGTGTTTTAGCTGTGCAGAAACACATAGACATGAGTGTAGAGAGGGCAGAGCACCTGTCTTAAATTTCAGTGAGGAGGAGATGTTATTACCAATCTTCACTGACTGTGGTCTTCCAATAAGGAAGTCAAGGATCTAGTAACAGAGGTCCAAGTTTTGAAGGTGTATTGAGGGTGTAATGGTGCTGAATGCAAAGCTGTAATTAATAACTTCTGTTTTGTTGTCTAGATACTCCAAAGCTGAATAAAGAGCCATTTAGACTGCATCCACTCTAGACCTCCTGTGATGGTAGGCAAAATGCAACGGGTCCAGGTGCTTGCTCAGTCAGGAGCTGATTGTAGTCATGACCAACTTCTCAAAGCACTTCATCACAGCAGATGTAATGCTACCAGATATTAGTCATTGAGGCAGCTAGTCCTGCTCTTCTTGGGTACCAGCATGATTGATGCAATTTTGAAGCAGGTGGGATCCTCAGATCACAGGAGTGAGAGGTTAAAGATGGCTTTGAACTCCTCATCCTGCTTGTCGGCACAGATTTTTGGTCACTGACAGCTGCATTATTGAGGTCGGATGTCAGCCTAGAGTCTCCGGTTAATGTTAGGGGTCCATGGGATAAAAAGGATTGGGAACCCCCGCTCTGGAAGGATATTTTTGTCACAGGTACCAAGCAAGGAGCACTGAAAAGCTCGTCCTGCATACTGTTCATATAGTTTAATTCTTTACAAATTCTCTCGAAGTACTACGAGGTAAAACAATAACAGAATGCAGAATGAAGTGTAACTAGGTCATAAGGTCATAATGAGGCTGATTGAGTTGAAGGGTCCATCTCGACAGGAGGTGGAAGAGCTTGAGGCCTGGTGCCAGGCGGTCAGTGGCACAGCAAAGGGAACTGTGAACAGTTTCAAACTCCTGAGAGTGAACAAACTCTCACGGTCCCAGAACACATCCTACACAGTCCAGAAAGCTCCCCAATGCCTCAACCTTTTGAGGAGGCTGAAGAGATCTGGACTATTCACATCCCCATTCTCGACATTCTACAGATGGGCAGTGCAGAGCATCCTAACATGCTGCATCACAGCAGGGTACGGAAACTGCACTGTAGCTTAACACATTATTGGCACCAGCCTACCTGCCATCAAGGACATAGATACAGGAAGGTGCCAGAAAAAGTCCAGCTACTTTATGAAGGATCCCCCCCCCCCCCACCCTGCTTATGGACTGTTTGTCCCATTCCTATCAGGGAGGAGGCTACATAGCATCCATGCCAGGGCCACCAGGCTCAAAAATAGCTACTTTCCCCAAGCAGAAAGAGTGATCAACACCTCCACCCACTAACACACCACCACCACTTTATCATTTCCTGTCAGAGTCAAAACAAACACAATAAATATCAATAAATAAAACAGCTTATAAACACAGATTGACGGCATATTTATAAAGTGATGCTAGGTGTTATGTTCTTTATAGCATTGCGCATTTTTTTCAGAATCACAGTCAGAATCAAAGTCAGGTTTAATATAAACTGCATATGTCAAGGAATTTGTTGGCTTGTGACAGCAGTACATTGTTATAGAGGGTAATAAAAACTATAAATTATAATAAGTATATATAAAAAAATAAATTAAATAGGTAGTGCAGAAAGAGAGGGAGCAACAGAGGGAGATGGAGAGCAGGCAAGGAGTGATTGTGAGAGGGGCAGAGAGAGAAAAAAAGGGTGGATAAATAAATAGATAGATAGATAGATAGATAAATAAATAGATAGATAAATAAGGGTGGGGTAAGAAGGGGAGGAGGGGCATTAACAGAAGTTAGAGAAATCAATGTTCATGCCATCAGGTTGGAGGCTACCCAAACGGAATATAAGGTGTTGTTCCTCCAACCTGAGTGTGGCTTCATCTGAGGTAGTGTTCATGGGTTCATCGGCCATTCAGAAATCTGATGGCAGAGGGGAAGAAACTGTTCCTCAAACAAACAGCATGTGTCTTCAGGCCCCTGTGCCTTCTACTTGATGACAGCAATGAGAAGAGGGCATGTCCTGGGTAGGCTGCATCTGGTCCAGAGTGTTTGAGTGATTTTTGGGTTTAGGACATGTACATTCAGCAACTGACTTTGGCTACCAGCCTTCACATCTGAAAATGCACTGTGAATTTAATTTGGAGTGCAGGTCTGAAACAATGGGTTCCTAAAAGCAGACCAGACAATGCTGATTAAAATTTGGTTGGATGTCTGTAGTGGGGATGTGAATCAAGAGGTGTGAAGGTCGTATGTAGTTTCAAATAAAGCATCGTAAATATGGAGTTGTCCTTTGATATTTGGCACATAAAATATGGAGCCCCACGTTGGGGCAGCAAGACCTTTCGATCAACAGTCTCCACATGATGCCTGCTGTCCCTTGTTTTGTCAAATAAAGAAGTTGCTTTCTATCCACCAGCAATTTTCTCCAGTGACTTTGTTCACGCAACAACACAGAGTAACAATTGCCTGGCTCTTCTTTACACTTGTGCACTGGAAATGATAAATAATTTCCATTGTACTAGGACACCATTCAACAGTGAGGTTAAAGCTGGCCTTGAGTATGGGGGTGATGACAAAATGTATTTGATTGTGCTGAAAATGGGGTTATTAAAATCGAAGACTTAATAGATAAAATAAGTGATATTGGTGAAATTTAGAACACTAAACAGAGAACATGAGCAGGCCATCCAGCCCACAATGTGGCAACAAACTGATCGCTACATTCAAACCTAATCCTAAGGTCCAAAGGAGCACACACCCCACTAACCCTAGGCACACCCCAATTAACCTAGGTCACGCCCCCACAAACCCGATGACCTGTGTCAGGAGGGGCAAGAACTAAGAAAGGCAAGGGTTGGACCTGGTCAATGAAGGCATGGGCCAGATCAGAGTGGCAGGGTTGCGTGACACTGAACCTCAAGTGACGAGATCAATAAGCACAGAGGGTAAGTTAAGTGACGCCTAGTTCCTTCTGCTTGCACAAGGTCCATATCCGGTCATTGTTTGCATGTTCGTGTGCCAGTCTGAAATCTTAAATGCCTCCATTGTGTCTGGCCCCCACACCGCAGTACATTCCCCCAATCACACCCCACTCTCTGAGTAAAAACCATCGTCCGCACATCTCCTTCGAACGTTCCCCCCCTCACCTTGTGTACATTGCTTCAGAATGGTGAGAATGCGGAAGTCTGCACTGGGCTTAAGTATAATAGGTTCACAAAGTTAATTCCTTGGATGTCAGGACTGTCTTACGCAGAGAGGTTAGAGAGACTGGGCTTGTACACGCTGGAATTAAGGAGATTGAGAGGGGATCTGATTGCAACATATAAGATTATTAAGGGATTGGACAAGATAGAGGCAGGAAATATGTTCCAGATGCTGGGAGAGTCCAGTACCAGAGGGCATGGTTTGAGAATAAGGGGTAGGTCATTTAGGACAGAGTTAGGGAAAAACTTCTTCTCCCAGAGAGCTGTGGGGGTGTGGAATGCACTGCCTCAGAAGGTAGTGGAGGCCAATTCTCTGGATGCTTTCAAGAAGGAGCTAGATAGGTATCTTATGGATAGGGAAATCAAGGGATATGGGGACAAGGCAGAAACCGGGTATTGATAGTAGATGATCAGCCATGATCTCAAAATGGCGGTGCAGGCTCGAAGGGTCAAATGGTCTACTTCTGCACCTATTATCTATTGTCACTTTAACCTACACACTGCGGAGAAGGACTTATAGGAGTGGGATGTGGCGAAGAGGTCATTAAAATGAGCTGGGAGTATAAACACCACCATAAACCAGTTTAGCTGAATAACTTGTTTCTGTGGAAGCTATGCAGTTCTGTATTTCATTAGATCTGGAAACAATTTGGCCCAGAAAGTAAATCATGCATCAAATTTAAGTCTCTATGAACAGAAACCCTTGTTGCCAATTACCACAATAGTTCATGATAATGACCATCAGAATCACCCAGAAACTTACCAATTTCCCCTTGATATTCAACAGTATTTTGCCAGCAGTGGTGTAGTGGTATCCGTATGGACTTTGGGGTGAGTTCTTATCTGGCCAGCTCCCTGCACACTTTCCATCCACACTGGGTTGAGCGTTGAGCTAGCAACTCAGCCTTGTAAAACAGACAAAACGCTAAAGAAACGACAAGGTTGTTACCCGATGCAGCGGGAGGATATTATTTATATATTAAAGCTCAATGTAAAATTTATTTTCGAAGTAAACAACCCTGAGATTCTTTTTTCTCTGGGGATAGTTAGCCAATCTATAGAACAGTAACTGTAAACATCAGTAATTGTAATATATTACATTACAGCTGTCGTATACTACATTTGTTGAGGTTGATGTTCTATTAGTTTTTTTTGTCTGGGGAGGGGTTGATTTTTTGGCATTCGATGTTCCTGTTCCCTTTTGTATGAGTGGTAGTGTCGAGCAGGATGCCGTTCGGTTTTCTACGGGGGAGGGGCAGGGTTGACGTTTCTCTCGGAATGACTTTCACATTCTTTCATTGTTTCGCGCCTCTCTGCCAACTTTCAGAATTGTACATGGATACATGCTTTGATAATAAATCAATTCAATTGACTTTATCACTTACATCCTTCATATACACAAGGAGTAAAAATCTTTATGTTATGTCTCTGTCTAAATGTGCAATGTGCAATTAAAGTAATTTATAATAAATAGTATGTACAATGGGATAGTCAGTACAACACAAAAATACAGTTGTGTCAGCATGAATTAATCATCTAATGGTCTGGTGGAAGAAGCTGTCCCGGAGCCTGTTGGTCCTGGCTTTTACACTGTGGTACCATTTCCCGGATGGTAGCAGATGGAACAGTTTGTAGTTGGGGTGACTTGGGTCCCCAATGATCCTTCGGGCCCTTTTCACACACCTGTCTTTGTAAATGTCCTGAATAGTGGGAAGTTCACAACTACAGAAGTGCTGGGCTGTCCGCACCACTCTCTGCAGAGTCCTGCAATTGAGGGAAGTACAGTTCCCATACCAGGCAGTGATGCAGCCAGTCAGGATGCTCTCAATCATGCCCCTGTAGAAAGTTCTTAGGATTGGGCAGCCCATACCAAACTTCTTCAACTGTCTGAGGTGAAAGCGGCGCTGCTCTGCCAGAATGTACAGACCACGTGAGGTCCTCTGTGATGTGAATGCTGAGGAACTTAAAGCTGTTCACCCTCTCAACCCCAGATCCAATGATGTCAACAGGGGCTAGCCTATCTCCATTCCGCCTGTAGTTCACAACCAGCTCCTTTGAGTATTTAATATATTACATTACAGTTGAACATATTACCACAGGAATATTTTGGTGGGGTGAGGGAAGGGATGATCCCCACTCTGACCAAAGTGATAATGAACCAAGCGATTAACTACTGTGGCTGCAACACCACGAGGGAGACCGTGAACAGCATTCTAAGTATTCAAGCTCCTTACCTTGCAATCCAGGTCTCAACATCTGAAGTCTCTATATTCCCCTCAAAAAATTAAAACACCCTTCCAAATCATTGTTAGTCAAGTCAGGAGGCTGTTAATTTTAGTGTAATAGTGGTGGCCAAAACAGTTGGGAATTAGGTTATTTTAAAGGGAGGATAAGGTTATGTAAAAATGAAGCATTTATTTCAAAAATGAAGTCTTTTGCACTTTAGATTGTTCCAAAATAATCCCAGGTCCCTATGAATAGTGGCTACTATTATAGCGTAGGGTTTGGTTTAAGGTGCTTATGTTCATTAGTTAGTTAAGTTGATTAGCTAGTTAAGATGGTTAAGTTAGTTAGAATAGTAGGTGGGTAATCAAGCTAGCTAGATGAAAGGGTGGCACAATAACGTAGTGGCCAGCACAGCACTTTACAGTACAGGAGACATGGGTTCAATTCCTGACACTGGCTAAGCGTTCTACCTATGACTGTGTGGGTTTCCCCCTCCAGATGCTCCATTTTCCTCCAATATTCCGAAGACGTACCGATTGGTAGGTTAATTATGACATTGTAAATTGCCCTATGATTAGACTAGGGTTAAATTGGGGGATTGCTGGGTGGGTTGTTCAATTGGTTAGAAGAGTAAGTGGACAATTAAGTTAGCTAGATTAATCAGAATCAGATTTTTAATCACTGACATGCCATAAAATACATTGCTCTGCAGCAGCAGTACAGTGCAAGACATAAAAACACACTATTAAGGTAGGATAAGTAGATAGGCAAATAATTTTAATGCACTACAGGCAAAGATCCAATGGAACGCAGGAAAATAACAGGCAACAGATTATCTTTCATGGACTGTTATCAACAAGACAGAATGACGAAAGAACAGTTGTCATTGATGCACCCCTTCCCTGCTCATCCCTTCCAAAGGAAGAATGCAATTTCAAAAATACTGAATAAAAAGTGCCAGTCGTTACAAGGCTTATCTGCAAATTCTTGCACTCAATCCCTATTAAACAAGCTCCTGGAATTTTTACTCTAAAACATCCAAGGAACTCACAGCTGGTGGCAAAGTGCCTGCAAATATATGTCAATTATTTGGCAACAGATTGTGATTTTGCTAAAGAACAAAATCATTCACCAGCCATCTGGCCATTCAAATAAGTTAACAAGCAAGGTAACGTCATACACAGGAGATGGAAAAACATTGTTAAATAAAGCACAGTATAGTCAGCCAGATCCTTTAACTGAAGGACTTGAAGTATTCCAATACAACACACCTTCCCACAGAAATTATGGCATGGAATCTGCATTTCTTTGGTTAATCTCCTTCCATCTTCTCTCCATCTATCCTGATTTCAAATACAGGTTCAGTACTGATTATCCGAAATTCCAAAATCGGAAAGTCTCTGAAATACAACATTTTTTGAGTGCCAACATGATGTCCCAAATGGAAAATTCCACAAGGTGTTGGGAAGGTTCCCAGGTGATGCTTAGATCTCTGCACATCACTGACAATTCTGAGAAGCAACCTCACATATGTAATGAACAGGTTAAAGAAGAACAGAAAAACTCAGCATAAAGAGAAAAATGAAGATCTCGACCATGGGTTGAATGGGTTAGTCAGCGTCAAAGTGAACATATGCCACTTAACGGTATGCTGATCATGAAAACAAGCAAAGATCTATCACGATGAACTGAAAACCAAAGGTATTTAAAATCACCCCTCACCCCCCACTTCTTAGTTGCTGTGGAACTGGAGCTTGAAACCGATGGCAGGTATGAAGTCAATCGCAGCACTGGAACTGGGGAATAGACAGTCGGAGGAGGTCATTCGACTCTGACAGTCCGTGGAGGACCCAGCTCCATCGCATCTGACTGTTCACTCTGTGAGCTTCACACCAGTTGTACATAAGCCATATATAATATAAATGGATTCCATGTTTTGACCGGTCCCGTCCCCAAGACATCTCATTGTATAGAAGCAAATATTCCTAAATCCAATAAAATCCAAAACCTGAAACACTTCTGATGGGCCCTAAACATTTCAGGTATGGGATGTTCAACCTGTACTGTATATTAAAACATAATGGCTTTCAAAATAGAGAACATCTCCAAAATGCTGAGTTCTCTTATATTAATATACATTCTTAAAAATTTGTTTCCATTATTCCAACTTTCCATCAGGGTCAGCAGTCAGCGAATTACAGACAGAAAGGAGCCACAACCTGTCAGATGATTTATTTTGAAAACAATCCATTGTATTTCTGCCGTGAATGTTATGTTATGTAGATTGGGCTTCCTGCCCTGCCGATCCCTAGCTCACAGCACATTAGAGAAGACAAGACACATACTTTTTAAAAATGGAAATCTTTGCGGTATGGAAATAAAATGTCACAGTCCATAAAAAGGAAAATAATATATATAGACCCAGATTTGTTCTTGCCTGCTTTATTCTGAACTTTCATTACGCACAGTCATTGGGCGTGTTACAGATTTTCCGCCCCAACTGCTGGCAAATAATGAACCTATAAAACAGCTGTACTTATCATGAAGGTGCAGCCTTAACAAGGTGGAAATATAAAAGGGACCAGGCAGCAATCAGAAACATTAAACAAAGCATCTGATTATACCATTAATACAGCTCGCAAGCATTGACATTTGTCAGAAATAGCCACCTGCAGGAATTTGTGAAGGTTACTGACAACCTGGTGTTTTATCACCTATTCCCGAGTGCCCTCCAGGGTCACAGACCAAGCAGAGATGGCTTCCTGGAGGGAAGTATTGATGGGCTTATACAACAATTTTCACTCATATTCAGATCACAGTTATACAGACATTTAGGATGAGTGTACATGGAAAAACACTCACCTTAACCAGTCTGGAGGACCTCAGACTTAAATATCAACTGCTTGTGCCTCTCCATAGATGCTGCCTGACCTACAGTGCTTTCTCTATGTTACTGCTGAAATACGTGGCCATAATTCTGTACATTTGAGGGTTATTATGGAGCAGAATAAGCAGAGCTCATAAATCAAGGTCTTGAATGAGGAAAGCTAAAGGCAACATTATAAGAAAATCTAACAAAGTGGGTTCGAAGGTAGATCTATATGTGGGAGCTCAGGATCAATATGACCCTGTAATGATGAGGAATAAGGTCAATAAGCTTAAGAAAAGGATGAGAGAGACAGGACAAACACAGGCAGACGGTGCTGTACACCCTTTCATTTCAATCTTCCTCGACACTTGCATTGGTGAGATCGGCGAGTGGTGAAGCCAACCATGGGTCCTCACAACCATTATGCTCAAGCTCACACTCAACCACACCAAAGACAGCTAAAGTGCCAGATCGCTCAGTCGGCCCAAAAAGACATCAGCAAGACGTAAATTACAGGCCCCAATCACACACAGATTAGTGGAAGAAGAAGTAGTGATTTTGTGAACTGACTAAAGGATGTTGCTGTTGGTCCCTGGTACCATCTTGCCCAGAACCTAATATTTCCAACATTGCTATAGAAAACAAGAAAGGAAGGAGATTGCTGGGTTCTGACAGAGATTTTTTAAATATTCACTGGCCAGAGGTGAGGAGCTGGATGACTAGAGGACTACTAATGTTCTTGCCTGTATTCACTGACCAGTGAGTTTAACATCAACATTATCAAAATATTGGTTGACTGGTTGGTTGTTTGATTATTTTTGTCACATGTACCGAGATACAGTGAAAAGCTGGTTCATACTGATATTACCAATGCACAGTGCACTGAAGTAGAACAAAGAAAACAGTGGCAGTGCAGAATAAGGTGTAACCGCTACAGAGAAAGTGTGGTGTGGGTTTACAGTAAAGTTCAAGATTATGAAAAAGTCGATCATGAGGTCGAGTCCTTCTTATTATACTTGGAAGCTATTTAATAGTCTTTTTACTGTGGGACAGAAGCTGTCTTTGAGCCTGGTAGTACGTGCTTTCAGTATCTTCAGCTCAGTGGGAGAGGGGAGAAGACAGAATATCTGGGGGGGGGGGCGCTCTTTGATTATGCTGGCTGTTTACTGAGGCAGCGGGACATATAGACAGAGTCCATCATGGGGAAGCTGGTTTCTGTGATGGTGCATCCTGCATTCAGGACACATTCAAAAGACAATGCCTCAAAAACCCACATCATCCACGACATGCCCTTTTCTCATTGCTACCATCAAGGAGGAGGTACAGAAGCCTGTAGACACACACTCAACATTTCAGAGAGAGCATCTTCCCCTCTGCCATCAGATTTCTGAATGGACAATGAACCCATGTACGCTTCCTCAGTACTTTGTTTCCTCTCTTTTTGCACTACGTATTTATTTTTTTCATAGTTTTGCTGCAATCCGGAAGGAGATACAAGAGCCTTATGTCCAACACACCCCAGGTTCAGGAACAGCTATTGCCCTTCAACCATTAAATTTCTAAACCAGAGTGGATAACTTCACTCACTGAACTGATTCCACAGCCCATGGACTCACTTTCAAGGATTCCGCTACTCACGGTCTCCGTATTATTTACTGATTCATTTATTTATTTTATATTTCTTCAGTTTGCACATTTGTTGTTTGTCGGTCTCTGTGTGTAGCTTTATTGATTCTATTGTATTTCTTTTTTTTTCTATGAATGCTGGCAACAAGATGAATCTCAGAGTAGTATAAGGTGACATACACTCACTGGCAACTTTACGAGGTACCGTAGTGGATCCTGTTTTGGTCTTCTGTTACTGTAGTCCATCCACGTCACGATTCAATGTGATGTGGGTTCAGAGATACTCTCCTGTGCACCACTGGTGTAATGCATGGCTATTTGGTTTACCATCACCATCCTGTCAGCTTGAACCAGTGTGGACATTCTCCTCTGACCTCTCTCATTAACAAGGCATTTTCACCCACAGACCTGCTGCTCACTGGATGCTTTTCTTTTGTTTCTCGCACCATTCTCTGTAAACTCCAGAGACTGTTATGCATGAAAATGCAAGGAGTTCAGCAGCTTCTGAGATACTGAAAAAAAAATCTGGCACCAAAAATCATTATTGAGTAGAATCAAAGTCAATTAGATCACATTTCTTCCCCATTCTGATGTTTGCTCTGAACAACAACTGAACCTCTTGACCATGTCTACATGCTTTTATGCACTGAGTTACTGCCTCCTGATTGGCTGATAAGATAATTGCATTAACAAGCAGGTGTACAGGTGTACCTAACAAAGTGGCCACTGACTGTACATGCATGTTAATAATGAATTTACTTTGAACTTTTAATTCACTTTGATCTGTTTGAATGGCATGCAAGCAACACTTTCAACTGTATCTTGACACTTTCAACTGTATCTTGAGAGATGCACCACAGTTCCCTTGGAGACAATGGATTGCACAGCAGTAGAACGATTTCAAAAGAAGCAAATGGTGGCAATCAGACAATCCCATGCACACAGTCCCCTTGGAGATGCTGGATCTGATAGCAGATTTCAAAGGAAGCAAATGATGACAGTCAGGACATTCTCGGGCACACAGTTCCCTTAAAGATATTGGATTCGATAACAGTAGAGCAATTTCAAAAGAAGCAAATGGTGGTAGTCAGAAATTCTCTTGAACACAGTTCCCTTGAAGATGTTGGATCTGATAGCAGGAGAGAGATTTCAAAAGAAGTGAGAAGGGGCAGTCAGGACATTCTCATGCCACAGTTCCTGAAGAGACATTAGATTCTACATAGTTAGGCACTTGGCAAGAGCCACTAGAAGTAAACTACATTTAAGTGGAGCAGCCATTGTGTGAGTAGGCCAGGGTAAGAGTGGGAACTTCCATCTCTGGAACATAGAGGCTTTGGTACAGAGAGGTGGAGGCTGTGGGTAATTATTTTTCATTTTAAGCTTTTCTTTCTTTCATAATGCACAGTTCGAGCAGTGCAGATGCAGGGTGGGATAGCAGAATGCTCCTCTTGCCGGATGTGGGAAGGCAGGGAGACCTCCAGTGTCCCTGATGAAAATGCATCGAGCTGCAGCTTCTTTCAGACCATGTTCAGGAATTGGAGCTGGAGCTGCATGCACTCACGATCATTCAGGAGGTCGAGAGGCTGATTTTCAAGACATACAGGGAGGTATTACCCCCAAGATGCAGGATGGGAACCAGAGTGCCAGAATGGATAGTGAAGTAGTTGTGGTGAAAAATGTTGGTAAGCCTACATACAATGCCAGCAATTGAAAGATTGAGAATGACGAGACTAATGTTCTGCGTGGTGTATATTTCAATGCAAGGAGTATTGGTAGGAAAGGTGGATGACCTTAGTGATGGATTAGTACGTGGAATTATGACATGGTAGCCATTAGTGAGACGGTTGCAGGAGAGGCAGTACTGGCAACTCTGTTCCAGGGTTTCATTGTCTTAGATGTGATAAAGCAGGAGGGATTGAAGGGGAATGGGTGACATTATTTGTCATGGTAAATGTTACAGCAGTACTCAGACTGCAGAGCTCATCTACCGAGGTTATATGGGTGAAATTGAGGAATAAGAAAGGGATGACCACATTGATGGGATTATATTATAGACCACCTTAAAGTCCACTGGATTTGGAGGAGTAAATTTGTAGAGAGATCAGAGACTGTTGCAAGAAACATAAGGCTGTGATAGTAACAACACACACAAAATGCTGGTGGAATACAGCAGGCCAGGCAGCATCTATAAGGAGAAGCACTGTTGACGTTTCGGGCCGAGACCCTTCGTCAGGACTGTGATAGTAGGTGACTTTAACTTTCCACATATTGACTGTGATTCTCATACTATGAAAAGGGCGGATGGGAAAGTTCAGGGAGTTTCCTTAATCAGTACACAGAAGTACCGACTGGAGAGTGTGATACTAGATATGAAGAGAGAGGCTCACTCAGCATTCCATGATTGGTATAGGAAGGGCATTATACATTTTGAAGGTCTTTTTATTGATAATCTCTTCACTTCTTTCCAACAGCTCTCTGCTAAGTTCAATCTGCCCAATGCTCATTTTTTTAGATATCTCCAAATTAGACACTTTATTGTTCCTTTAATTCCTAACTTCCCTGAAATGCCTGAGAAAAATGTTATGGACTTTTTTCTTTCCATTAATCCACTAGTTAAAGGTTTAATATCAAGTATTCAAGATAAATTAGCAGCCTTACGACGTGCCCCTGTGGATAAAATTAAAATGGCATGGGAGCAGGATTTACATACCTCCTTATCAGATGAGACTTGGGACTCGATTCTCAAATCGGTTAATTCAACCTCTCTTTGTTCATAGAGCCCATATGTCTAAATCTAAATTATCTCGATTTTACCCTAACATCAGTCCGCTTTGTGATAAATGCAAAAGGGGCGAGGCCTCTCTCATTCATATGTACTGGTTTTGTCCTAGCTTGGAGAAATTTTGGAAATATGTCTTTATAACGTTATCGTATATTCTGAATCACCACCTAGAACCAAACCCTTTAATTGCTTTGTTCGGTTTCTGGGGTGAGACAGATTAACGTCTGAGTTCGTCTAAGTGTCGAATATTATCATTTGCCTCTCTCCTGGCTAGACGTTTAATCCTCCTTAGATGGAGAGATGTTGCTCTGCCCACTCATGCTCATTGGCTTAATGATATTATGGCCTGCTTGGACCTTGAAAAAATTCATTATTCAATTCTTAATTCGGACTTAAAGTTCCATAAGGACTGGGGACTTTTTATTGAGTACTTTCATAACCTTCCTCCTAACTAAGGTTTTTTTTTGGTCCCTTGCTTTCAGCTCCTTTTTCTTTTGGTAGTAGGCATTAATATCTTCTGTTGCTAAGTGTATTCACAGTTTGGGGGTTTGATTGTCCTGATTTATATTCTCTATATTGTGTTCTGGGTGGTCTGGAGTTTCCTTTTTTTGTTTTGTGTTGTGGGGCTTGGGGAGGACACTAATTTTACTTGTCTTCAATTTGGGTGCTTTTTCAATTATCTTTCTATGTATCAGATTGTTATTGTATGCTTATTTTTGCACTGTATCAATGTCCTTCATTTTGATCTGGGGTTTTTTAAAATCTGTAGTTATGTAGAAAATGTATAAAAAAACTAATAAAAAAAAAGAAAAGAGAGGCTCCAGAAGGATTTAAACAGATTAGGCGAATGTGCAAAGAAATGGCAGATGGAATACAGTGTTGGGAAGTATGTGGTCATGCACTTTGGTAGAAGAAATGAAAAGGTTGACTATTTTCTAAATGGAGAGAAAATACAAAAAACTGAGATGCAAGGGATCTTGGGAGTCCTTGCCTAGATTCCCTCAAGGTTAATTTGCAGGGCAAGTTAGTGGTGAGGAAGGTAAATGCAATATTAGCATTCATTTCATGAGGACCAGAATATAAAAGAAATAATGTAATGTTGAGACTTCATGAAGCACTGGTGAAACCTCACTTGGCGTATTGTGAGCAGTTTTGGGTCTCTTGCCTTAGAAAGGATGCGCTGAAACTGCAGAGGGTTCAAAGGAGGTTCACAAAAATGATTCCAGGATTGAATGGCTTGTCATATGAAGAGTGTTTGATGGCTTTAGGCCTGTATTTACTACAATTCAGAAGAACGAGGGGTGTCCTCATTGAAACCTATCGAATGGTGAAAGGCCTTGATAAGAGTGGATGTGGAAAGGATGTTTCCTATGATGGGAGAGTCTAAGACCAGAAGGCACAGCCTCAGAATAGAGCGTTCTTTCAGAACAGAGCTGAGCAGGTATTTCTTTAGACAAAAAGTGGTGAATCTGTGACGTTCTCTGACACGGGAAACTGAGGAGGCCATGTCTTTATGGCAGAGGTTGATAGATTCTTAATTGGTCAGGGCATGAAGGGATACGGGGAGAAGGCAGGAGATTGGGGCTGAGAGATATCCTTCTTCAAAGAATGGGGTTTCCCTTCCTCTAGCTTTGATGGTGCCGTTACCTGCATCTCCTCCATTTCCTGAGCATCCATGCACAGACCATCTTCCCACCAGCTTCTCAGTGATAGCGTTCCACTTTGCCCTTACCTGTCTCCCCATGAGCCTCCACATCCAGCACATCATTCTTCACAACCTCCTCCTTCTCCATCCTACCACCAAAAAAATCAGTACCTCCCCTCTTTCAGCAGGGATCACTCCTTCCGCGATTCCCTTATCGAGCACCTCAGCCCCTTCTGCCAAAAGCGCAAATTCCCAGTGGCCAAATATTTCAATTTCCATTCCCATTCTGACACCATGGCTTCCTCTTGTGCCACAGTAAGGCCACCCTCAGGGTGAAGGAACAACACTTTATATTCCATCTGGGTGGCCTCCAACCCAATGGCGTGAACATTGATTTTTCTAGCAAAAAAAAATTACCTCCCCACCCCTTTCTTCTGCTATAACCCAACTCTGGCCCCTTCCCTCTTCTCATATGCCTATCACCTCCCCCTCGATCCCCTCCTCTTTCCCTTACTCCTATGGTCCACTCTCCTCTCTTATCATATTCCTTTCTCTTCAGCACTTCATCTTTCCTGCCCACCTTGCTTCATCCATCTCCTTCGAGCTATCCTCCTTCCCCTCTCCACACCTTTTTATTCTATTATCTTCCCCTTTCCTCTTCGGTCCTGATGAAGGGTCTGGCTCAAAACATCACCTGTTTATTCATTTCCACAGTTGATGCCTGACCTGCTGAGGACCTTCAGCATTTTGTGTGTGTTCCTTGCATATGTAAGTATTTGGGTAGCGACTGATTAGGGATAGTCAACATGGCTTTGTGCATGATGGTTCATGTCAAACTAGTCTTATAGAGTTTTTTTTGAGGAAGTAGGAAGTTATCTGGGATCTTGATGAAGGCAAGGCAATGGAAGTTGTCTACATGGACTTTGACGAGGTCTCCAATGGGAGGCTGGTCAAGAGGGGTCAGTTGCTTGTCATCCAAGATGAGATAGTAAATTAGGTTAGACGTTGGCTTTGTGGGAGAAGACAGAGAATGGTAGTAGATGGCTGCGTCTCTGACTGGAGGCCAGTGACTAGTGGTGTGCCACAGAGATTGATGCTGGATCCATTGTTTGTCATGTAATTCAATGATCTGGATAATAGCGTGGTAAACTAGCCAGCAGATTGGCAGATGACACCAAGATGCGGGGGGGGGGGGGTGTAGTGGACAGCGAGAAAGACTATTAAAGCTTGCAGCTGGAGAAATGGGCTGAAAAATGGCAGATGGAATTTAACACAGGCAAGTGTAAGGTGTTGCACTTTGGAAGGACAAACCAGGGTAAGACTTACACAGTGAATGAATAATTCCTTGAAAGTGGCGTCAGGGTAGATTGGGTCATAAAGAATGCTTTTGGCACAATGGCCTTCATAAATCAAAGTTGGGATGTAATGTTGAAGCTGTACAAGATGGCGATGAGGCCTAATTTGGAGTACTGTGTCCAGTTTCAGTCACCTACCTACAGGGAAGATGTCAATAAGCTTGAAAGAGTGTAGAGAAAATTTACAAGGATGTTACCAGTACCTGAGGACCTAAGTTATAGAGAAAGGTTAGGATTTGATTCCCTAGAATGTGAGAGAATGAGGCGAGATTTGAAAGAGGTATACAAAATTTTGAGGGGTATAGATGGGGTAAATGCAAGCAGGCTTTTCCCAGAGCTTGAGTGAGACTAGAACTAGAGGTCATGGGTTACGGGTGAAATATTTAAGGGGACACTGGGGGATCTTCTTCACTCAGAGGGAGGTGATAATGTGGAATGAGCTGCCAATGGATGGGGTGGATGCAGGTTTATCTTCAACGTTTAAGAGAAATTGGGATAGGTACATGGAGGGATCAGGTACAGAGGGCTGTGGTCTGGGTACAAGTTAGGTAGGTTGATAGTTCAGCATGGACTAGGTGGGCTGAAAGGCCTACTTCTGTGCTATTGACTATGTGACAATAATAACTCAATTATCTAGCACTAATATGCATTGGAATTCTACCTTTAACCTTAAACAACCTAGTTCTAGTTTTACTAAGGTTCTAGAAAAATATGGACTCTCAATGCAAGTTGAGATATGAAAATCCTCTGTCTAAAAGAGTGGATTTTAAGGGCAGTCTTAAAGAAGGATACAACAGATGAGGTCCAGGGGGTTTATGGAGGGACTTATTAAGCATGGAACTTACATTCTCAAAGTAATTAGGGACGTGTAGAGTCCTACAACGTCAGAACATAGACAAGAGAAATTGATATACAGGCGAAGTCAAGAGAGGAAGCCACAGTACTATGCAAAGTTAAGACACAGAGATGAGAATTTCTAACTTGTGGGTGTGGGAGTTACACAGGCCAGAAGGACACAGCAGATTATGGGAGGAGTTTGGGATCAGTGTTGGTTTTGGGAGGGTAGGAAACTGGAAGCAAGCCATTTTTGTGATAGAGGGGAAATGGGGATCAGCAGCTCTGCTCAGGGTCAAATTGGAGTTCCCAAGGTTGAGAACATTCTGCACATCTACAGTGCACTGTTTAGTGTTACTGTTAGTGAAGCTGATTCAGGGAACCCTATCAAAACAATATAAGTGAGCCAATAAAAGTTAAATAATGTCAGCATGCTGATGAGCTCAGCAGCTGACGGAGGACATTGCCAGGAACTCTGATTTAAGTCCAGTGGATACTCCTGCCACAAATTTAGCTTCCCTGTGTGACTTAAAATAAAGATTAATGCTTTAGGGAAAATAATACATACAATTATGGAAAGAAATGGGTGACTGTTCAGCAATTATCAACCTCATCAGCTTGATAATTACAGGTCGGCAGTGGTTATAGCTGTCCTTCCAACAGGTTGTCAACACTGTGTGGTAGCTAGAATGCCATACTATTGTTATTACTACAAAGTACAAAACTACAAAGTAAATTTATTATCGAAGTATATACATCACCATATACTATACAACCCTGAGATTCGTTTTCTGTGCAAATGCAAAAGGAATTTCAATTAAAGGGAGTCTACCTGCCTAAAAATGGGATTACTGTAGGGTTAGAATGAATGGGCGCTTGATGGTTGCCATTGACTCCATGGGCTTGACTTGTCGTAGGGTTTGGAGGCTTCCATACCTCAATGACCCACAGAGCTATGTTGGCTGGAATCAGAACCTTGTGCTTTGGCTCTTGGTAGGGTCACCCATGCCAAACAGGTCAAAGGGTGAAGGCCAGACTAAGGGTGGTCCACCGGTCCTCCACGCTCGGTGGTTCAGCTCAGGGCTAACAACCCTAAAATGGTTAACAGAAATAGTGACGGGAAGAGCAATGAAGAATCCTATATCTGTGTGGGGCTGTGTCTGTCTCACAAAGATACAGTATCCTTCATTGCTTCATCACTGCCCTAAGCAGCAGTGGCTTAATGGGCAACAGCTAACTAACTGACTCTGTGACTGTGACTCTGCAGCAGACCGATTGCCCTACACTGCCACCTCAGCAGTTATATTCTTTTTAAGTAATGAATCCAAAACTGCAGACAATACATATATTTACATAATTATTTTTATTTAGAGTGGAACAAACCCTTCCAGCCCTTCAATCCATGCCCCCCCCCCAATTTAACCCTAGCCTAATCACAGGACAATTTACAATGACCAATTAGCCTACCATCTGTATCTTTGGACCGTGGGAGGACATACGAACTCCTTACAAAGGGTGCCAGGACTGAACTCTGATGCCCTGAGCTGTAATAGCACCACACTAGCCACCACAGTACTGTGGCACCCGGGTGCAACACTGCCAAGTCTCTGTAAAATTATAGCAAAACACTTAACTCTTGCAAAAATGACTAATGTGTCATTTGTCTTCCTAATTGCTTGTTAAACCTGCAATTTAGCTTGTAGTGACTTATATTCAAGGATGCCCAAGTTCTTCTCAACATCAGAATTTGCAGTATTAAAAAAAAGACTTCAAATTTCTGTTTTCCTTAAAAAGAGCCTAACCTCACAATTTTCGAAGAGACATTTAATTTGTTCAATTTTGCCCACAGGCCTACATTGTCTGCATCACCTTGAAGCCTCTTTCCAACCTTGTAATATTTATATTTGTACTTAGCTATGTGTCATCAGGAAATGTTACATTTGTTCCCTTCAGCCAAATAACTGATAACAATTTTGAATCACTGGAGCCCAAGCACCCTTGAGGCTTCACACTAGCAACAGTCCGCCAGTCTGAAGAAGATCCATTTATTCCCTTCTTTTGGTTTTCTACGTGAAAACCAACTCCAAATCCATGCCTGACTAATACTTGCATTTCCAATTTTTTGTTCACCTTCTCTGTGTAGGACTTTACCAAAATCCTCCTGAAAATCCAAATGGATCACATCAACAGGTCTCCTCCAATCAATTGCAGAAGACACAGTCTTCTAAAAACAATTGTTCATTGATAGGAACGGTTTAGAGCAGGAGTTCCCAACCTTTTTTATGCCATGGACCAATACCATTAACCGAAGGCTCCAGTGAGCCCCTACTCTAGAGGAATATTGTTCAAGTATAGGCAGGTGGGACTAGCTTATGCAGGTCTAACTGTGGGGAGGAGCTGACGCAGTTCACAATCGCATTATGGAGCATTAGATCCAGGGTTGAGGAGGGGCTGTCAGGCAAGAGATTAATATGGGAGATGTAGAGTGCAGTTTAGGGTTCAGGCAGAGGGATGTGGAGGAATTAAAGGTCA
Source organism: Hypanus sabinus (assembly GCF_030144855.1). Taxonomy (NCBI): domain Eukaryota; kingdom Metazoa; phylum Chordata; class Chondrichthyes; order Myliobatiformes; family Dasyatidae; genus Hypanus; species Hypanus sabinus. The sequence goes on along the minus strand of NC_082710.1, from coordinate 104,012,951 downwards.
GGCTGTAGTTTACGACTCTGGAGTCAAAAGCCAGTGATGTGGATGAGTGTCAAGGAAATACGAAACCTAGGTCTCCTCTCCAAGCTCAAAGAACTATAAAGTGAGCATTATTAAAAGTAAGTTAATACTAATTGGGAGCTGTTGGTAGCAAGAGGTGGGATCCGGGGTTGGCGGGGTCTTTACGTCCGCTCTTTTTAATCCCAGTATGCATTGTATATAGTTCCACCACCCAGGCCGCACGAGTTACCTGGAAGCCTCTGCATTGTAAATATCATTTCCCGTCCCAGATAAAGATGCTCTTCTGGCCATCAAGTTGTCGAGTGGTCTTTTTGTAAAGTAGAAAACACCACATATTTTTGGCGACGAGGTAAACTGTTTTTGTGGATGGGTCGGCCCATTTCGATCAGGAGCTGTGAGCGGACCAGGAGCCTTGTGTTCGGATGACCACGTTTGGAACGGTTGGTGTGTTCGATGAGCAAATCGAGAAGTAGCCGGAGTATAAGGAAAGGTTGGGCCACTTTTTCTGTGCTAATGGAATTACTGAGGAGGCTAAGAAGCGCTCTATTCTCCTGAGTGTGTGTGGAGCAAGGACGTACAAGCTGATATGGAACTTAGCTACACCGCGGAAACCGGGAGAAATTCCATATGAGGAACTGGTCCAGCTCGTGGGGAACCACCACAATCCGAAGCCTTCGGTGATAGTTCAACGGTTCAAGTTTCACAGCCATGTCCGGAAGCCAGGTCAGTCTGTGGGTGATTTTGTGGCCGAGCTTCGGCAGCTATCGGAGCATTGCAATTTCGGAGCTGTGTTGGATGACGTGCTCTGTGATAGATTAGTATGTGGCATTAATAATGACGCCGTACAACACCGCTTGTTGGGGGAAACCCCACCGTTGACTTTCAAGACAGCCCTAGAGATTGCCCAAGGCATGGAGTTGGCTGCTGATGATGCCAAGGATATGGGGGGGGGGGGGGGTCGCAGTCGGCAGCAGTCCCTCCCTCTCGCCAGGAGGGAGACTGGTAGACAGGAAAAGCGGGTGGAATGTTTTCGGTGTGGAGGAACACACTATGCAAATGTTTGTAAATTCAAAGATACTGTCTGCCATGCTTGCAGCAAGAAGGGACATTTCGTTAAAAAGTGCAGGAGCATAAAGGGTGAGGTTAAGCCTGGGCAGGGGAAAGCTCAACAGGCTCAGGCAGCCACACACCACCTAGGAGAAGCAGACGGAGAGGCAGCGTGTGTCTACAACATGTTTGGTGTGGAAACGGATGAGGGACCACCTGAACCATATTATGCCACAGTCACTGTCAAGGGAAAGGATATTAAGTTTGAGATTGATTCAGATGTAGACAGTTCCATGGAGTTTCCAATGGTGAGACAGACTACTGGGGAAGCATGTCCACCAGTGACTTTGCCAGAGGGAGAGACACTGGCAGAGGGGGCAGAGTCCCCTGAAGAGGATGGACATTCTCACGCGGACACATAGACCCCTCTCGCGTCCCCAACACCAGATCCACCCAAAACATCCTCACCAGCGGTGCCTGCTGGGTCACCGGGGGTAGTGTGTAGATCGTAGTGCCCTCGCAAACCTCCTGACAGACTGAATCTTTGATTGGATAGTTTCTTTTGTTGTTAGATTAAATGTTGAATTTGCCATGTTTTCTAGGTGTTTTTATATTGGTGACCTGTTTCTAACGATACCATTGTTTTTATTTCCCAGTTTTTCTATATTTGGGGAATGTTGGATTTTAAAGGGGGAGAAGTGTTGTAATGTGAGATTATTAAAAGTCAGTTAATATTAATCGGGAAACTGTGGTAGCAAGAGGCGGGATCCAGGGTTGGCGGGGTCTTTACTTCCGCTCTTTTTACTCCCAGTGTGCATTGTATATAGTTCCTCCACCCAGGCCGCACGAGGTACCTGGAAGCCTCTGTATTGTAAATATCATTTGTCGTCCTAGATAAAGATGCTCTTTTGGCCATAAAATTGTTGAATGGTTTTTTGTAAAGTAGAAGTTAGAAGACCACACCAGGAGCACCAGATGCAGTAACAATGGATCCCACTACCAAGCACATCGTTCCCTCCCCCCCCTTTCTGCTTTCCGCAGGGATCACTCCCTACACGACTCCCTTGTCCACTCGTCCCCCCATCCCTTCCCACCGACCTCCCTCCTGGCACTTATCCTTAATGGAACAAATGCTACACCTGCCCTTACACTTCCTCCCTCACCACCATTCAGGGCCCCAGACAGTCCTTCCAGGTGAGACGACACTTCACCTGTGAGTCGGCTGGTGTGGTATACTGCGTCTGGTGCTCCCGGTGTGGCCTTTTATATATTGGTGAGACCCGACACAGACTGGGAGACCATTTCGCTGAACACCTACGCTCGGTCCACCAGAGAAAGCAGGATCTCCCAGTGGCCACACGTTTTAATTCCACATCCCATTCCCATTCTGATTTGTCTATCCACGGCCTCCTCTACTGTCAAGATGAAGCCACACTCAGGTCAGAGGAACAACACCTTATATACAGGCTGGGTAGCCTCCAACCTGATGGCATGAACATTGACTTCTCTAACTTCCGTTAATGCCCCTCCTCCCCTTCTTACCCCATCTCTGACATATTTAGTTGTTTGTTTTTTTTCTCTCTGTCCATCACTCTGCCTGTTCTCCATCTCCCTCTGGTGCTTCCCCCCCTCCCCTTTTCTTTCTCCCGCGGCCTCCCGTCCCATGATCTTTTCCCTTCTCCAGTTCTATCACTTTCGCCAATCACCTTTCCAGGACTTAGCTTCATCCCACCCCCTCTGGTCTTCTCCTATCATTTCGCATTTCTCCCTCCCCCCACTACTTTCAAATCTCTTACTATCTTTCCCTTCAGTTAGTCCTGACAAAGGGTCTCGGCCCGAAACGTTGACAGTGCTTCTCCTTATAGATGCTGCCTGGCCTGCTGTGTTCCATCTGCATTTTGTGTGTGTTGTTCTGATGATATTAAACCTTATTTTGAACATGCACATGACTTTTTTTTGCAATACTGTAATTTGCTAAGGTCTGGGTGCCCCTGGTCATTAAGACCTCCATTAGGCCAAGCGTCAGCCAACAATGTGTTTGCTCTCCAGTCACCTGTTGCAAAATCAATGAGTCACCAGGGCCTGGGATGGACACAGAGGGAATATGCTAATTACCCTAATTATCTAATAATACCCTCATTATCATGAGGATAATTAAAACTGAGGCCAGCAACATAAGATGATAAATCAAAGCTCACAGTAAATTTATTATCAAAGTACATATATGTCACCATATACAAGGCAGAGATTCATCTTCTTGTGGACATACTCAATAAATCCACCTTCAACTGAATGAGGACATTTTTGAATAGGTTACAAAGTAATTGAGAAGGATAATAGAGATGTAGTCTAAGGTAGGGGTTTCCAACCTGAGGTCCACAGACTCCTCTGTTAACAGTAGGGACTCACGGCATAAAGAAGGTTAGGAACCCTGAGCTAAGAGGATGCTGGATACACAAAAGAGACAAGAATTGGGGATTATACTGAGCGTGTTAGATGAGGAAGGGTGGAAGTGGAGCATTATTACTGTCATGCATGTTTGGGCCAACTGGACTCTTATCTGTTTGGTCCTGTATCTGGTATTTGCTGCAATTACCTTAATCTCAGTAAGGCTGATCATGCATTCCGGATACTGCTGACAGTCCAGGTGTATTAAATAGATACACCAAACTCAAATTTCAGTTCAAATCCTCCAGAGATTCTTCAGCGGCTCAATGAATAAATAAGCCTCTGGCGTGGGATTAGTACAAGTAGGTTTGGGATGAAACCACTTTCATCCTCAGTCTTTGCAAGGATGACTTACTTTGACTAAGGCAGTGAAAGGAACACAATAATTGTGATTTTGTTTGAAGACACTGAAGCCGATCATCTATGTCTTGATCAGCATATGAGCTGGCCGAACAAATTCAACTGCGTGATTCTGCTGAATAAACCCATTAACCCTGACCACCTACGCTCACATGCGAAGAGAGATGCTCTTTATTTTTTTGTGTAGTGATGACCATAGGGAAATATTCAACCTCCTTAAATATTAGGATCTTTTTTTACATCAGTCTGGAATGTGAATGGGCGGCAACGGATTGTGACAAATCCCTGTTTGATGTTTGTGAAAGCTAACCTGACATTTTCTTTGATTTTAATGACCTTCGGTTCTCAAAAATGCCTACATTTTTTATGATTAACTAAATTTAAATACTTGTTCAATCCTGCCTTCCACCCTACTTAAAGGCTGTACCTCCTGAGCCAAATCACTTTTAATAATCCTCGTCCAAAGTGCTCATTAGCTCTTGCATGCTCAAGGGAAAGCTCTTGAATGACATACGAGATTCCTCCCCTAATCAGTTAAGTCTGATGTAATTTGCTCCCATTTGCTGACAACCGCTTCATTGCGCAAAGAGAAATTATGTGTACAAGCTGAGAATTAATATTGGATTAAGGGCAAACTCCTGTACTTATTCATCTGCCATCGACAGTGGTTCAAGGATTAAAAACTACAGAGATACAAATAGGAGAGTTGCTGCCTCATGGCTCCCACAACCTGGGTCGGTCCTGACCTCCTGTGCTGTCAGTGATGAGTTTCCACTTCCTCTCTATGACCACGTGGGCTTCCTCCAGCAGGTCTGGTCTTATCCCACAACCCAAAGATACAGAGCTTGGTAGGTTCAATGCACTGGAGGAATTCAGCAGGGCAAGCAACATTCATGGAGGGTAATTTACAGTCACCATTTCAGGCTGAGACCCTTCACCTGAACTGGACTGGAAAGAGGAGAGTTAGCTAGTATCGAAAGGAAAGTCTAGACAAAGTGTCTTAACTCAAAAAGTTATAGATGCTGCCTGACCTTGTGAGCTCCTCCCATGCCTTGCGTGCTGCTCCAGATTTTCAGCATCTGCACTCTCTAGTTTGGTGGGTTAATTTGCCACTGTAAATTGAGCCTAACGTTCTTTATGTGTAGCACAAAGTCCTGGGTGTCTACATCTCTGAAAATCTCTCCTGGGCCCAACATAATGATGTGATTATGAAGAAGGCATGCCAGTGACTGTATTTCATTAGAAGGCTATATTTCATCTGGACAGTGAAGATGCGTAGACCAGGATGCTCTTCATTGACTACAGATCAGCATTGAACACTATCTTCCCCTCAAAACTAATCAATAAGCTTCAAGACATAGGTCTCAATACCTCTTGTGCAACTGGATCCTCAATTTCCTCACTTGCAGACTCCAGCCGGTTCGGATTAGCAACAACATCTCCTCCACAATCATCTTCAGCACCGATGCATTACAGCGCTGTGTGCTTAACCTCCTGCATCATTCACGTTAAACCTATCACTATGAGGCTAAGTATAGATCCAATGCCATAAGTTTGCTGATGACACCACTGTTGGCCAAATCAAAGATGGTGATGAATCAGATATAGGGGGTAAGAATGAAAATCTGGCTAAATGATGCCACAATGATCACTATTGTTGTCCAAATCAAAGGTGGTGATGAATCAGCATCTACTACTCAACATCAGTAAAATGTAAGAAATATTATTGACTAGGAAACCAGACACCCATGAGCCAGTCCTCATCAGGAGATCAGAGGTGGTGAGGGTAAGCAACTTTAAATTCCTCAGCATTATCATTTCAGAGGATGTGTCCTGGGTTTAGCATGTAAGTGCCATTGCTAAGAAGGCATGAAAGCACCTCTACTTCCTTAAAAGTTTGTGAGTATGACATCTAAAACGTTGACAACTTTATCTAGATACGCTGTGGAGAATATACTGACTGGTTGTATCACAGCCTGGTATGGAAACACCAATGCCCTTGAGCAGAAAAGCTTACAACAAGTAGTGGATACAGCTCAGTCCATCACAGGTAAAGCCCTCCCCACCACTGAGCACATCTACATGGAGCGTTGTCACAGGAAAGCAGTGTCCATTATCAAGGATCCCTACCATCCGGGTCATACTCTCTTCCTGCTGCTGCTACCAGGCAGGAGGTACAGGAGTCTTAGGTCTAACACCACCAGGTTCAGGAACAGTTATTACCCTTCAACCTTCAAGCTCTTAAACCAGAGGGGTTGTGTACAGTTTTTCATTAATTCTATTGTGTCTCTTTGTATTTATTGTGAATGCTTACAAGAAAGAGAATCTCAGTATAGTATATGGTGATATATATGTACTTTGAACTTGGAGTTGGAGGAGAAAAGGAGATTTGGTATGTCACCAATGACTCCAGATGTAGATGTCAGCTTCAATACAAAAACCAAACCACTGGAGGAACTCAGCGGGCCAGGAGCATCCATGGAGAGGAATAAGCAGTTGATGTTTCCGGCCAAGACCCTTCATCAGGAGGTGCAGAAGCTTGTAGCTCCAGACCAGGTTTAAAAACAGCTACTTCCCTTCAACCATTTGCTTCTTAAGCCAACCCTAATTACTCCAGTTTAGCAACACTGACACCTTTAGTCACTTAGCATTGAAATAGACTTTCTCTTTTTGTTCTAAATGTATCCATTCTTGTACCACACATTTTAATTCCACGTCCCATTCCCATTCTGATATGTCTATCAATGGCCTCCTCTACTGTCAAAATGAATCCACACTCAGGTTGGAGGAACAACACCTTATATACCGGCTGGGTAGCCTCCAACCTGATGACATGAACATTGACTTCTCTAACTTCTGTTTATGCCCCTCCTCCCCTTCTTACTCCATCCCTGACATAATTAGTTTGCCTGTTCTCCATTTCCCTCTGGTGCTTCCCCCCCCCCCACTTCTTTCTCCCGAGGCCTCCCGTCCCATGATCCTTTCCCTTCTCCAGCTCTGTATCACTTTCGCCAATCACTTTTCCAGCTCTTAGCTTCATCCCACCCCTTCCAGTCTTCTCCTATCATTTTGCATTTCTCTCTCCCCCCACTACTTTCAAATCTCTTACTATCTTTCCTTTCAGTTAGTCCTGATGAAGGGTCTCAGCCTGAAACATTGACAGTGGTTCTCCCTATAGATGCTGCCTGGCCTGCTGTGTTCCACCAGCATTTTGTGTGTGTTGCTTGAATTTCCAGCATCTGCAGATTTCCTCATGTTTGCAGTATAATTTGTTTCACTGATGATATTGCTTATATGTTGCTATGTTCCCGTGATGCTGCTGTAAATAAGTTTTTCTCTTGTGCATACAACAATAAATTCAATTTTGAGAAATTGTACAGGAGAATGAACTGAGATTCATGGGGCCTAATGGTTTAAATAACCCTGGGTAGCCTGATTAATCTAAACTCTGCAGTCGGTGTTCAATTTCCTTAATTAGCATGATCCTATTACTATGAATAAAGAAGAGCATTTTGGGTGAATTTCCACATCCTGCCATCACTTTTATCACTAATAAGCAGTTAGTTCAAGTTGTCAGTTGCTGGCCTATATTCACAGAATTTCAGCATTATCGTCACTGAGATCTTGAAACTGCACCTTGAACAAATATTATTTGCACAGAGACTGGCCTGTTCTAATCATTTGAGTTTCAGAAGAAGCTCTAACTGGGTGGGATGTTATCCGCTCCAAAAATCAAAGGAAACCACTTAATACAACAAAAGTACTAGAAAATTATTTTAACTTCCCGCGATCTAGTCACAATGGATCCCTGTTTTTTAAAGGTCAACCACTGGTCACAAAAAGATAGTGATCTTAAAAAGCTTTATTGGAGCTATTGCTTGATTATTTATTCAGCAGGTAAAGATGTAAGCTCAAAATATTTTTCCAGTCATTCATGTCACTAATGGACATCCTGTGAACAGCGGCAGAGTGGACTGCAAATACATAAGGAAGTTGCAACCCTGGGTTTTTGTTTGTCACTGCAGATGTCGGCGGTAGTTTGTGAGTCTTTGTTTATATATAGTTTTTCATAAATTACATTCTATTTCTTCATTTTCCTTAAAACACCTGCAAAAAAGTGGATCTTGGGATAGTATTTGTTTATTAATATGCAGTGTGATAAGGCCATTCAAACATTTGAGCCAATTCACAGGACAATTTACAATGACCAATTAACCTACCAATCAGTATGTCTTTGGACTGTGGGAGGAAACTGGAGCACCCGGAGGAAACCCACACAGTCACGGAGAGAACGTACAAACTTCTTACAGAGAGTGGCAGGAATATACATACTTTGATAATAGATTTACTATGACTATGACTTTGAATTTGAACACATCAGACAGTCCTCCCTGCCTTTATCCCCATCTAAATCGATCTCCATGAAAATGGCTGCTCTGTGCTAATATCATCATAGCAGCAACTTTGCAGACTGCATCTCTCCCAACAAGTTCACCTATCTCTCATCTGTGGTCTGCAGTATAGTGTATATACGATCTTTTGTTCTACCCAAGATTTGCAATGTTTTCCAGCGACGGAAGTCTCCTGTGCCTTTTGCCCCTTCGGATATTCCTCAGCCATTGCTGGAGTGTCCCATTACCTCCTCTCTCTTGAACACACTCACTTTTCCTCTGCCGTTACATGGCTCAAAAACATATCCTACTGCTGCCACTCTGTCATGATCACTCTGTCTGTAAATGAGGGCATTGTATTTAATAAAAAGGATATGGCAATGTAACATTGTGGTCATGATTGATAATTCAGGAGCAGGGTTGTTAACACATATTCCATTTGGAACCCATTGCAGCAGCAAATCACAATTATTAATTTAAAATGTAAAGATGCTATTAATCTTTATTGATACAAGAAAAACAGCTAAACTTCCTGCATTACATTTTCCCTAACAGTCCCTTAACATGTAATCATTAATATTTCATAAGTCACCATTTCATAACTTTATTTGTACAGGGAGACTACCTTTAAAAACTAATGTAGCTCCTCCAGCCCCAAAACAAACTCCAAACGGCTGATAATATCCATGGGAAATGTCAATACATTGTTAGCTGAGCCAGCTCTGTAGAAACTAGGCCGGATGCATTGCTCTGGCTTTCACCCCATGAACTCCAGTCACACATTCCTACTTTTGACAGCTCAATAGGGGCCTCTTCACTTTTCGTTCACCAAAATTAAGATTCTACACTCAGTGGCCACCTTATTAGCTTCCTTCTGTACGTAATCAAGTGGCCCCTGAGTGCATCTTTGTGGTCTTCTGCTGCTGTAGCCCATCCACTTCAGGGTTTGATGTGTTGAGCATTCAGATGCTCTTCTGCACACCACTGCTCTAATGCGTGGTTATTTCAGTTACTGACTTCTTCCTGTCAGCTTGAACCAGTCTGGCCATTCTCATCTGACCTCTCTCAATAACACAATGTTCTTGCCCACAAATCTGCCATTCATTGGATTTTTGTTTTGTTTTTTGCACTACTCATTATAAACTCTAAAGACCGTTGTGAGTGCAAATCCTAGGAGATCAGTAGTTTCTGAGATACTCAAACCACCCCATCAGGCACCCACAATTATTTCACAGCCAAAGTCATTTAAATCACATTTCTTCCCTATTTTGTTGTTTTGTTTGAACACCAACTGAACTTCTTGACCACGTCTACATGGTTTTATACATTGAGTTGCTGTCACATGATTGGCTGATTGGATATTTGCATTAATGAGCAGATGTACAGGTGTACCTAATAAAGTGGTCACTCTGTATTTTCCACCCAAGCCTTTTTTGTCAATGAATATTGACTATGAAATAAACAACTCAACATAAATAATACACCAAATACTTATCTCCTGGATTAAATAGACCAGTAATTAGGATATTAAGCTTTAATTCCTAGAAATGCCAGGATAATTCCAGAGATCAACACACCCTAATAATAATATCAATAACACTTACTGTTACTGCAGTCCATGGCCTATATTTCTAGTTGTTTGAGGATGTATTCGATAACTCTGTCTTTGGATTGCTAAAGTGCTTCATTCATAATCATTTTGTTAAATATGCTTTCTTCTCTCACTTGAGAGAAGGTACAGGAGCTTGAAGACACTCAACAACTTAGAAATGGTTTCTTTCCCTCCACTAGCAGATTTCTGAATGGTCTGTGAACTCATGCACACCATTCACTATTCCTCTTATCGCTATATTTTAATTTTATTTTTCTAATAACTTTTAATATCTTTTTATGTCTCCCACTCTCACTGCTGCCACAAAGCAACAAATTTTATCACATATATAAGCGATAATAAACTTGATTCTGACTCTGAGGATTTCAAAATTACTAAATAAGATAATTCTGGTTTCTACCATTTCATCTATTAAGATTATGTTATTGGTCTTTATGTTTCTAGCTGTATTTCTTAATGGAAGATTGGAGATGGGATGCTAATTTCTCTCACTATTTTAAAGCACCAATAGTAATACTGACTCAAGTTGACTCTCCAGAACTAATTGACAAAGTAACAAAATCATTAGAGATTGTCATCTGTTCTGATGATAGCCCTTTGTCTGAAATACCACAACATAATTTCTTTTAATAGTAACTGACTTACATGCTAGGCATTCCCATGTTTTTCAATAATTCCATAATAGCTATGTTGGAAACTTAGATCAGCTTGCTTCTGGTGGAAATGGTTTTGACTTTCCTCATTTCTTCCACCATTGTAAATCTATATCTGCAACACAACAGTGGAACATGTTAGTATCCTTAAGGTCCCAGCTCGCCATCCTTGCTGATTTTTATCAGCCAATTTCTTAGTCCAATTCAACCAATCTCTTCATTAACTCACTCATCTCTGTAAGGCTCAATCGTCCAACCCTTCTGCCCATGCCATGATTCTGAAGTTCTTTGAACTAACCTCTGGTCATCCATCTTTAATACTCTTTAGTTCACTGTTAATGTAGGTCAATTTTGGTTGCTATATGGTATTTAGAGAATACCATACCGTGAGAAAATTGGGGTTTCAACCAGGACTAAATGTTGCAAAAGAAATCCAACATCAAAAGAAGCTGTATGATGTTGTACACTCAGCTCCTCCTTTTCCACTAGCCTGTATAGCACCCAGGACATCTTCAAGGAACGGTGCCTCAAAAAGGTCACATCCATCATTAGGGACCCCCTTCACCTAAGATGTGCCTTATTCTCATTGCTACCATCAGGGAGGAGGTACAGGAGCCTGAAGACACATATTCAATGATTCAGGAACAGCTTCTCCCCCTCTGCCATTAGATTTCTGAATAGACATTGAACCCAGGGACACTACCCTCACTATTTTTATTGCATTACTTATTTAATTCAACTATTACATACATATATATGATATAAAATGGTATAATTACTGTAATTATACTATAATTCTGTTTTTATTATTAAGTATTGTAACGCTGCATAACAACAGATTTCGTGACATATGCCAGTGATATTAAACCTGATTCTCATTCAATGAAACAGACGCTATGGACGGTTGAGAGAGTTAATGGCAAGTACTACGGCCAATTTTATTGCAAAGAGTTGACATCTGACCTAATCATTTGGAAGCCTTCATTTCAGAATGGCATGGAGCAGTCACTGGAGTGAATCCTATGTTGAAAGAAAGAAACCAATGCCCGAGAATGCATTAAATGCCACTGATAACCGAATAGTGAGACCGAGCGGAAGGACTGCAAGCAAGATGTAAACCAAAAATCCATTAAAGGGCAATACTGTAGTCAGCTTGCAAAAGATTGGTTAAGCAGTGGTCACAAGCAATGCTGTACTATCATCCGTTGCTGGTTTGGGTTCTTCCAGTGTTGAAGAAGAAAGAAAGTAAATGATTAAATAGATTCAAGTAGGGAAGACAGATGTGATAACCCCCAGTTCAAGAGCTGAGAGAGGTCAGAGATGGGGTTGTACTTTGCAAGATGGGTTAAAGACATGCCTTCTTTTGAGAAGGAGTTAATGACTCTACTTAAATAGAGGAACCCAATCATTTAATGCATTATCTTATGTGCAGCTTTGAAAACAAAATCATAAGTAGATTTTAATCAGTCAATACTGCTACAGTGAATTAAAAATACTGAAATGTCCATACCCCTAACTTCCCTTATGGAGTTAGAGGACTACAGCATAGAAACAGGCCCTTTGGCCCATCAGGTCTTTGGCAAACTCTTAATCTGCCTAGTCCCACTGTCCAGCACCTGAACCATAGCCCTCCACATCCCTCCCATCCATGTACCTATCTAAACTTTACTTTAATGCATGGCCAAGATCAGGTGTTCCCAGTCTGGGATCCACAGACCCCTCGACTAATGGTAGGGGTTCATAACATAAAAAAGGTTGGAAACTCCTGGCTTAATCAGAGTGGATGTGAAGAAGATGTTTCTTATAGTGAAGGGAGTCTAGGACCAGAGGGCACAGCCTCAGAATCGAGGGATGTCCATTTAGAACTGAGATAAGAAGGAATTTCTTCAGACAGAGGGTGGTGAATCTGTGGAATTCATTATTGCAGGCAGCTGTGGAGGCCAAGTCTTTGGATATATTTAAAGCAGAGGTTGATAGGTTCTTGATTAGTCAGGGCATCAAAGGTTACTGGGAGAAGGCAGGAACATGGGATTGACAGGGATAAGGTATCAGCCTTGATGGAAATGCAGATCAGATGATGGGCTGAATGGCCTCATACTGCTCCTGTGTCTTATGGCCTTATAGTGTTAAATGCTGCAATCAAACCCACATCCACCACTTCTTCTGGTAACATGTCCCACACTCATACCATCCTCGGAGTGATGTAGTTCCCCTTCAGGTTCCCCTTAAATATTTCATCCTTCATCCGTAACCTATGACCTCTAGTTCTGGTCTACATTATACTTAACATCAAATTTACAAACTTAGATACAACATCCAATGCATTGCACTGGAAATGCACACAGTCTTTCCCAATCCACCTGACCTTACTCACTCATTCTGACTCCAATGATCTTTTAGTCAAAATGATCTGAGACAAAGACTTCACATGACTGCAAATTTGCAGACAAGGTAATGACCAGACATGAAATTTCAAAACCAGCATTAGCTGATAAATAAAATTTATAAAATTAACAAGATAGGTTCTCCCTCTCATGCAGCTTATAGATGATTTACCCAAAACAACTTTAAAATACATGCCATTTGCACAAACTCTCTATAATCATAAATGAATGGCAATAAGATTAGGAGACGACTGTTCTGTGGTGAACTGATTCTCTGAATGGTAAGCTCCCATTGATTTTAAATATCAAATTATAACTATATTTCTTCACACTGATGCCAGGAGGATCATTAGACAGATTTGGCCCTCAGCCTGATTACTAGACCTACCCTGGATATTTTCTGTCATGGAATTTCCATTGGAAATGGTCACTAATTAAACAAAACATTTTTTCTTTGCAGACTCCCACATGGCTTGTGATGGATAAAGTTTACATCCTGACATGCAGGTAGCTCCTAACATACCAGTGCGGCACTTCCAGAAAACACACAAAATGCTGGTGGAACGCAGCAGGCCAGGCAGCATCTATAGGGAGAAGCACTGTCAACATTTCGGGCCCAGACCCTTCATCAGGACAAAGGGTCTCGGCCCGAAACGTCGACAGTGCTTCTCACTATAGATGCTGCCTGGCCTGCTGTGTTCCACCAGCATTTCAGATTCAGATTCAGTTTATTGTCATTTAGAAACCACAAAAGCAATGCAGTTAAAAAATGAGACAACGTTCCTCCAGAATGATATCACAAAAGCATATGACAAACAGACTACACTAGAAAATCCACATAACGCTTGGCAATCCCCAGTCCGGAGTCCAGAGAGGCTGCTGCGTACTAATATCGCGCTACCATCTTAGCGCGTTCCCCGGAAAGGAGCTCCAATTCCACCAGACAAAACAAGACCAAAAACTAAAGCTACAAGACCTGCACAAAACCACATAGTTACAACATATAATTACAATAGTGCAAACAATAACGTAATTGATAAAAAAACAGACCATGGGCACAGTAAAAATAGTCCAAAAATGTTAAAGGACTATAAGTTCAAAAGAAATCACCACACAGTTTCCACAAGTCCCCAGGGTCCCGACAGACTCGCCATCTCACGCTGGCAGCAGAAGAGAAAACCCCCGCTATGGACGACCATCCCCTCCGGCACAGCTTCTCCCAGCACCATCCTCTGCCGAGCGTATTCAGACAGCCCTGCCAACGGCCATCAGCAACGCGACCCCGAGGACTGGGGGCCTGTTCTTCCCAGCAGAGTCCCGGACCTCACAGCAGCAGCAGCAACGAAGAAGGTCTTCCTGGAGATTTCCCGATGTTCCTCCGTGCTCCCACATCCGTTTTCAATTGATTATGATTGCGCACAGCACCCCACTTCACATATAACAGATAATCAGCTCCGGAGTGGCCACTGCAAGCTGCGTCGCACCGCCATCTTGGAAGCATTCTGTGTGTGTTGTTCGAATTTCCAGCTTCTGCAGATTTCCTCGTGTTTACTTCCACAAAAATAAGGTTTCGTAGAAACAAATCTGTCACAGATTTCTTTAGCTTTGTTGGGAAATTAAGTCAAATTTCAGTCATTCTTTTTTCAAACTACCCTGTTGTATCACTGAGTAAGCAATGTAGTTGGCCCTCAGTGCCTAGCCACAAAAAAAAACACAATGTTTAATAAATCATAATATAATACAAACGTGTCTATTTTGATTTTAGATAGAAAGTGCTTGGGATTCAGAAGTTCAATGGAATTACATGAATATAACACAGTTAATAATTCAGGAAGCTCCTTGCTCTGCATCATCAGATTTCGGAATGGTCCATGAACCCACGACACTCATTATTCCTATCTTTTGTACTTATTCTGTAATTTACAGTAATTTTATGTTGTTGCACTGTACTACTGCTGCAAAACAACAAATTTCATGCCATATAAAGCAGTAATAATAAATGTGATTCCAATTCTGATTGTGGGGCGGCATGGTAGCACGTTACAGCTTGTCCCAGCACTGCTTGCAAGGAGTTAGCACGCTCTCCCTGTGACTGCGAAGGTTTCCTCCGGGTGCTCTGGTTTCCACCCACATTTCAAAGCTGCACAGGTTCAGGTCAGTAAATTGTGGGTATGTTATGTTGGCACTGAAAGCATGACAATTTATGCGGGCTACACAAACACATCCTCAGACTGTGTTGGTCATTGACACAAACGGCGCATTTCACTGAATGTTTCGACATACTTGTTATAAATCAGCGGTTCCCAACCTGGGTCATTGGACCTCTTGTTTAATGGTCCATGGTAGGAAAAAGGTTGGGAACCTCTGTTACAGATAAAACTAATCTTAATCTGATTAATTCAAATGCAAACCAGTCTGCAAACTGTAAGAAGTAATCAGTGTGAAGTTAAAGGGACAGGTTTGTAAACAAACAGTACTGTGTATAGAGCACAAGCTGCCACCCACACCAGGGGTTTGGCTTCTCCAGAGATATAGATTACAAACTGAAGTGACCATCAGATGTTTCTGAATGCATCAAACAATTGGGTGTGTTAATTAGCGTACGTCCTACTCTATTCCTGTCAGAATCGGGCTTAATATCGCTGAAACATGTAGGAAAATTTGTAGTTTGGCAGCAGCACAGTGCAATACATTAAAAAAAATCTATAAATAGCAATAAGAAATGTATCTTAAAAATAAAATTATATTAGTAGCTGCAAAAGGAAGGAGAATAAAAAAAAGTGAGGTAGTGTTTAAGGGTTCATTCATCATCCATTCAGAAATCTGATGATGGGGAGAAGAAGTGGAGGGGGTTGGATGCCTTTAGCACCTGTGCCTCCTCTTTTATGGCAGCAATAAGAAAAGAGCATAAACTCTTCTGAAGCTGGATGGTGGTAGAATGGCATCTGCACCGGACTTTGAGGTGAGTGGTCCCGGGTTCAAATCCAGCCAGCTCCTTGCAAGCTTTCCATCTACGCTGAGCTGAGCTTATAGCTCGCAACTCAGCCTCGTAAAAAACAGACAAAAAATGTTAACGAAATGGCAGGATTGTCACCCGATGCGCAACAAGGCGTGGAAAGGAACAACAATATCTTCTTCTGAGTAGAGGATCCATCAAAATGCTCATGGGCATACTTGATCAATCAATAGCAAGGACATTTTATTATCTGAGAGTCAGCCCTCACAACATAACTTAGGGTTTCCAGGTCATCAGACCCAATGTTTGATCAATCTAAGTGCCAGGCCGATTTGGAAAGATCAGGTACGGGCTGAAATGCGGCAGCTGGGTACAGGTCTGGCGTGCATGGAAGTGATAGGGTCCGGGTCCTAGAGAGAGGAATGACTTGTTGCTTGGGCAATATAAACGCCAGGCCAGTTGGATCAGGCAGGGTGTTGGGTTCAAGCTAGTGAAGGGAAAAAGCATCTTACATCTCCCTTCGGTAAAGACATATATCCTCCCCACCACCCTGAAGATAGGATTATCAATTTACTGAAACAGGTAAATACCGGAACAATTAAAACAATGAATAAGCTGGTTCTTGTCACTGCCCTCGGAGACGCCGCTGGGTCCTAATGCTCCTGGAGCTGTTACTGAGGTTTATAGATTGGACTCTAGTTCATACTGGCCTCTTTCAGTTCTATGTATTTTTTCACATTCTAGCTTATTATTTCTTGTTGCCGATTGGTGGGCTGGGGGGTTTGGGTTTGATGTTGGCTCTCCATGTGGGTGATCTGTTAGTTTTTATGTGAGGGAGGGGCTGCGGAGGTTTGAGGTTTCCAAGTTTTTGTTTTCTTTTCGTGCAGGGGAGGGGGGGAATTGATGTCTTTCTTTCAACTACTTCAATGGTTTTCGGTATTTTATGGCTCTCCGGAGAAGACAAATCTCAGTTGTACTCTTCACACATACTTTGATAATAAAAAGAACCTTTGAAATGCCTTCAGCTCACATACATTAGTTGGGGCAAGAGTTTTGGTAATGACTTCAACCTTCTCGTGCACCGGGTGTAGATCTTTAGTATTCATGCAATCAGTGCAAGTGGTGGATGTAGGATTGATTTCATGGTACATGGATGGGAGGAGAATGAAGTGCTATGGGACTAGGGTATTATTTTGGTATGGACAAGATGGGCCAAAATGCCTAATTCTGTGCTGCAGAGTCACATGAGAGACTCGGTTACTGGATTTCGTTCACAGAGAATGAACATTTACTGCTCTTTATCTGTACATCTGACAGTCTGCTCAATATTTCCTCCAGACACTGCAGGGGTTCATCCATCAAGGTTTCTGTAACCAGACTTTCTACCAAGCACCAAACAATCTCTTCGTGTCTACAAGATAGATGGTGTGGTTGAAACTTCCAATGGTAGTGGTCTCAGTGGGAATGAGCTGTAGCTGGTGTTGACAGCCCAAATCTGCTTAGAATGCGCCTCTAACCCTATGTGTTGATATGCATGACTTATACCCATTTTAATGAGCAGCTGCCCTTCAAGAGTGGGACACCGTTCCAGAGACATGACTTGATTCACGGTCAGCTTGTAATCTCCAGAAATCCCAGTGGATTCATCAGGCTTTAAAACAACCACAAGTACACTGCCAGGGATAATATTTAACAGGTTCATTTATTTTCCCCCGAGGAATTTGTCAACTTCTCTCTTTAATTTTGTTTTTGTTGTAAAAGGAAACTGAACTTGGCTTGAAGAAACATAGTGGAGTGCTGGCAACAATGTGAATTTTGGCTTGGATCAGAACGCTCAACTATCTCTGGAAACCCCTTCGTGGCCTCCCTGGTGCCTCATGTAATATTCTACCCTCAACCATCTCAACGTAATGAATGATCCTTTAATCTGGAGAAACGTACAAAAGCCTGAAACCACACACCACCAGGTTCAAGGAAAAGTTTCTACCCACTATTGTAAGCCTAGTAAGTGGTTCCCTAGTATGATAAGATAGACTCTTGACCTCACAATTGACCTTGCTATCATCTTGCACCTTGTTGTTTAACTGCACTTTCTTTGTAATTCACACTTCATTGTTACAGTTTTATCTTGTTCTATCTCGATGCACTGTGCAATGATTTGATCTGTGTGAACAGTATGCAAACAATACACACAAAAAGCTGAAGGAACTCAGCAGGCCACGCAGCATCTACGGAAAAGGGGAAACAGTCAACATTTCGGGCTGACACACTTCATCAGGAGAGGGCCTCAGCCTGAAATGTTGATTGTTTACTCTTTTCCGTAGATGCTGCCTGGCCTGCTGAGTTCCTCCAGCATTTTGTGTGTGTGGCTTCAATTTCCAGCACCTGCAGATTTTCTCGTTTGTGATTCGAACATTATGCAAGACAAGATTCTCACTGTATCTTGGTACATGTGGCAATAATAAACAATTCCAGAGTCTGCAAAGTCCACTACTCAGGGATTCACCTATATTGGGCATCTTATCATTAAGCCATCAACATCAACGAGTTCAAAACTTTCACTTTCATCAGGATTCAGCTTCAGCTGTGCCTTTTTAAGTTCAGATGTAGCATTTTCTTGTCTTCTCTCCTCTGTCTGATTAATCAGTGTAGAGCTGTGCCCAGTACATAATGTCAAGATGCCAAGTCTTTATACTACCATATGTCACCATACGCTACCATGACATTAACTTTCTTGCAGGCATTGACAAGAAAACAAAGACATTTATGAAAACTAAACTTCAATCAAGATTGACCAACAACCAACGTGCAAAGAAGATAGGAGGAGAGAAGGCTCTCATTAAACACTGTAAGCATTTCCTTTTGTATCACGATCTTCACTTGGAAACTTCGAGTGCCTATACACCTCTTATTTTCATCTAGATTCTGCCAATAACTGTGGTGTCATTGACAAATCTACAGATGCTGTTTGAGCTGCACAAAGCCACACAGCCATGAGTGTAGAGAGAGGGTAAAGCAGTGGGCGCAAGGTGCGACTGTCTGCGAAGAGGAGACGTTATTCCCAATCTGCACTGACCATAGTCTGCTGGTGAGGAAGTCACGGATCCAATTGTACGGGGAGCTGCAGAGGCCCAGCTTTTGAAGTTTGTTGATTACAACTGATGGAATGACAGTGTTGAATATTGAGCTGAATCAATTAATAGCAGCCTGCTCTGTGTGTTGCTGCTGTCCAGGTCGCCCACGGCTGAATGCAAAGTCAGTCAGATTGTGTCTGCTGTAGAATTGTCATGGCCTTCGAGAGACTTCAGCAGGTCCAGGTCCTTGCTCAGCAGGAGCTCATTCTAGCCAAGGCACTTCATCAGAGTAGATGTGAGCAGCTTATTCCGCTCATCCTGGGCCTATGCCCTTTTGAAGCAGGTGGCAGCCTCATTCTGCAGCAGCGAGAGTTTGAAGATGTCCTTGGACACTATATAGCACACATTTCCAGTATTCTGCCAGGTACGCTATCAGGGCTGGCGTTCACCCTCTTTACCCAATGTTCTGACATTGGTCTCCGAGTCAGACATGCAGGGTCACATCACAGGACAGAGATCATAGGGGTCTTCATCATGTTCTGTTTTTCATTACTTTCCAGCCAATATATTACCTCCAAAAATGTGGGCTTTTGAGACCGATCCTAATGAAATGCCAACCGTTTATTTATTTATTTTTATTTAGAACAGGGGCTTCCAACCTGGGATCCACGGACCCCTCAGTTAATGGTGGGGGTCCATGAAAGGTTGGGAAACCTTGATTTAGAGATAGAGCACAGAAAGGCCCTTCCAGCCCGATGAGCTGCACGTCCCAGCAAACCACCTATTTAACACTACCCTAATGACAGGACAATTTACAATGAGCAAATCTACTAAGCAGTACATCTTTGGACTATGGGAGGAAACCAGAGCACCCAGAAGAGACCCACGCGGTTCATGAGCAGAATGTACAAACTCCTAATAGATAGCACTGGAATTGTTCAAAGTTGACAGTGCATTCAGTATCAGAGTATGTACAAATTATACGATGTTGAGATGCATCTCCTTACAGGCAGCCACAAAACAAGAAACCCAAAAGAACCCATTAAAAACAAGATCAACAAATACCCAATGCACACGGAAGGAAAAAACACAAACCGTGCAAACAATAAAAGCAAGCAAGAACATTCTGGATGAAACTGAGTCCGTATACTCCAAGCTCAGGGCAGCTGTAGCAAGCCCACAGCCTCAGCTCATCACACAGCGGAGTAAAACATTGCGGAGCTCACAAACATGAAGCTCAGGGCAGCTGTAGCAAGCCCACAGCCTCAGCTCATCACACAGCGGAGCAAAACATTGCGGAGCTCACAAACATGAAGCTCAGGGCAGCTGTAGCAAGCCCACAGCCTCAGCTCATCACACAGCGGAGCAAAACATTGCGGAGCTCACAAACATGAAGCTCAGGGCAGCTGTAGCAAGCCCACAGCCTCAGCTCATCACACAGCGGAGCAAAACATTGCGGAGCTCACAAACATGAAGCCTGGACCAGCCGTCACAGGCCCGCAGCCTCAGCTCATCACACAGCGGAGTAAAACATCACAAAGCTCACAGACATGAAGCCCAGAGCAGGCCCACAGCCTCAGCACCACGGACAGCAGAATAAACATTCCGATTTTATCACCATCAGTCCTATAGTCTTGATCAAAAATCTACAGAACATGGGCCTCTCTAGCTCCCTCTACAACTGGATCCTTGACTTCCTAACCGGAAGACCACAATCTGTGCAGATTGAAAATAACATCCCCACTTTGCCGACGATCGAAACTGGTAGACTTCAGGGGTGTGTGCTTAGCCCATTGCTCTGCTCTCTCTACACCCATGACTGTGTGGCTAGGCATAGCATAAATGTATCTATACATTTGCTGATGATGCAGCCATTGCTGGCTGGATTTCAGATGGTGGCAAAACAGCATACAGGAGCGAGATATACCAGTTAGTTGAGTGGTGTTGCAGCAACAACCTTGCATTCAATGTCAGTAAGACCAAAGAGCTGACTGTGGAATTCAGGAAGGGTAAGATGAAGGAACACAAACCAATCCTCACAGAGGAATCCAAAGTGGAGAGAGTGAGCAATTTCAAGCTCCTGGGTGTCAGTATCTCTGAGGATCTAACTTGGAAGCAACAAACTGATACAGCTATAAAGAAGGCAAAACGGCGGCTATATTTCATAGGTGGTTTGAGGAGATTTGGTTTCTCAACTAAACCATATAAAAACTTCTACAAATGATCCACCACCCAGGACATGCCCTCTTCGTGCTTCCACAGTTGGGAAGGAGATACAGAGGCTCGAAGGCACACACTCAGCAGTTCAGGAACAGCTTCTTCCCCTCTGCCATCCGATTCCTAAACGGACATTTAGGAACTACCTCATTACTTTTTTATTTCTGTTATTTTTCAGCAAGCAGAACCAGCCCAACCCTCGCCTCTGGTCCCAACCCCCTGTCTTTTGAATCCATCTGGCCTAGTGTTTAAATTGTCCAGATACTGGGTCATTCCTCACTCTAAGACCCTGGCCCTGTCACATCGATGCACTCTGGGCCTGGACCCCACTGCCACATTCCGGCCCAGTGGGTTAGATTGATCCAACCTTATTCTCGATTTAGGTGGCTGGGTTCCAAAACTCCTCCACGCCGACTTCACCCCACCCCACTTTGCACGCCCCAGCTCAGCCTCAACCTCACTCTGATCACTTCTCCTCAAACATGCCTCAACCTCGTTCCGACTTTGCATCGCATGCCTCGACTCTCGAGTCAGCCTCGCCTTCGCTTACCTCCTCATCATTTGCGGTGTTCGTTCACCACAATATTCCACAGTATGAGTGTTATTAATAAAGTATTTAGTAGTATTTCTTGCTTTACAAACCCCCAGAACACCCTGAGCTGTAATAGTGTCATGTTAACTGCTACACTACTGTGGCACCCATTTCCCTCCATGGATACTGCCTGACTCGTTGCATGCCTCCAGCATTTCATGTGTGACTTTCGTGACCAAGACAGCTTCCCAAACTCTACACAAAACTCATCTATTGGTTGCTCACTATCTATTTTGCTCGATATTTCCTCATAAACCTCTATTAATTATAAATCTAACCCCGATTCAGTTACCCTATTGGGTCTGTGCCTGCTTCAACACCACGTTAAAACATCCAATGGATCCGGTAGGATTTCGAGATACAGGCCATCCCTGAGTAATGGATGGGTAATATTCTTCAAAGTTCACAGTAAATTATTATCAATATACATATATGTCAACATATACAAAATAGAGATTCATTTTTTTGCAGGCATTCACAGTAAATAGAAAGAAACACAACAGGATCAATGAGAAACCTCACACAATAGATTCAAGATTCAAAAACTTTATTGTCATTCTAACCGTACATCAGCTCTGCAGGGCAGAATGAGACAGCGTTTCCCAGGAGCAGTGCAATCATAACATAACAAATGCAACATTAAATAATAAACATAACAATAAATAGTAAAACACAACAGCCACACGTCAGTTAAAAACAAGTTATAAGTGTCCAGTGCAAGTTAGAAGTTGCAGCTGGAGTACCAGGTTGTGATGCAAAAGGTCAGCACACTCTCAACCACGCCTCTGTAGAATGTAGTTAAGATGTTAGTGGGGAGTGATGCTTGTTTAAGCTTCCTCAGAAAGTGCAATCTCTGCTGGGCTCATTTCACAATCCCAGTGGTGTTCCTGGACTAGGTGAGATTGTCCAAGATCTGCACCCCAAGGAACTTGATGTTTTCCACTCTCTCCACTGTGGAGCCGCTGATGCTGAGGGGTGTGTGCTCAGGCTGAGACTGTCTGAAATCGACGATCATCTCCTTGGTTTTGGTGACATTAAGCATCAAGTTGTTGTCACTGCACCATAGAGACAGGCATGTGCAAAAGACAACAAACCGCAAATACAAATGGAATGAATAAGCAAATGAACAAACAAATAAACAAGCAATAAATAGAGAACACGAGTTGAAAAATCCCTAACTTGAGTACATAGTTTGTGGAATCAGTTCAATATTGGGGGGTGATTTAGGTTTTCCTCTCTGGTTCAAGAGCCTGATTGCTGAGGGTTAATAACATTTCCTGAATCTGGTGCGTGGGATTTTAGGCTCCTGTAACTCCTTCCTGATGGCAGCAGCAAGAAGAGAGCACGGAGTAATGGTGGAGGTCCTCGATGCTGAAAGCCTGGACACCCTTTGTGTCAATTTTGTCCATAGGTCAGCAAAAACACAAAAAAATCACAAGATACGGTTGCCATACCTCCGCAGCATTTCATTCAATGAACAGCACCGAAAATACATAAAACTGATAAGAAAGAACAATAACTAAAATGGGGGGAAAGAAAGGAAACTGTATCTACTTCTTCCATTTGTAGGAACAAACGTGTGAAAGTACACTTAACTTCTGAAGTTAATGATGTTATGGGAGCTCATTCATATGTAGGGGAGTGTGTAAGTCAGGCATTCATAACCCATGGACAGCCTGTGCCTCTGTCTCCAAAATTAGCTCCCTTAGGCCCATCTGCACTTCAGCAATGATTGGATGGAGGAAGTGAAGAAAATAGTTCAAATCCAGGCAGTTCCTTGAGTAGTTACATGTTATGTAGATTTCTATGCTTCCATGTAATGAAATTTAATGTGCAAAACTGTGCTGTCTTTACGACAGTTATTTAGTTTATAATATTTTCGCTTAGTAATTCATTCAATAGTATTTTCTAGTTAGAATTAGGAGTGTTTAAAGTATATTCATTGCATGTAAAATATATCGGCATGCGATGACGTCACATCCGGTTTCGCCGCGTCTTGTGGGAAAACACCGGTTTGAAATTAGCGCGAGGGTGGGGGCTTTCCACGAGGCTCACCTGAGCACAAGCAGTTTTGCAGGCATGAGAAATCACAGTGAGAGCAACGCTGTAAGTTAATAGATAATCGATATATTGAACTAAGATGTTAATGCTGATCCTGTTAGAGGTAACGACGGTAGATAATGTTTATGCTTTCGTTAGTTAAAGAGTCGCGGATAGTTTGCATGGAAGTGTATTTAAAGTAGTCAATGGAGCAGGTAAACTCTCCCTGTATACTGCACCTTAGTGTAATGTAGTTATAGTCACCTTTGCAAGTATTTACACTTGAAATGTGATATTAAGGAAGGAACAAATACTGTATCAATCTTGTATTGTTTTATCAACAGTTTTCACCATATGTTAATGTGAAGAGTGAACAGTAAATGGTTAATCTTACTGCGATCTGGTTTGCATTGGCTGTGGTTTATCCGGACGTTAAATTCGGCGTTTCGTTACACCCGAAGGAGAACGTTACAGTGAAAAAGCGGCATTATCAGGTGTTTCAAGTGCTGCAATGTCAGCTCAATCCAGCATCAAGTCGACGCCGCCCAGCGACAAGGGCAGTAAACCGACATCAAGTAAGCCCACCCAGGCGTTATCAGGTGTTCCAAGTGCTGCAATGTCAGCTCGATCCGGGATCAAGTCGATGGCGCCCAGCGACAAGGGCAGTAGAACGACATCAAGTAAGTCCACACAGGCAAGAGCCAAGGCAGAAGCCGCCAAGGTGCGACTGCATTACGCCAAACAAGAGGCAGTTTTGAAAATGAAACTGGCCACCAAAGAAGCCGAAATCCAGAAAGAAAGGGCCGCCAGAGAAGCCGAAGAGGCTGCCAGACAAAGAGAAGAGGCTGCCAGACAAAGAGAAGAGGCCGCCAGAGAAGCCGAAACCCAGTTGGAAATGACAAAAATATCGACAGAGTTGCATGTGCTGCAGCTAGAAGGAGAAGGAGAAGCTGCCAGGGTGAAAGCAGAGTACATAGAAGAAGCTGAAGGGTCGCGTGATCTGACCGCAGCAAGATCTACTTTAGAAAGGACCAGACTGGAACGCACAAGCGACTATGTACAATCTCAAATAGACAGGCAGGCTCGTCTCCCCTCTCCATACGTATTTGATAACTTCCCCAGCTACGAGGAACCTCAGAGAGTCACGATTGCATCACATCCATACAAGGAAGGAAATTTACCCTCACGGCTCCGTGATGAAGTCAAGAATGAAAGAACCGACAACGCTCCTTCACCCCCACAACAGGACGGCGGGGAGGGAGAGGTTCACTCCAGGACAACAATTGTCAGCTCGAACTGTACAGAAGTTTGCGGTCAAACTCAGTCAAGCCGTTCTTGTTCCGAGATCTGCCTCACTGAGGTGTACCCTAAAGAAGCACAACAAGACATTACCAAGCGTAAAGTAACCGACGAGACGCTAGGCCAGTCAGTTTTCGTTCAAACCGAGCACGGAAACAAACTTGCACAATCAGCTCAAGATACCATTTCTTTAAAACCCAAAGACACCAAGGTCTTCAGAGATGAAGCAAATAATGGGGTTGCCCCATTGCCTTTCAGAGAACCACGCCAGCGCTCACCAGATAACAAAGAGCAGGCAGTCAAACGGTTCACGTCCTTACGGAAAACCTGGAAAAGGAAACCTGAGATACAGCAACGCACCCGATTGGCCCACGAGGTACTGTGCACCCTAATGGCAGAGGTCACAGCCATTATAAACGCACAATCATTCCTACCTGTGTCTTCTGACCCAGAAAACCCCTTTATACTTTCGCCATCAACGCTCCTTACGCAGAAGGCAGGAGCACCTCCTCCACCAGGAGACTTCTCAGACAAGGATTTGTACACAAAGCAATGGAGACAAGTCCAGGCTCTGGCAAATCAGTTCTGGCCTCGCTGGAGACAGAAATATCTACCCTCGTTGCAACAGAGACGAAAGTGGACAGAACCCCGCAGGAATCTTCAAGTTGGAGACTTAGTCCTGCTCAGGGACAAGCAAGTCGCTCGCAACAGCTGGCCAACGGCCAGAATCACTGCTACATTCCCTATCGGGGATGGACATGTCAGGAAGATCGAATTGAAGACTACCGACCAAGGCGATGTGAAAATTTACCAAGGGCCAGTTACAGAAGTTATTCTACTTCTACCCAATGACTGATTAAGAGACTAAGTTTTGTACTCTGCTCATTGTGACCTTACGAAGGTCAAGCGGGGAGTGTGCTGTCTTTACGACAGTTATTTAGTTTATAATATTTTCGCTTAGTAATTCATTCAATAGTATTTTCTAGTTAGAATTAGGAGTGTTTAAAGTATATTCATTGCATGTAAAATATATCGGCATGCGATGACGTCACATCCGGTTTCGCCGCGTCTTGTGGGAAAACACCGGTTTGAAATTAGCGCGAGGGTGGGGGCTTTCCACGAGGCTCACCTGAGCACAAGCAGTTTTGCAGGCATGAGAAATCACAGTGAGAGCAACGCTGTAAGTTAATAGATAATCGATATATTGAACTAAGATGTTAATGCTGATCCTGTTAGAGGTAACGACGGTAGATAATGTTTATGCTTTCGTTAGTTAAAGAGTCGCGGATAGTTTGCATGGAAGTGTATTTAAAGTAGTCAATGGAGCAGGTAAACTCTCCCTGTATACTGCACCTTAGTGTAATGTAGTTATAGTCACCTTTGCAAGTATTTACACTTGAAATGTGATATTAAGGAAGGAACAAATACTGTATCAATCTTGTATTGTTTTATCAACAGTTTTCACCATATGTTAATGTGAAGAGTGAACAGTAAATGGTTAATCTTACTGCGATCTGGTTTGCATTGGCTGTGGTTTATCCGGACGTTAAATTCGGCGTTTCGTTACACCCGAAGGAGAACGTTACAAAAACAGTGAAGTTAGCTTCTCGTGACCAGAGCAGATCTCTTTGAGTGTTTACTAAACGGTAAGGAGTTGGGAAATTTGGACTTTAATGCAAATATCACAAAAGGTTAACAGGTTATAAAATTTAATTGAGAACATAACATTGACCTTTATCTGTGACTGCTGGAATATGAGGGAGCTGAAGTTTGTGCCAGAACTCAAGTGAGATGCCTTTTGGAAGGGTGCATTCAGTTTTGGGCATTGCACCACAAAAATGAGAAGTCTGCCATAGATGGGTTGCAAGCTGGCCATATTGTGATATCTAGGCTGAAAGGGTTAAACGTTGAACTCCATTTGCAAAGACCAGGTAGATATTCTATCGACTATTAACTATTAAGGGGGTAATCTACTTCCATGTGTTTAGCAGATAGAGCCCAACCATTTCTTCAGGTAAGGAGACATCAGAATAATAGGACATTTGTAGTTGGAAAGGAGAGTAGGAATCAAAGAGCTGCTGCATTTCAAAGAGCCAAAACTTTCAAAATGAGATAGATAAGACTTCTGTGAGGAAATAGTCTTAAGAAATAAGGCACCAAAGCACACCAGCAACTTGTTTCATTGTCTCCTCTTTCAGAATTTTAGCCTGACATTCACATACACATCTGAAGCAAATTAACAAATGAGCACTTTCAAGATTGTCACATTTTATCTACATACCTAGAAGTATTTGCATTCCTTGCAACAACAGCTAATAAAATCGTTATGCCCTGTTAATCAAAGCCTGAAAAATGTACAGGTGTTTGAATGAACTTCGTAGAATGTGATTGATCAGAACCATATACAGAGACAGCATTAAGCACAGATCTAGCGACTATTTTTCCACATGAAAAACAAATCAAGAGGAACTAATTTTATTTTAAAGCCAAGGACTCTCAATGTTCATTGATTTTCTTACTGTAATGCCCAAAGATGTGCAATTTTGTGTAACTTCACACTTTTGCTTCTCCAAAGGTCAAGTGTTTATTGGTTTAAATCTGATTGCTATGGAATGAGAAAAGAACAAGGTAAAACTAAGCAACACACACAAAATGCTGGTGGAGCACAGCAGGCCAGGCAGCATCTATAGGAAGAAGCACTGTCAACATTTCGGGCCGAGACCCTTCGTCAGGACTGAAAAGGAAGGGGGTAGATCCTTCATCAGGACTGGAAAGAAAGGGGGTAGATCCTTCATCAGGACTGGAAAGGGAAGGGGCAGATCCTTCATAGGGACTGGAAAAGAAGGGAGTAGATCCTTCATCAGGACTGGAAAGGAAGGGGGTAGAAGCTGGAATAAGAAGCTGGGGAAAGGGAAGGAGTTCAAAATTCAAAATACATTTATTATCAAAGTATGTATCCTTTATACAACCTTACGGGCAGTAAAAAACAAAGAAGCCCAATAGAACTCTTTTTTAAACAAAAGACTGTCAAACAGAAAAAAAATCTGCAAACTATAAAAGCAAGCAAATAGCATTTAAGAAATGAAGTTTATGGAAGTGGCACACAGAGCCAGGCATCACTACAGACGGAGCAGGCCGCAGCCTCAGTACAGTACGGAGCTAAATGTCACAGAGCAGCGAGCATAACCAGCCTGTCTCTTATCGCTAGAGCTGATACACATACCTTTTTAGTCTGGCCCCAATCTAAACCTTGGGTCGTTCCTCACTCTTGGACCAGGGCCTTGCCGCTTTAATATGCTCTCAGGCTGGTGTCCCAACGCTTCGATTCAGCCCACACCTGACCAGTGCTCAAATCGATCAAACCTCAGGTTTATCCTCACTCTTGCCACCTCAACTCTGCCTCAGCTTAGTTCTGCCGCATCAAATCGCCTCCATGTCCCCACCAGCAATGGCTCATTGCCCACCCTCTGGCCCGGGCTCTGCCACCTCGACTTGGCCTGTACAGACTGCCAGCAACTGCCCTCACCTTCGAAACTTCAGTTCACAGTGCAGAAATGCCAGGGCGTACCGGCGGTTCAAAAGCTCAACTCTGAAGTTACAGGCTTTTGTTTGCAGTAATCATTTACCAGAAAAAGTGTGATTAATAGAAGTATTAAATTATTTTCTTTGCCACTGAATAGTAGTCACTGAGGTTCACGGGAGCCATTTTGAACCGGAACCAGGAGTACGAACTGGCAGATGATAGGTGAGAGTGAGTCTAGGTGAGCACAAGGACAAAGATGGAGGTGATGCAGAGATCAGAGATGGAGGAGTGAGAGACAGTCTCACTGAATTCCCAAAGGGAGGAGTTAAACTTCTTCAGCGGAGGCATACCTCAAAGAGACTCTTCAATAGAGCAAAAATCAGAGACACAAGAGCTTCTGTGGCAGCTGGAAATCATTCATACCCAAAGTGTTTTCGTAAACAAGAGATTCTGCAATTGTTAGAAATCTAAAGCAACACTTACAAAATGCTCGTGGAACTCAGCAGATCAGGCAACATCTATGGAGAGGAATAAACAGTTGACGTTTCAGGCTCGAACATAGATGCTGCCTGACTTGCTGAGTTGCTCTGGTAGTTTTTGTGTGTTAAAATGTTCCTTCATTTCTGAACTCTCTGTGTGAGGCTCCTTACCAAAGTAAATGCGGAGCCTAAAATCTAGACTGTGAAGAAACAAAGGTAAGAATCCTTTTTTAAAAAAATACTTGAGTCTTGTTTTATGTCTGATCTGATTTTTCACATTGTAATAACTTTTATTTTCTTTTATGGATCTTATAGATTATCAAAGACATTCAGAAACGTCGAAAAGCTCACACTCTGTGGCAGTCAAAGGTTTCTGGGGAATAATGAGGTAGTACTTTGAGTGTGTACTATTTCAAATCCTCATGGCGCTGGAACCTCTTCCTTGAAATCCGGGACATAACAGACCAGCAAGATAGGCACACTGGTGTCCAGACCAGGTAAATACAGGCTTGTGGTGCACACACATAACAAATGTAGTAACAGTACAGACACACATACTTACACCCTGCTTCGAAGATACGTTGTCTCATTTCTACATGCTGTACATTATATGGTTATATACTGCATATACATGAATATAGTTAAACGACAATAAACTTGACTTGACTTGAAGAGGACTTGCTGGAAATCCAAAGTAACACACACAAAATTCTGGAGGAACTCAACAGGTCAGGCAGCTTCTATAGAAATGAATAGACAGACGACATCGTGGGCCAAGATCCTCCTTCAGGACTGGACAGAAAGGGGGGCAGGATGCCAGAATAAAATGTTGGGGGGAGGGGAAGGAGGAAAGCTAGAAGGTGATAGGAGAAGCCACCAGCGGAGGAGAGGCAAGCTACACACACAAAATGTTGGTGGAACGCAGCAGGCCAGGCAGCATTTATAGGAAGAAGCACAGTCGACGTTTCGGGTCAAGACCCTTCATCAGGACTAACTGAAAGAAAAGATAGTAAGAGATTTGAAAGTAGGAGGGGGAGATCCGAAATGATAGGAGAAGACCGGAGGGGGTGGGGTGAAGCTAAGAGCTGGAAAGGTGATTGGCAAAAGGGATACAGAGCTGGTGAAGGGAAAGAATCATGGGATGGGAGGCCTCAGGAGAAAGAAAGGGGGAGGGGAGCACCAGAGGGAGATGGAGAACAGGCAGAGTGATGGGCAGAGAGAGAGAGATAAAAAAGAGGCGGGGCGAATAAATAAATATATCAGGAATGGGGTAAGAAGGGGAGGAGGAGCATTAATGGAAGTTAGAGAAATCAATGTTCAAGCCATCAGGTTGGAGGCTACCCAGACGGAATATAAGGTGTTATTCCTCCAACCTGAGTGTGGCTTCATCTTGACAGTAGAAGAGGCCATGGATAGTCATATCAGAATGGGAATGGGACGTGGAATTAAAATGTGTGGCCACTGGGAGATCCTGCTTTAGGAGGAAAGGTAAAGGGCTGAGAAGAAGGAATCTGATGGGAGTGGAGAGTGGACCTTAGGAGAAAGGGAAAGAGGAGGAAACAGGGTGGAGGTGGCAGGCAGGTGAGAAGAGGTAAGAGGCCAGAGTTGGGAACAGAAGAGGAGGGGAAGGAGAGGGAAACTCTTTTTTAAACCGGAATGGAGATATCAATGTTCGTGCCATCAGTTTGGAGGCTGCCCAGATGGAACATGAGGTTTTGCTGCTCCACCCTGAGGGTGGCCTCATCTTGGCACAAGAGGAGGCCATGGACCAGCATGTCAGAATGGGAACGTGAATCAGAACTAAAATTTTTGATCACCGGGAAGTTCTGTTTGTGGCGGATGGAGCAGAAGTGTTCAACAAAGCGATCCCCAATTTACAATGGGTCTCACTAATGTAGGGGAGGCTGCATCGGGAGCACCAGACACAATGGACGAACCCTACAGATACACAGGTGGAGTGCTGCCTCACCTGGAAGGACTGATTGGGGCCCTGAATGGAGGTGAACGGGCAGGTGTGGCACTTGGGCCTCTTGCAGGGATGAGTGCTGGGAGTGAGATTAGTGTGGAGGGACAAATGGACAAGAGAATCACAGAGGGAATGATCCCTGCAGAAAGTGAAGAGAGGGAGGTAAAGATATGTTTAGTGGTAGGACAGAAGGTGTGGAGGATGATGTGTTGGATGTGGAGGCTCATGGGGTCGTAGGTAAGGACCAGAGGAACTCTGTCACTGTTAAGGCAGTGGGAAGAGTGTAGCCAATGATCTCTCAATCATATCCATTCTTGCTAGAATTTACATTATAAATTTTAACACCGAAAAAGACCAAATGCCTCTGTATTACAAAAGCTTGGAATGCTGTATGCATTTAAAAAAGAGGCACAAGAGAACCTTCAGATGATGGGAATCTTGAGCAGCCCACACGGGGGGGGGGGGGGGGTGAGAGTGAGAGAGAGAGAGAGAGAGACACCATTTTGAGGTTTTATTTGGCAACTTTAATTTATTTCAGTGCTCCACTCCCACACTGCACAAGGGAAAGAAGTAGTTCTGGTAAAAGGCATTCGATTCCACATTTCAATTTCAGGAGCAGGTGTATGCAGTCATTCACTAATCCACACTGCAAATGGAATATAAATTCCATCCAGGAACATTATCGAAGCTGGTTATCTGATGTGATGGAAGAACAAGCTAATCTGTGAAACAGTTCACTGCACACACATAATGCAAGCTACTATTAAAGCTGCAAGTGTGAGGGATGAAGTAATCGGAGTCTGGGACAGATGGATTCAGCAACATCATTACACGAAGCGAAGAACTGAGGGTCAAACATTTAGAAGCCAAGGTTGCATGCACTTTGGCCTAAGCTGGAGGTCCTGGTATCAGATCTTCTTTTTGGTGCTGCGGAGCTTGGGGTTTCTTTCAACAAAGTGCTTTGTGCAAACCTGACAAAAAAATGTAGCTTGCTTAATCCTACTGTGGCTGAAGCAAACACAAAAGGCTCAGGTATCACTAGTGAACTACCTGAGCCAGAAAGAAGCTTAATTGCCTCTGGTGGCATTTTTCCAGACACTATAATGTGAACCAATGGTGGCGTTCACTATGAAACTATTAAACACAGTCCAATGTATGGATGAGAACACTGCCATAATCCATCAAAGATCCCCCACCAAAATATGCTCTGTGCCACGCGATATTCCACTGAAAGCACACATCTAAATAGAGATTGGTTAGTTAAGCTTTGGCACCCTCCGTATGACCTTTATTAAACAATGCACAATAAATCACTCTTGGTTACAAGGACATAAAGCCATGTATGAGGGGAAAAGTAATGCAGGGAAATGGATAAAGCCAGCGCTGATGAAGATTTAAGCTAACATTAACAATGCTCAGCAGCACAGGGAAACACTAGCCTTTTACTGAACAGAGGGATATATAAAACCTTTGGCTACAAGAACTAACTAGGCCATTCTTGCTATTAAACACCTCAACATTCAGAGTAAACTTATTATCAAAGTATATACGTATCACCATATACAACCCTGATATTCATTTTCTTGCAGGCATACTCAATAAACCTATATAATAATAATAATCGTAACAGAATCAATGAAAGACCGTCCAATTTGGGTGTTCAGCCAGCGTGCGGAGGACAACAAACTGTGCAAATACAAAAATTAATTAATAATATATAAATAAATAAACAATAAATATCGAGAACATGAGATGAAGAGTCCCTGAAAGCCAGTCCACTGGTTGTGGGAACATTTCAATTTCGGGGCAGGTGAAGTTGAGTGATGTTATCTCCTCTGGTTCAAGAGCCTGATGGTTGAGGAGTAATAACTGTTCCTGAACCTGTTGTGGGTCCTGAGGCTCCTGTATCCTCTTCCTGGTGGCAGCAGTGAGAAGACAGCATGTTCTTGGTAGTGGGCATTCCTGAGGATGGATGCAGCTTTCCTGCAACATTTTGTGTAGATGCTCTCGATGGCAGGGAGGGATTTTATCCAGGATGGACTGGGCCCTATCCACTACTTTTTCAAGGCTGTTCCATTCTGGGGCATTGGTGTTTCCATACCAGGCTGTGATGCAACTAGTCAATATACTCTCCACTGTACATCTATAGAGGTTTATCAAAGTTTTACGTGTCATTCCAAATCTGCGCAAACTCCTAATGAAGTAGAGGCGTTGCTGTGTTTTCTTCATAATTGCACTTAGTGTTGTGCAAAAATTAGGTTGTGTTAATTTAATTTAAAAATTAGGTGACAAAAATTTTACTTCAAAAAAAAGATAATATGACTCAACAACACACTGGTGCTTGCACAAATCTAAATGCATTGAACTTATTGCATATTGAAAGGCCGAGATAGAATGGATGTGGCCAGAGCTAGAGGGCACAGCTTCAGAACAGAAGGACATCCTTCAGAATAGCAATGAGGACGAATTTCTTCAGATAGAGTGTGGTGAATCTGTGGAATTCATTGCCACAGATGATGGTGAAGGCTAAGTCATTGGGTATACTTAAAGCCGAGGTTGCTAGGTTCTTGATTAGTAAGAGCACAAAAGGTTACAGGCAGAAGGCAGGAGAACGGGGTTGTGAGGAAAGGTGAATCAGCCATGATGGAATAGAGGATCAGACTCAATGGGCTGAATGGCCTAATTCTACAGCTACATGTGACTTATGAAATATTTAATCCAAGGAATATCTTTATACTAAAATATACGGAAGAGCAGGGCGAGCTGCTTCAACGACTATAGCCCAAATGCACTCAAATCCACCATGATGAAATGCTTTGAAAAGCTTGGTCATGGACAGAGTCAAGCAAGGAATTGGACCCGCTGCAATCTGGTTATCGCCACAATAGATGAACAGCGGATGCAATTTCACTGAATCTCCATTTCTGAATGGACAATGAACACATGTACACAACTTAGTGTTTTTTTTTCTTTTTCTTTTTTCTGTTTCAATTTTGCACTATTTCATTAACTTAATTTTGTAATATACAGGCAGTCCCCGAGTTACGAACGTCTGACTTACGAACAACTCGTACTTACGAACCGAGGGAGCAGAACGCCATCCGCCAATTTAAGTCGGATCACGACGCCGTCCGCCATTTTAAGTCGTTGCCGTTAACACTGTGTTGAGTGCGTAACTTTGTATTTGGCTTAAGTATTTCTTATCAAGATTTCCCCTTTTCCAGTCAGCACCACCCCCACTTGTCCCATTTAACCTGTCTCAGTGTGGGTGGACCCGGGGGAGCTCAGGACCCACTGCCCGCGGCTGCTGCTGAATCTGCAGTTTTCTGTTCACTTGACGGAAAACGATTGCGATTGAAAATAAAGTGGAAATAATAAAGCAATCAGAAAGAGGTGAAACGCCATCAGTCATTGGAAAAGCGTTAGGCTACAGTCGGTCAACAATCGGAACAATTTTAAAGGATACAGGTAAAGGATAAAGTGAGAATAATGGAGCATGTGAAAGGCCCTGCCCTGATGAAAGCTACAATTATTACTAAGCAATGCAATGGTTTAACTAATGAAATACATATGTTTCTTAAGTGTTTATATGCATAGAAAGTTAAAATATGTACTATATACTAAGACAAACGTTTGACTAACCGACACTAAATAATACCGGATGTACCTGTTCCAACTTGCATACAAATCCGACTTAAAGACAGACTCAGGAATGGAACTCATTCGTAGCCCAGGGACTGCCTGTATGTATTTTGTCATATCTATTATTATGCATTGAACTGTACTGTTGCCACAAATTTCATGATATATGCCAGTGAACCCGATTCAGATTCTGAAACATTGTGAAAAAAATCGTACTTACCAAGGTAAATTACAACATTCGATTTTTGGGGGCAAAAGGACACTTGTGCATTTGCAGATCTACCCCACGTTCAGTTGGTAACACTCAGGAATCTCACTGAAAAGTTCAGGGACTCAATTCGCATTCTTGAGACTAGAGCACAATAAGCAATCCAGGAATCCCCACAAAATATTGCAGGAGTGTTGAACTATTGGGAATGGATCATTACACCAAGGAAACTTCTACTGCCTAACAGGTCCGAGGAGACTGGCTCAGTCCTGACCTCAGGTGTTGTTTGTGCTTCACCACAGAGCTGAATCTAAGCCTGACTACAGGTGTTTGCAGGTACATGGATTTCTTCTGGAAGCTCCAGTTTCCTACCACAACCCAGATAGTCAGTAGATTAATTGGCAACTATCAAATATCACTCATAAACACAAGAGTTTCTGCAGATGCTGGAAACCCAAAACAACACACACACAAAATAATGGGAGGAGCTCAGCAGGTCAGGCAGCATCTATGGAGATGAATAAACTGTTGATATTTTGGCCTGAGGCCTTTCTTCAGAACTGGAAGGTGGGGGGAGATGCCAGAATAAAAACGTTGGGGGAGTGGACTGGAGGACAAGCTGGGAGCTGGGAGGTTCCCACTATAGGAAACAAACTTTCTGCATCCACTCTATCTAGACTTTTCAATATTTGATAGGTTTCAAAGAGATCCACCCTCATTTTTCTAAGCTCCTAGCAATACAGGCCCACAGTCAAACACTCCTCGTACATTAATCCTTTCATTCTTGGAATCATTCTCCTGAACCTCCTCTAGACCCTCTCCAATGCCAGCATATCCTTTCTTAGAGAAAGACCGAAAACTGCTCACAATGCTCCAAGTGTGATCTGATCAATGCTTTATAAACCCTCAGCATTCCATCCTTGCATTTGTATTCCAGTCCTCTTGAAATGATTGCTAACATTGCCTTTGCCTTCCTTACTACCAATTCAACCTGCAAGTTGACCTTTAGTGATTCCTGCATGAGGACTCCCAAGTCCCTTTGCAGCTCTGATTTTTGAATTTTCTCTCCACTTAGAAAATAGTCCATACCTTTATTCCTTCTATCAAAGTGCATGACCATGCACTTCTCAACACTATCTGCCACTTCCTTGCCCATTCTCTGAACTGAAAGAACAGAAAGTGTGTATCTGCAGAGATGACAGTTGTGGTTAAAAAAAAAGCTTACAAAGAGGATGATTGATATATTATGAAGAGTATACTAACAGGTACAGCAATCATTGCCAGCAGCCAATTTCAACATAATGAAAATGAAAACAAAATATTTGCAATATCAGAAATATGAAGTATTTTAACATGTTTTCTTCCCAGAGAGGATTGATTTCCAGAAAGCTAACAAAAATGGATCTGAATGGAATTTTTTGATGTCACTTTTGAAGTTCAAAGTAAATTTATTACCTAGATACATACGTGTCACCATATATAATCCTGAGGTTAATTTTCTTATGGGCATACTCAGTAAATCCGTACTAGATAATAACCATAATCAGCCAGAATAGAATCAATGAAAGATCATACCAACACGGGTGTTCAGCTAATGTGCAAAAGACACAAACAGTGCAAATATAAAAAGAGAGAAAGAATAATAAATAAATAAGCAATAAATATTGAGAACATGAGATGAAGAGTCTTTGAAAGTGAGTTCATAGGTTGTGGGAACATTTCAATAATAGAGCAACTGAAGTTGAGTGAAGTTAACCCCTTGAGTCTGATTGTTGAGGCATAGTAATTATTCCTGAATCTGGTGGGGTGAGTCCTGAGGTTCTTGCACCTTCTTCCTGATGGCAGCAGTGAGAAAAGAACATGGCCTGGGTGGTGCAGGTCCTTGGTAATGGATGCTGCTTTCCTATGACAATGTTTTATGTATGTGGTGAACTATGTGCCTGTCTGGACACGCCCCCTGCTGACTGCTCCTGTGGCTCCTCCCACAGGCCCCTGTATAAAGGCGATCTGAGGCCTGACGCTCGGCCTCAGTCTCCAGGACATAGTATGATGGACACTCACTCCTGGTTCCTTCTTCCAGTCAATAAAAGCCGATATCTTGCCTTACGTCTCAGTTTGAGTTATTGATGATGCATCAATTTTATTGACTGGAAGTTTTAAAACATGGAAACCATTTTGCGTCCGGACCGGTTGGATTTGGACCCTCAAGACACTGACGCAGCTCTCGCTTTTGAACACTGGCTTACATGCTTCCAATCGTACTTGGAGGAGGTTCGTGCAGCTGAACCCGCCGTTATGCACAGAATTCTACTCTCGAGGGTCACCCCCAAAGTTTACTCCATTATCCGGGACCTGCCGACCTATGATGGGGCACTGGACGCCCTCAAAAGACAGTACCTGCGGCCGGTGAACACCGTCTACGCAAGACATCGTTTAGCTACCTGGCGACAGCGGCCTGGCGAATCGTGCGCTGAGTTTCTCCGAGCACTACAGACACTCGTCCGAGCTTGCGACTGCAAGACGCTCACGGCAGAACAGCATGCGGAGCTGCTGGTGTGAGACGCTTTTGTGACGGGATTGAGGTCAGTGTACGTGCGCCAGCGACTGCTGGAAAATGCCGACCTTACCTTAAGCTCGGCGATGGCGACGGCCAACGCTCTGGAAGCTGCGCTGCATAATGCTGACGCTGTCCAGTCGCGCGATTCCCCACCGGTTCCGTGGACTCCTCAGACCCCGCCACCGCCGGCTCCCGGGAGCGAATTCGCCAACGCTGCTGCCAGTCGCGATTCCACGAGCTCCCCGAACCCGACCACAGCGGCAGCCCGTTGTTATTTCTGCGGCCATAAAAAACACCCTCGACAACGCTGTCCAGCGCGAGAAGCGACCTGCTCCAGCTGCGGAAAGCGGGGCCATTTCGCCAAGGTCTGTAAGTCTCAACCTCGAGCGGAGTGCAGCGCTGCGGGTGAAACGTGGGGGCCGCCATCTTGCATGCCCGGATGTGGGCGGCCATCTTTGTCGGCGTCAGCATGCCCCGCCCCCGGCCCTCCGATGCTTACCGGGTACCCCGGATGTGAGCGGCCATCTTTGTCAACGTCAGCATGCCCCGCCCCCGGCCCTCCGATGCTGACCGGGCACCCCGACGGCGATTCAACTCTGGCCACTGTGACCCTCGACCAAAGCGCCCCACACCAGCTTGCAAGGTCCATGATGGACATCCGGGTGGAGGGGCACAGGACTAGATGCCTGTTTGACACGGGCAGCACTGGGAGTTTTATTCACCCGGACACAGTGCAACGATGCGGACTCGCAACGTGGCCGGTAAGTCAGAGGTTCCATTTGGCTTCTGGGTCGCAGTCCGCAGACATCCGGGCTGGTTGTGTAGCGACTTTGGTGGTGCAAGGCACAGAATATCGGAACTTTGAGCTGCTGGTCATGCCTAATCTGTGCGCACCTGTGCTATTGGGGCTGGACTTCCAGAGCCATCTCGAAAGTGTGACTATGGTATACGACGGGCCCCTCCCACCACTCACTGTCAGGAATCCTCAGTTTTGTGGGACTTCTTCACATACCCCGCTACTGACCACTCACACATGCGGGCACACACATCCCATCCAGAACCAGGCCGACAGCTGCGCTACCAACACCACTTGCGGCCTCTCCACTCTCAAGGTCCCTCCCCCACCGCTGTTCGCCAACCTGACCCCTGACTGTAAGCCTGTGGCAACTAAAAGCAGGAGGTACAGCGCGGGGGACAGGGCCTTCATTCAGTCAATAAAATTTATGCATCATCAATAACTCACATTGAGACGTAAGACGAGATATCGGCTTTTATTGACTGGAAGAAGGAACCAGGAGTGAGTGTCCATCATACTATGTCCTGGAGACTGTGGCCGAGCGTCAGGCCTCAGATCGCCTTTATACAGGGGCCTGTGGGAGGAGCCACAGGAGCAGTCAGCAGGGGGCGTGTCCTGACAGGCACATAGTTCACCACAATGTAGATGCTCTTAATGGCAGGAAGGGCTTTACTCAATGACAGAGTGGGCTCTATCCACTGCTTTTTGTAGGATTCCCAGTTATATTCCCTGTTTTGTAACATTCTTGCTCCAACTTTGTTCACACTATATCTTGCTGCAGTTTTGGAAATAATGGACCATAATCTGGACAAAGATGTGTACATCAGGACTCGCTTAAATGGAAAATTGTTCAACCTGTCAGGACTCAAAGCCTCAACCAAGTCAAGAGAGATATGTGTCAGACAGCTTCTGTATGCAGACGACTCAGCCCTGGTTGCTACTGGCATTAATGTGATTCAAGAAATTGCAGACTGCTTCTCGTTTGTTGCCTAAGAATCAATATCTCCAAAACCAAACTTCTGTACCAGCCTCCTCCTCTGTGTAGTCTCAGTGAGACCGAACCATCAGTCATATCGGTCAATGGGGTAGTGCTGAAATGTTCTGTCTCTTTCCCATACTTAGGAAGCAATCAGACCTGGAAGCTGAGAGGAGAATTCAATCAGCTACAAAAGTCTTTGCAGAAGCAACTCTGGTCTCACCACAACATTAAAATGGCAACCAAGGCCAAAGTGTATAACACAGCTGTTTTACCATCTTTGCTTTATTCAACTGAAACAGTGACATTGTATCGGAAGCACAGCAAGAAATTGACCAAGACACAACTCAGGCATTTATGCCAAATATTACACATCAAGTGGCAAGAGAGGGTACCAGAGGTGCAGAGGTGCTCAAACGTGCTGGGACAGTCAGCGCAGAATCACTCATCAATTTCTCAGCTGCGTTGGACTGGTCATGTCACAAGAATGAGTGATGATCGTTTACCCAAAGCTGTTTTCTATGGCGAGCTATGTGAAGGAAAGAGGAAGCATGGTGGTCAGAAGCTGCGCCACAAAGATGAGCTCAAGCACCATATGAAGAACACTGACATGAATGTCAACACCTGGGAGAAAGATACTTTGGACAGAAGAAGTTGGCACTGCATTGTCGAGAAGTCGATCCCAGCTATCGAGGAGAAAAGGCAGAAGAAATATGAAGCAGGTCATGAATGCAGACATTCGATGCTAGACCAGTCAAATCACAAATGCAACCAATGTGGGAGACTGTGCCGATCCAGTGCTGGCCCTGTGGCCCGTAAACGTGCCTGCAGAGACTAAACTCTCAGCACAGTCAACATTAAAATCGATGGACAGCCGAAGAGGAAGATATAATTATAATGGAAAATAAGATATCATCCAAAATCTCTACAAATTAGCTCTCAAAATCT
This sequence comes from Hypanus sabinus, assembly GCF_030144855.1. Classification (NCBI taxonomy): domain Eukaryota; kingdom Metazoa; phylum Chordata; class Chondrichthyes; order Myliobatiformes; family Dasyatidae; genus Hypanus; species Hypanus sabinus. The sequence continues at coordinate 103,972,765 of NC_082710.1, read as the reverse complement.
CTGTTTTTAGACATTATGCAAATAAGTTATCATAGCTGAGGTACACCTGCAATAAGTTACCTTTCTGGGTACAGTTTTAACTGTCAAGATAAAACCCTTCAGGGTTTTAAGCTGCAATAGAACAACATCGAATCAATTAACGAGTCTGGCACTTAGACCCCGAGCAACCAGGCTGAATCTTATTAAGGCCCATGAATCACAACACATTCAGTGTCAGCTCTTGTGCTGATTACCGAGACATCCTGCTTCAGGGAGGAATCCTATACTAATTGAATCAAAAGCATTAATTTAATCTATCCATCACCACACAATAATATGATTGTTGCAACTGCAACATGGAAGCAAGTCTGAATATCTTAGGTAGAGTTACAGAAACAGGCCCTGGTCCACCTAGTCTATGTTGGTCTAGTCTTCTGCTTAGTCCCACCTACCTGCACTCAGAAAGTAGCCATCCATATCTTTCTCATTAATGTACATGTCTAAAACTGTCTTAAATTTTACAATTGAACATTCATCTGCCACGTCCATGGCAACTCATTCCACATTCACACCCTCTGAGTGAAGAAGATCCCCTTCAGATTCCCCTTAAATATTTCACCTTTCACCCTAAATATGCTCTTTGACCTCTAGTTCTCGTCTCACCCAAGCTGAAGGGAAAAAAGACTGCAAACATTCACCTGATTTATATCCCTCACAAAGATCTCTCCTCATTTACCTGCTCCAGCAAATACAGCTCTAAACAATTCAACCTTTCCTTATAGTTCAGCTCCTCAAGTCCTTGCGACATTCTTGTAAATTTTCTCAACACCCCTTCAAGCTTTTTTATGTTTTTATGGTATTACATCTTCAAGTTCTGTTGTATCTGGGCATGGTGTTAAACTTGTAAACCCTAACTTTAGGAAGTCTGCTCGCAGGCATTGTGGAAAAGATGTTCATTATGCCAGGGCACTTACAGAATTTGAAGCAGCAATCATCTGCAAAAGCAGTCAAAGAGGTGTGCAAACAGACGGAATATTTCCTTGCTATCACCGTGAGATTCACCAGATAGAATAATATAAACTGTTCTGTGATATTTTGTAGTTACAAATTTACATCATTGCACATTAGTCCAATTTAAACATGCTTCAATAAAATCTGCTGACAGCACATTATGGAATCAACACAGCAAGTTGAACAAGTCATTCTCACAAGAGATCTCCTGTGTTGGCTCATGGCCAAGTGGTTAAGGCGTTTGTCTAGTGATCTGAAGGTCGCTAGTTCGAGCCTTGGCTAAGGCTGCATGTGTATCCTTGAGCAAGGCACTTAACCACACATTGCTCTGCGACGACACCGGTGCCAAGCTGTATGGGTCCTGATGCCCTTCCCTTGGACCACATTGGTTGTGTGGAGAGGGGAGACTTGCAGCTAGGGCAAGTGCCGGTCTTGAAAAAAAATCCATGGTCTATCGAGTCTAACGGAGGCCTACATCACCTCCTTCAGGTGCCCATCTCTTTCTCTTTCTTCTCCTATCAGATCCCCTTACCACACCCATCACCTCCCTTCACTTCACACGCTAGTCGGAAGTAAGACAGAGACATGAAATACCAGGTTCTGCAGAAAGGTCAATGTTCTCTGTTCCTCCACAAATCCCACTGGTGCCACTGAGTATCTCCAGCACGTTTATTTATTGTCTGGATACTTACCAGAAGCACTAGTGAAAATATCACAGACACATATTAGAATGCAAGAAATAGGAGAAAACATTGACTGCAGTAAACTCAGTCAGCTCCATCATGGGCTCTGGCCTTCCCAGCATCCAGGACATCTTCCAGGAGCAATATGTCATAAAGGCAGCATCCATCATTAAGGACGCCCTTCACCCAGGACATGCCGCCTCCTCATTGCTATCAACAGGAACCTGAAGGCACACACTTAATGATTCAGGAACAGCTTCTTCCTCTCTGCCATCTGATTTCTGAATGTACATTGAGCCCATCAATACTACCTCACTACTTTTTTTCTCTTTTTGCAGTATTTATTTAATTTAAATATTTTTACATATAAATACTTCTTGCTATCATTTACTTTTTAATATTATGCATTGTAATGTACTGCTGCCGCATAACAAATTTCATGACATATGCCAGTGATATTAAACCTGTGTCTGATTCTGATTCTGCCTTTTATGAAGCTTGCCATTTTTAACCAAGATCATGGCTGATCAAACTCCATGTCATTTTCCTGCACTAAAGCCCACTCCTTTTAATAATCTTAATAATGTCCAGAACAGCACTCTCTATTTTGAACAAACACATCAAATGAACCTCAGCAGTACTCTGGGATGTATTCATCACTCTCCAGGTGAAGAAAGTTCTCTTCAATCCTAATCTACTTCACCTCTCCACATAAGGCAAGCTCACCATCCTGAACAACAGACTCAAAATGCTGGAGGTACTCAGCAGTCCTGATGAAGGGTTTGAGCACAAAACATTGACTTTTTAATTCACTCCACAGATGCTTCCTGATCTGCTGAGTACCTCCAGCATTTTGCACGTTGTTAGAGATTTCCGTCATCTGCAGAATCTCTTGGGTCTCAGTTTTGAAACTCACCATCCCAGCAACTAGTCCAGTGAATTTTTGCAACCCTCCATTTGCTTTTGACTCAGACACAGACATGCGCGACATAAAATGACTAGAATGCTGGGTGGGAGAGCATTTTGGAGATAAGGAGATGATATGACTTTAAAGGCAGTTTATTTTAAAGATTTGGATGGTCTAGAAATTAGGGGCCCAAATAAGCAGGAAGCCAATAATAATATAAGACAAAGGTTGACAGTGAGTAACTACTGGCAGTAAGTATCATCTGACAAGTTGCCGTCATTTAAAAGTAATAAAGTGAGAGTTTATGGCCAACATATTCCACAAGGATGAAAGGAATGAAAAAGATGTTCAAGCAATTCTAGCTCTCAAGGCTTATTGAGGATTGAAAATAGAAAAATTATGCCACAGGTATATAAAACTGAACCGAGGAAGATCCAACATGGGTACAGGAATTGTAGGGTGGTACTTATAAGCTTAAGTAAACTCACTTATGTGAGGGCAAACTCACTTATTTACTGCCAATAAAGCCACTGGCATTTAGGGCAGCAATGAAGGTCCTCCATCTCTGTCTGTCCTTGGCCATCTCTATTGTGCCCCAGGTGTGGTTTCTGCAGTATGGCAGCAAGTTGTCTTTGGTCTCATGTGTCTCCTCCATGTACAACTCTCATTGGCAGACATGAATGAGTCCAATCTTAAAGCATTTTCTAAATATATTAAGGGTAAGAGGGGATCCAGAGAACGAGTAGGAAACAAAAGCTCTCAAAATGGTGATTTGTGCATGGAGTCAGAGACAGTGGGTGAGGTACAAAATGCAGCATCAACTCGATCCACAAGGAGAAGGATGTTATAAGTTGGAAAATTCAGGGAGGAGATGATGCAATTCTTGACTATTTCAGCACTAAAACAGACAGGTATGAAATATCTTAATGTGCTTAAGATGGATAAATCCCAGGGGACAGATGAAACGTATTTCAAGCCACATGGGACCAGAACAGGGTAATTTTGCAAGACTTTTAGGCAATGGGTGGAAGAGGTAAAGAGCTGAAGAAGGAATCTGACAGGAGAGGACAATGGGTCATGGGAATAACACCCTGATACCTTTATTTCTTAACACTAGATATAGGAGCAGAATCCAGCCATTTAGCACATTGGAGTCTGCTCTGCCATCTTTCCTCTTAGGCCCAATCTCCTGACTTCTCCCTGTATCCCCTTGTACCCTGACTAATCAAGAATCTATCACCTCTGCCTTAAATATACCCAATGACTTACCGCTACAGTTGCCTGTGGCAACAAATTCCACACATTCACCACTCTCTAGCCAAAGAAATTCCTCCTTATCTCCGTTCTAGATGTACATCTCTCTATTCTGTGTCTAAGGCTGTGTCCTCTGGTCTTAGACTCCCCCACTACAGGAAACACCCTTTACACGCCCACTCTATTGAAGCCTTTCAACGTTCTATGAGATTCTCCCCTCATTTTTCCACCACCTCTACCCAAATCCCAAGGACACTGCCCATTAACTGTAATGCCTTTCTCTCAGGGTCGTATTTAAATCCAATATCCAAGAGGTTTATAAACAGTGTATAACCATGTTGTAAATAACTCTGTGGAACTCTATAGCTTGGAAACATAATCAATACCAAAGAAACACATCTGCTCATCCTCCAGTTTTATATATCACCTTCATCACTGTTCACTCTTCAGTCTGATTGTACAAAGTCCAATGGATCATCTGTATCAAATGAAACAGCTGTATCATTTGTGTACATCTCTAGTAGAATTATAAGTCAGGGCAGATAGGTAATTTAAATGTTAGCACACAGTTTAAGTGAATATGAAATATTTGGATCTGAAATTAAATCACATGGCAGCAACTCATGCATAAAAGTATGCAGGCATGGTCAAGAGGTTCAGACAAAACATTAGAATGGGGAAGAAATTAGATCTCAGTGACCTTGACTGTGAAATAGTTGGTGCCAGACAGGGTGGTTTGAACATCTCAGATCCTGCTGATCCCCTGGGAATTTCATGCACAGCAGTCTCCAGAGTTTACAGAGAATGGTGCAAAATAACAAAAATCATCCATTGAGCAGCAGTTCTGTGGGCAAGAATGTCTTGTTACTGACAGAGATCAGGAGCAAATTGCCAGACTGGTTCAAGCTGACAGGAAGGTGACAGTAACTCAAATAACCACACATTACAACAGTAGTGTGCAGAAGAGCATCTCAGAATGCACAACACATCAAACCTTGAAGTGGATGGGCTACAGCAGCAGAAGATGATACCGGGGAGTGAAGTGCCCACTGAGTGTATAATCTTCAACAATAAGTCAATCGATTTCCCCTGCAGTTTTGAGTGCTTTAAATTTTTCGTCTGGTATACAACAAGGAGTGAAGGGTTGTGCAGCTCAATGTGGCTAGACTAGTTTTAGCTCACCTGGATGGATTCAGATCAAAAGTTTAAGACCAGCTATGAGTGACACCTACCTAGAGCACAAAGGTATATAACAGTGGCTAATGGAAAAGTAGAAGTTTTAATAAAGTGCAAGATGAACAAGTGTTGACACTTCGTTAGATTTTGTCGTCCTTGTTCAATCAAAGACTATCAACACAGATAAAATAAGCCATAAGGAAGGTAAATGGTAGATACATTAAAATTTATTGCAAGGATTGATAACTAGCAAGTCATTGGACTGGAAGTTTCATTCTGTGTCACAACCACGACCCTGTCGTGGGGTCTACATGCACCCACAGGTGGGCTGCACAGCAGGTTCGGATGTTGCCCCCATGAATATGCATGTTCCAGCTAATTGCTGTTTCATGGTGGTGGTATTTAATTCCCTTCTTTTTGTGCTCGTCTTGTTGAGACTCGAGCAAAAGCACAGGAAAGTTACGTTCCTGGCTTACGCTTGTCCGGGAAAGAGGACACTGTTTTGACTGACGCTGTCAAGGAGTAGTATTCATTTCTTATTAGTTATTGCTTCCAGCCACAGGGTTGGCGTGAGCTTTCAGTTGATGAGTTTTAGTTAACTGCCCTGTTGGTTTAGCGTTTGTTGTTATTCCTTTTCCTTTAAGTTCTGCTACAGTTCTCATTAAGGTCAGTGAACTGCCAACCTGCGTTACTGTCTCTCTCTCTCTCCACACTTGAGCCATATCCACACATTCTGACATTCTGCTTCTGTCTCGATAGATGATACCTGACCTATTGACTATTTCCAGCATTTTCTGTTTAGTTTATTGCATGAGAGTTGCAGTACAGTAATCTTACTGTAAGACCACAGCAAAACAAATTGAGTGCAGTTTAAGGTAGACTTAACCTAGAAGGTTAGAATCCAAGTTAACTAGATTGGATCCTGGTCCAAAGGGGGTGTCCTACAGGGAGTGATGCATTAGAATAAAAGACACCTATATTCATTGCAAGATCTACAATGAGTGATGCCTCAAAAAGACAGTGTCCATCATTAAGGATCTCCATCATCCAGGTCATGCCATGTTCTCATTGCTACCATCAGGAAGGAGGGAGCCTGAAGACACACACTCAATGATTCAGGAACAACTTCTTTCCATCTGCCATCCAATTTCTAAATGGACATTGAACCCATGAACACTGCCTTACTACTTATTTATTTCTATTTTTGTTCTTATGTAATGAAACTGATATATATATTCTGTAATTCAGTTTTATCTCTCTTATTATGAATTGCACTGTAAAATAAATTTCACAACATATGCCGGTGATATTAAACCGGATTCTGATTTTGAAAATTGGATGTAATCCCCTGGAAATATGTCACTTTTTAAGGGAGAATGCCAAGGGGAGTGCTGAAAGACAGTTTTCTCCTCCAAGAGAGATGAGAAATCAGTCACTAAAGGATAAAATGAGATGACTTTTTTTTTCACCCAGAGGATTATGATCTTTCAAATTCTCCAACCCAAAAGGTTGCTTTTTAAGTAAAGACAAGTATATGGATAATCAATTTATGGCTATTACAGAAACCCTGGGTTATGAGAATGGGGCAGGATAATAGAGGTGATGTGGAATGAGCCAAGTTCTTATGAAAGGATTTATAGTTTTGATGGATCAATAGCTGACATCCACTCCAGTTCCTTGTCTTTATACCTATCATAACATAGAGCTTCCTCCTTTTGATCTATCTATTCTGATACATTTGTTGCAGGAGCCTAGTAAAAGAACCACATGGAACAGTTTATTTTTTGAGAAAACAGATTAAAATATCAGTGACAATAGAACATTTAACATCGTCATGGTTGAGGTTTTCCTCTACAAAGCTCTTGGTCGATAAAGGAGCAGTAATTGAAGGTCCTGGGCCTGTTCTCACTGGAATTTAGAAGAATGAGGGGGGATCTCATGGAAATCCATCGAAAATGTTGAAAGGCCTGAACAGAGTGGATGTGGAGGGGATGTTTCCTTTGGTTGTGGAGTCTAAGACCAGAGGACACAACCTCAAAATAGAGGGACATCCATTTAGAACAGAGATGAGGAGGAAAGGTCACTGGCGCATTTAAGGCGGAGGCTGATAGGTTCTTGATTAGTCCAGACGTGAAAGGATATGGGGAGAAGGCAGGAGACTGGGGTTGGGAGGGAAATGGATCAGCCATGATGAAATAGCTGAATGTGAAAATTCTGTTCCTATGTCTTAAGGTCTTATGGACTTTAAATATGCATCATTATCAGCACCGACATGACAGGTCTGTTCCTATGCTGTTAGGGTCCTATTTGTTGTATTAATTTCTTTCCTCCCACAAATGCTGCTTGATTCATGGAGTTCCTCTAGCACACTGATGTTCCAGATTGCTGCATCTAGTGACTCTACTGTACCGTTCTATGTGCTGTGCTTTATATTCCACATTAACCAAGAATCAATTTTACAATCATTTGTTCCAAATTTCAATTAATATCAACCAAAAATTATCTCAAGTTCCTGCTTGTCAGACATTCATACATCCTTAAGCCAGGGGTTCCCAACAGTTTTTTTTATGCCATGAACCTCTACAATTAACCAACGTTCCATGGACCACAAGTTGAGAACCTCTGCCTTAGACTATTGATTGAACAGATTAGGGCTTTATTCCTTGAAGCATAGGAGAGTGAGGAAGATTTGATACAGTGATACAAAATTATAAAAGGTATAGATAGGGTAAATGCAAGCAGGCTTTTTCCACTGAGCTGGATGTGAATAGAGCTGGAGGTTATGGGTTAAGGGTGAAAGGTGAAATATTTAAGGGGAACTGCGGGAAAACTTCTTCAGTCAAAAGGTGGTGCGATTGTGAAATGAGCTGCCAGCTGAAGTAGCAGACATGGGTTTGACTGCGTTATTTGAGAGAGATTTGAATTAGTACATGAACAGGAGGGATGAAGGACTTTGGTCCAGGTGTGGGTCAATGGGACTAAACAGAATAACAGTTTGGTACAGGCTAGATGGGCCAATATCTGTACTGTAGTGCTCTGTGACTACATTGTATGATATAGAAGGCCAACTATATACCGGCTCAGAGCAACCTATTTTATGTAACCCATTCTGGTCAGTGGCCAATTAACCCATCAGCATGACTTTTATCGGCTATTTTTGGAGAAATCGAGAGCAGCTGGAGGAAATCCATGTAATCAGGGAGGATGTGGAAACTCCACACAGACAGCACGAGAGCTCATGATTGGACTTGGGTTGTGAGGGGAGAGGCGCAGCACTTCCACTCTGCTGCCCTGGTTCACAACACCAGGCGCCCTGCTGGGCCGCGCAAATGGGAAAGGTCTGCAGTGGACCTTGCTTATGGGGAAGGGCAAAAACACAAGCAGCTGGGACACGTACTGTAGCCATGAAGGGAAGAGGAAAGTTTTCCCCATTCCGATGGCCTTCTCGCCCCTACTCCACCTTCATAACCTACCCATCAACTCTGGTTCCCCTCCCCTCCACCCTTTACCCCCTCCAGCTATCATAGGATGATCCTCAATCCTCAATCCTCATAGAGGGAGCAGAAATGGAGAGAGTGAGCAGCTTCAAGTTCCACGATGTCAAGATCTCTGAGGATCCCAACATATTGATGTAGTCATAAAGAAGGCAAGACAAGGGCTATACATTACTAGGAGTTTGACATGTCAACAAGTACACTGAAAAACTTCTATAGTTGTACCATGGAGAGCATTCTGACAGGCTGTATCACTGTCTGGTATGGAGGGGCTACTGCACAGGACTGAAAGAAGCTGCAGAAGGTTGTAAATCTAGTCAGCTCCATCTTGGGCACGAGCCTACAAAGTACCCAGGGAATCTTTAGAAAGTGGTGTCTCAGAATGGCAGCGTCCCTTATTAAGGACCTCCAGCACCCAGGGCATGTCCTTTTCTCACTGTTACCATCAGGTAGGAGGTACAGAAGCCTGAAGGCACACACTCAGCGATTCAGGAACAGCTTCTTCCCCTCTGCCATCTGATTCCTAAATGGACATTGAAGCTTTGGACACGACCTCACTTTTTTAATATACAGTATTTCTGTTTTAGCACATTTTTAAAAATCTATTCAATATACATAATTGATTTACTTTTTAAACTTATTATTATGTTTGATTTTATTTATTATTATTATTTTCTCTCTCTGCTAGATTATGTATTGCATCCAGCTGGTGCTGCTAAGTTAACAAGTTTCACAACACATGCCGATGATAATAAACTTGATTCTGATTCTGATTCTAAGACATAGACATAGAATTAGGCCATTTAAGAAATTGAGCCTGCTGCAACATTCAATTATGGCTGACTTATTTTCTCTCAACCCCATTCCCCTGACTTCTCCCCATAGCCGTTGACGTCCTTACCAATCAAGAACCTGTCAATCTCCACTTTAAACGTGCTCCACCGCCATCTGTGGCAATGAATTCCACAGATTCACCACTGTCTGGCTGAAGAAATTCCTCCTCATTTCTGTTCTAAAGGGATGTTCCATTCTTTTGAGGCTATGCCCTCTGGTCCTAGACTCTCCCACTATGCAAAGCGTCCAATCCACATCCACTCTATTATTATGCCTACTGGGACACAGGCCACCGACAGCTGCTCGCCAGAGTCCTCTGTCATGGACCAATCTTTGAGGTTATCCCCAGGTGTAGCTCACCTTCAAGTTCGCAGCTCCAGGTATTGGGCCTGTGGCTTGCATGTACTGGGAGCTTTCCACACAACTTTACATGTCTTCCAGGCAGACATCCTTCCTCTCCCAGGGATGAGGTCACTGGAGCTTCTGATGGTGTTTCTGTAGCTCTGGGTTTTTACAAGAATGGGTTGCTAGCCCCATGCAGAACCCTCCTCCTTTCACAGACATGCTTGGGACCGTCCATGGCAGAATTCCACTCTATCAAGGTCTTATCAATATTCAGTAGGTTTCAGTGAGATCCCTCCCTCATTTCAAAACTCCCAGCTTCTCACAACATCCCCATCCACCATCCACCCAGCTCCCCCCTCACCTGGTCACAGCGATCACCCGTCAGCATGTACAACCTCCCACCCCACACCTTTTCATTCTGGCTTCTGCCCCCTTCCTTCTCAGGCCCGATGAAGGGTCTCAGCACAAGGAAAATGTCAACTGTAAACTTCTTCCCGTAGACGCTGCCTGACCTGCTGAGTTTCTCTAGCATTATTTTGTGCGTTGCTCTGGCTTCCCAGCACCTGCAGAGTGTCTTATGCTGCAAATTGGAAACATTCCCAATAGCAAAAAACACAATAGAGGAGCTCTATAATACAGGACTGCTCTGTTTATTTTTGCAGAATCATTGAAATTCACAGACATCGGAAACTATTGAGTCCAACATGTCTGTACTGGTCAAAACTGCTCTTAATTCATTAATTTACTTTTAATCAGAAGTAAGTTTTGTTTTTATATAAACCCAGCTGAAGTCATCGCAAAACACTTTACAGGTAATAAAGCATTAGGTATAGTCACACCTTTGTAGGAAATGCAGAAGCCAGGTTTCACAAACAGTTTGAATCAGAGAAAAGTCCAGCACAGAAACAAGCCCTTCAGCCCATCTGATCTGTGCTGAACCATTTAAAGTGTTTACTCCCATTGACCTGCACCAGGATTATAGTTCTCCATACCCTACCATCTATGTACCTACCCAAACATCTCTCAAACTTTGAAATCAAGCTTGCATGAAGCACTTGTGCCGGTAGCTCATCCCACATTCTCACCACCCTCTCAATGAAGATGTTTCCCCTCATGTTGTACACCTCTATCAAATTACCTCTCAATCTTCTGCGATCCAAGGAATAATGTCCTAGCCTGTTCCATCTTTCCTTATAACTCATGTTCTTCAGACCCGGCAACATACTTGTAAATTTTCTCTGTACACTTTCAACTTTATTCATATCTTTCTTGTAGGTAAGTGACCAAAACTGCACACAATACTCTGAATACTCATCAATGTCTTATACAACTTCAACATGTTCTTCTTCTTCTTCATGTTAGGCAGTAACTTTGTGTCAACAATCAGGATACTTCGAGAAGAATACTGAGGTCATTCATGAAGCCAGAGTAGGGACTGCTGATTCTTCCTGGCTTGGGCCAGGAAGTGTCTGATGAGCTGGGTGAGATGTGCATTGTTTCCACCATTTATACAGGCTTCTGTGCGTATCCAGTGCATGATACTTGGTTCCCAGTCCCGACACAAAATGCTCCTTCTGCACTTTGAATGGTTACAAGCCAGAGATTATTATGAGAATGCTTCAGATTTCAAGAAGGCTTTGGATAAATCCTTGAAGCTTTTCCTGTCTTCCTAGTAAACTCTTAGTCAGAGAGTTGTCGAGCACAGAAACAGTTCCTTCAGTCCATATAGGCCACACCAATCTGTTTTTTTGTTTAGTTCCTTCTATCTGCACTTGGACCATAGCCTCTCATCCACGTACCTATCCAAACTTCTCTTGTGATTGACCCCGCATCCACCACTTCCATTGACAGCGCGTTCAACACTTGCACCAACTTCTGAGTGAAGAAGTTCCTCTTCAGGTTCCCCTTAAGAATTTCACCTTTCACCTTAATCCTGTGACCTCCAGTTCTAATCTCACCCTAAAGCACAGGAGCTTGGCCTTATCTATACCCCACATAATCTTGCATACCCCTACAACAATTCCCCTCATTCTCATAAATGGTCCTCAAGTCCCAGTAACATCTTAATAAACTTTCTCTGCACTATTTCAAACTTATTGCTAACTTTCCTATAAGTAGGTGACCAGAACTGCACACAGTACACAAATTCAGTCTCACAACTTCAATATAACATCCCAATTCCTGTACTCAGTGCTTTAATATATGAAAGCCAAATAAGCTAAAAGCTCTCTTTTCAACCCCATTTACCCATGATGCAACCTTCAGGGAATTATGGATCTATATTTCCTGATCCATTTGTTCTCCTGCACACTTCTGAGCTCTACCATTACTGTGTGAGTCTTACACCGGCTTGTCCTCCCAAAGAGAACCGCCTCACAGTTCTCTGCATTAAATTCCATCTGCCATTTTCACCCATCTTCCCAGAAAGTCAAGACCCCACTTCAAGTTTTGATAGCATTTCTCACTGTCCACTACACCCTGAAACTTGATATTGTCTGCAAATTTATCACATTATCATCTAATTCATTAACATACAGTAAAGATAAACAATTAAATTCTATTAGACTTATATCCTATTCTATTAGTTCTTAATTCAACAAGTTCCTATTAAATCTTTGCCACTCATCTAAATCCTATGCCTTCTCGTTCTTGATTCCCCAGCGCTGGGGAATTGGCTTTATCGATGCCCCTCATGATTTTAAACATTACTGTAAGATAACCCGCCAATCTCCTACACTCCATTGAAGAATATCCCAACCTGTTCAACCTTTCTCCATAACTCAGTCCTTCAATAACTGGAACATCTTCAAAAGCTCCTCTGCACTCTTTCCAGGTTAATGTTATCCTTCTTACATGCTGTTTGAAGGTTATTTAAAATTAATTGCATTTCATTGGTTGGCCATTTTCTGCCGAAAAATAGAATAACTCCACTCACCTTCATGGTGGATATATCTGCACAGCTCTTGATTAAGATAAGATCGAGGGATATATGCTCAGTGACCACTTTATTAGGTAGACTGTTTGTTAATGCAAGTATCTAATCAGCCAATCACGTGGCAGCAACTTAATGCATAAAAGCATGCAGACATTATCAAGAGGTTCAGCTGTTGTTCAGACCAAACATTAGAATGGGGAAGAAATATGATCTAAGTGACTTTGACTGCGGAAGGATTGTTGGTGCCAGACGGGATGGGTTTGAGTATCTCGGAAACAGTTGATTTCCTGGAATCTTCATACACAACAGTCTCTAAAGTTTACAGAGGATGCCACGAAAAACAAAAAATAATCCAGTGAGCGGCAAGCTCAGTGGGCAAAAATGTCTTATTAATGAGAGAGGTCAGAGGAGAATAGTCAGACTGATTCAAGTTGACAGGAAGGTGACAGTAAACACGCATTACAACAGTAGTGGACAGAACAGCATCTCTGAATGCATAACAAGTTGAATCTTTAAGTGTTTTGGGCTACAGTATCAGAAGACCACGAACATACCTAGCGGTAACTTTATTAGGACAGGAATGCAGAGTTGAAGTTACAATGAGATTAGTCATGATCTTTTCGAATGGCGGAACAGGCTTGCGGAAGTAATTAGCCTTACTTCTGCTCACAGGTCCTGTGCTTGTACGTTTATATAGTTGTATTTTCTCAGCTTCCACCTTTAGCTGCACACATGCACGGTTGAGAAGTAGCTATCATTTTCAAAGGGTAATGACCATTAACGGCAACTGATATGCTGCCACCCATTCTCTCACATTAAGCAATTTCTAGAGAGACAATTTCTAGACACCTTTAGCAGTATCTTACTTTTCACAGCAAAAAGGTGAAAGCAAAAGCATTTTCTTAATCAACATCTGAATCTACAAAAAAATAAGCAATATTACAAGATGTGATATTATTTCTATACACTCTAATTATTCAATGATACATATAATAACTGTATATTCATTTCCATAGATGCTGCTTGACTTGCTGAGTTCCTCCAACATTTTGTGCAATTTGCACTGGATTCCCAACATTTGCAGAATCCCTTCTGTTTAAGAATTATTCTGTAGTGTTTAAAATCAGCTAAACTTCCAAAGAATATTTAACACAAGATGAGCAACAACATCAAATGAGAAAAGCAACTGAACTGCACTGGAATCTTCAATCTTATACATACTAGTTCGAACTGGAGTTATTTTCTACCATTGCCTTGTCTTTGATTATAGAAGATCGGCAGTGGTTCTACCCCACAGTTACGGACATGCCTAAATACAGTAGGCACACACTAGACACAACATTAGGGTGATTCTGCCTCACCTGGTTAACTACTTTTTCAAAATTTAAGCCTAGGGCTTCAGTTCCATGCAATAAACTGTACAAAACATGTTGCTGCATATCTGTGCTCCTCTGGTAAAACAAGAAATAGTTTGCTTAATCGCTGTTTTTACTGAAAGTGCATCTATGGATAATTTACCATCAATGACCATCAAAGAGACCACCCTACCATCATCAGGTTCCTGAAGCAGCGTGTGTAAGGCCAGAGGAAGTTAAGGCATTGATGTCAACTCTGAACTGATTCCACAATCTACACAGCACACACAAAATGCTGGAGGAACTCAACAGGTCAGGCAGCATCTATGGAAATGAATAAATGGTCAACATTTCAGGCCGAGACCCTTCTTTGCACTGGAAAGGAAGGGGGAAGATGCCAGAATAAAAAAGTGGGGGGTGGGGAAGGAGGATATCTTGGAGATGATAGGTGAAGCCACGTGGGTAGGAAGGGTAAAGGGCTGGAGAGGAAGGAATCTGATAGGAACGAGTCTAGGTGAGTTGAAGAACAGCAGAGATCAGAGGGGGAGCAGTGCAGTGAGGACCGTCAAAGAGAAGATTTTAAACTTCTTCAGGTTAAGCATCCCTTGTAGAGATTTCACAGAGAAGCTGCACATTATAAACACAAGAATGTCTGCAGATGCTGGAAATCCAAAGCAACACACACAAAATGCTGGAGGAACTCTGCAGGTCAGGCAGCATCTATGGATATTTCAGGCCTAGAGTCTGAGATCCTTCTTCAGGACAGGAAAGGAAGGGGGAAAACCACAGAATTAAAAGGTGTTGGTGGGGGGAGGAGAAGGATGATAGATAGAAGGTGATAGGTGAAGCTGGGCCCAGGACAGATCCTCCAATTAGCCCAAAACCTGATCCGTCATAACATGCCCCAACATCTTCCCAATCTCTGAAGTCAGGCCATCTGGACTATAATTTCCTGTATTCAGCCTCCCTCCCTTAAGGAAAAGAGTAGCATTTGCAATTTTCCAGTCCTCTGGAACCATTCCAGAATCTTGAGATTCTTAAAATATCACTACAAATGTTTCAACAATCTTTTCAACTACCTGATTCAGAATTCTGAGGTACATTCTATCTGGTCCAGGTGACTTATCTACCTTCAAACTTTTCAGCTTACCAAGCACCCTCTCCTTAGTTAAGAGCGACTACTCACTTCTGCCTTGCTTGCATTTGAATTTATGACCTATTTTGCCCAATAACATAAACAATGTATACAATATGTGCACACAATTTAAACAGAAGACATTTATTTCCTGTAAAAAGATATTGTGGCTTGAATTGTCAAACTTGCTGTTCATTAATTCCAAGATGTCAAACCAATTATCAAGAGCTATGAATAACTTTGTCAGATAAGGAGGTGGCTAGAAGCAACTGGTATAACTATTACAGTTTTCCCCATATTACCAGACTGTCATGAGAATCTCAGGGGTGAATTTATCCAAAGATATTCATTATGTTGGCAGCCTCAGGCACCAACGTTGTCACTCACTGAAATAGCCATTATTCTTCTTTAAGCTGTCTGGAATCTTTTTGACTTGTACCGACAAATCTTTCAGGAGTCAATTCATCACCAATTGTTTTTATAATGCTGGTGTTCGTCAGGTACCACAAAATAAATGGGCAGAATATTCAGCAAAGGGAGCCAGGAATAGGCAGTTTGATGGCACAATTGTTGGTGCACGATGGAAAATCGCTTGTGTTCAAGTAAGACATGCCTGGACTCTTTCAATTTTGTGTTTTATATTCTGTGTTTTTCACTCGTATTTTTTCTTTTTTGCCATTTGCACAATTTGTTTTTTTATGTGCATGGGAGCGCTTGATGTTTTTTCATTGGATGGGTTACATGGTTATCTTTGTTTTGTGGGCGTCTGGGAGAAGACGAATGTCAGGGTTGCATGATGATCATGAATATACTTTGAATCTTTAAAAATTTAATTTACTATAAGGAAAAAAGTCATCATAAACGAGGAACATGCAGGTACATAAGCAATTTGCAAGGGGGACAACTTTGTCTTCAACCAGACAGTAATGGTGTGAATTTCTTTACATTTAAAGGAAAATTCCAGCAATAAATCACTATACAAACAATATGCATTCAAACATAAAACAGATTGACCATCCTGTTAGAGTGATTTCTGGGTTTAAGACATTTACATTTAGCAAATGACTTTGGCTACCAGTCTTCTGTTCTTTGACAATGTACTGTGGATTTAATTTGGAACAATGGATTCCTAGAAGCTGTGAATCCCAGTCCAGACGCTGTTGGCGTCTGTGGGATGGATGCGACTCTGAAGGTGTGAAGTTTATATGTAGCTTCAAAAGAAAGCATTGTCTACACTTTGTAAATATGGAATTGTCCTTTGAGTTTAGCAAATAAATATTGAGCCCCATGTTGAGCCAGCAGACCTCTCCCCCGAAAGCATCTCTATATGATGCCTGCTCTACAGGCAGTCCCTGGGTTATGAATGAGTTCCGTTCCTGAGTCCGTCTTTAAGTCACATTTGTACACAAGTCAGAACAGGTACATCTGGTTTTATTTAGTGTCAGTTAGTCAAACCTTTGTCTTAGTATATAGTACATATTTTACCTTTCTATGCATAAAAAACACTTAAGAAACATATGTATTTCAATGATTAAATCAGTGCTTTGCTTAGTAATAATTGTAGCTTTCATCGGGGCACGGCCTTTCACATGCTCCATTACTCTAATTTTATCCTTTAAAATTGTTCCAATCGTTGACTGACTGTAGCCTAACGCTTTTCCAATGACTAATGGCATTTCACCTCTTTCTGATCGCTTTATTATTTCCACTTTATTTTCAATCATAATCGTTTTCCGTCAATGGAACAGAAACACTGCAGATTCAGCAGCAGCCGCTGGCAGTGAGTCCTGAGCTCCCCCAGGTCCTAAAGTCTACCCGCACTGAGACAGGTTAAATGGGACAAGTGGGGGCGGTGCTGACTGAAAAAGAGGCATTAGGGTGACTCTTGCTAAGAAAAATTTAGGCCAAATACAAAGTTACACACTCAACACAGTGTCAACGGCAATGACAAAATGGCAGATGGGGTCGTCATCCTAGAAGACCAGAACCCTAGAACACCTCAGCCCTCGATGTTGTGCCGACCCATATATTCCTTAAAAAAAGTACTAAACCCACACTACCCCATAACCCTCTATTTTTCTTTCATCCATGTGCCTGTCCAAGAGGCTCTTAAATATCCCTAATGTTTTAGCCTCCACCACCATCCCTGGCAAGTCGTTCCAGGCACCCACAACCCTCTGTGTAAAAAACTTACGCCTGATGTCTCCCCTAAACTTCCTTCCCTTAACTTTGTACATATGCCCTCTGGTGTTCGCTATTCATGCCCTTCAGAAACAGGTACTGGCTAACCACCCTATCTATGCCTCTCATAATCATGTAGACCTCTATCAAGTCCCTTCTCATCCTCCTATGTTCCAAAGAGAAAAATCCCAGCTCTGCTAACCTTGCCTCATAAGACTTGTTTTCCAATCCAGGCAACATCCTGGTAAATCTCCTCTGCAACCTTTCCACAGCTTCCACATCCTTCCTATAATGAGGTGACCAGAACTGAACACAATACTCTAAGTGCGGTCTCACCAGAGATTTGTAGAGTTGCAACATGACCTCTCTACTCTTGAACTCAATCCCCCTATTAATGAAGCTTAGCATCCCATAGGCCTTCCTAACTATCCTATCAACCTGTGCAGTGACCTTGAGGGATGTATGTTCATCCAAACTCTTAAGCAACTGACCATTAACCCTGTACTCAATCTTCTGGTTTGTTCTTTCAAAATGCATCACCTCACACTTATCCAGATTGAACTCCATCTGCCACATTTCTGCCCAATTCTGCATCCTCTTGTAAACTTTGACAACCTACAGCTCCATCCACAACTCCTCCAAATCTTCGTGTCATCTGCAAACTTACTCAACCATCCTTCCGCCTCTTCATCCAGGTCAGTTATAAAAATCACAAAGAGCAGGGGTCCCAGGACAAATCCTTGCAGCTCTCCACTAGTCACCGACCTCCAGGCAGAATACTTTCCTTCCACTACTACCCTCTGCTTTCTTCCTATAAGCCAATTTTTTATCCAAACAGCCAAGGTTCCTCTGATCCCACGCCTGATGACTTTCTGGATGAGTCTCTTGTGGAGGAGACTGAAAATGGCAGTCTGCGTCGTGATCCGACTTAAAATGGTGGACAACGTTCTCCTTCCTTTGTTCGTAAGTACCAGTTGTTCGTTTGTAACTCGGGGACTGCCTGTACCTTGTTTTGTCAAATAAAGAAGCTGCTTTGTATCTACCAGTAACTCTCTCCAGTGATTTCATTCACGCAACAACACATCCTAACGTCAAAAAAGAAATATGTTGACAAATGTATTATATAATTAGGTGAGTAAGAAATGATTTGGAGATTTTGTTTGTTATTGAGGAAGCAGTGCAATCTCTCTGGAGTGCAGCAAGTGAACAAAAATAAGGAAGTTAACTGCTAATGACCTGTCAGCAGAAATGAGTAAATACGGAAATATAGAAAATTTATGACACAGAAGGAAGCTGTTTATCCCACTGTAGTTTGCACCAGTTAAGCAAAGGGATAACTGGCTTGTTCCCATCTTCCCACACTCTGTAACCATAAAGATCGCTGTAATTCAAGTATACATCCCAGTTTCTTTTAAACGTGCATGTTTCTGCCTCTACCATCCTTATAAACTGTAAATTTCATTCCCCTAGCACCTTCTGAGTCATAACCTTTTTGCATCATTCCTCTAGCCCAGGGGGTCCCAACCTTTCTTATGCCATGGACTCCTGACATTAACAAGAGGGTCTGTGGACCCCAGGTTGGGAACCCCTGCTTTAGTCCTACCAATTTCTTAAATCTCTTCCCCCTGATTTTTGACAACTCTGCTAATCAAAGTGTACCCTCATTATTTTCTACACCTCAGTTAAGTCATACAAATGTCACCAATATCTTTTCTCTTATTGGCCCTTTCTATTGTCTATCGTATTTGACAATGACAGTCAGATTTGAGCATTTCTTCTTCGATGATGTGAAACACACTTCTAAAAACTCTCTGACACAGGTTTCTTCATTCATTTCACATTGCATCAGAAAAGCTGTTGCTCTGGGGCAGTTCCACTCTCTTGACCTTGTAAGTCCGGGTGCAGCGGTACAAGCAGTTGTCACAAGGGCAGTCTTCCTTGGTTGCAGTGGCTGACCATGACATCTTCTCTGCCCTGTCATGGCCTTTGCTCTCCATAAAGTGTTGCAGAACCACCTTTCTGGCTGTTGGGTCTGTTGATCTCATCCACCCAGTCCGCTGGAGCCAACTTCACATGCTAGGACAAGCATGTCCCTATCTCAGTGGGGTATGAGGCCCCCCCCCCCCAGCTACCTTCACCTGGTTTAGCCCACCTGTCACCACTATCACGTGCAAGCAGCTACTCAGAGCCACAGGTGAGATCTTAGTGTTGAGTGGAGATCTTAGGCAAGTGAGCTACCTCAGAATGGACATGACAAGCCCCTTCACCATACATCCTTCCTATTACTTCATCAAAAATGTCATCAAGTCTATTTCATTCAATTTGCCTTTATCAATATCCTCAATCAACCCACACTTGTCACAGTGACTGCTAACCCTGTTCCTGATTATAGTTATAGAACTTCTTTCACCACCAAAGCTAGTCTGTAGCAACCAACCAGAAACATCACCAAAACTTACTGTGCTTCCATTTCCAGCCTTGTATTCACTTGTCTATCTTTTCTCCCACCATAGTATGTGAAGTATAACCAGGTGCACCCTATCTAAGGACTTTGGCATAGAGGTAGCATAAACTTTCTTCTCGTGTTCTTGACCTCTAGATCAGTGTTTGTCAAACCCAACACTGTGATGTGGAATACGGACAATGAGTTGCTTGGTTGCATAGAAAAAAAGTGACAAAAATGCTTCTGTTACAGTAAAGAAAGCCCGTGGATCTGTGGCAGGTGAGAAAAGATGGAGTGTAATATATCCATCAATCTGTGGAGCAATGCCCAGGCTTTTAGCAGTGTGCATTCTTAACTAATAATAAAGTACAGAATAAAAATATACACAATAATAATTTACCAATGTGCAATAATAATGCACAAAATAATAAAACAGAGACTACTGTACTATGACGTGTGTTCTCCCATCACACAGAGATGTTGTATCTGCTTTTTGCATTTGCTAGGAAAGGTTTTCTGTAACAATCCTCGTGACAGCGGAGCTGAGTGACCCTGTTGGAAAGGTACTCCGCTGCTTATTCAGTAGGTCATGGAGAAGATGTGCCAGATTGTCCATAATGGATAACAGTTTGTTTAGTGACCTCCTCTCCACCACTAATTCAAAAGAGTCCCGACTGTAGCCGAAGATGAATCCAGCCTTTTTGGATGACTTTATTTAGTCTCTCTGCATTATCAGCACCGATGCTGCCCCCCCCCCCCCAACAAAAAGTAGCAAAGATTCCACTCGCTACAACAGACTGATAGAAGATCTCCACCATCCTGGTGCACACACTGAAGGATCTCAGCTTTTCCTGAGAGAATACCATCTGCTCATCCTCTTCTTGTAAACATCCTTGCTGCTGATTTTCCAGTCAAGTCTGTTGTCAAGGTATCTGTACTTCTCCACCACCACAGCCTCTTTTCCCAGAAAGGTACAAGACTTGTCACAGTCCTCTTCCTCCTAAAATCAATCACCATCTCCCTGGTTTTGGCCACATTCGGGTGATTCCTCCCACACTACTCCACAAACTTGTCCACCAGTCCTCTGTACTCCAACTCCTGCCCATCTCTGATACACCCAACCACCGCAGAGTCATCAGAGAACTCCAGCAAGTGGCAAGATTCAGCTGTACTGAAAGTCTAAGGAGCACAGTGTGAACAGAAATGGAGACTACTGAAATTGATTTTTTTTTACTAAAATCCATTAGTTTCATGGCTATCAGCACCCAGGCCAGCTTTCTTCTTACAATGACAGATTTTATTTAAGTAAGCTCCCTAGCTTTTAAACCATTTAACTGGACAGAGACCAAGGATTCTGAAATTCACCTTTATATTAAAGCTAGGTGCTTACTCTGCTCCATCCACAAGACCACAGAACATTGACACATTTTATTTCAGATGTCCCAACTCTAGACCCAGTTAAATGAATAAGAAGAAACAGCTGCCACAGAACAGCAAGTAAGTTATTTTCATTGCTTTTATGTGCATTAGAGTATATATTTTATTTTTTTTTAACATTGTTGGTACCTATGGTCATGGTTTTATTATTTAAGTGATGTCAAAGTGATTCTTGGGGCTGAACAACACATTCACTAAGAGAGGCTGTCAACTGCACGGTGTTCCTCAAACACCCGAAAGCACACAGAAGAAACAGTAGGACTCAAGGCTGATGATCTGTGGTCTTGAATACCTTGCCAGCCAGAAGAAGATTCAGCCATTTCACAACCCTCACATCAAATCCTGCTTTCACTTCTCTCCACCTTTGCCATTTCATCCTGGCTTCCTATCCCAAGTGCCTCCAAGGTAAAATTTTCCTGCTCACAGTTTAAATCCCTTTATGGATTTGCCCCACCACCTAAAACATCACCAAAAGTCTTAATTCTTCCCTGTCCAGCGTTTTGTCGAGTTGCTCATCAATTTCCTCACTCCATTATGTAGCTTCACCTTAGAAACAGTCCTTAATCCAGGTAAACCATTAGGAAAAGTTCACCCACCTTTGCCACACAATGCGATTCAATTAGACTGTGCCGCGCTGATCTCCGGTCTCTGCTCGTTATGCCCCTGGCGTTTAAGACAGCAATGAGGGTCTGCCATCTCTGTCTGTCCTTGTCCATTTTCTCTGTTGTGTGCCCAGGTGTGATTCAGGGTTCTCATTTCTGCCTCTCCAGTACAGTTCTCACATGTTTCCACCACATTTCAGGGGTTTAGTGGAGTGCTGTTTTGATCATGGGAGTTGGCCTCTCTTCCCATCACATATCCAATCCACCTCCAAATATGCCACACTACCTGCCTGTTTATTGAAAATTTCCTTCAGAAAAAGACCAGCAGGCAATGGTCGACAAAGGACATCCTGCAGGCCCTGTGAGATGGCTTCCTGAGTCGATTGCCAAAGCCACTTGGCACCAGATTCCACCCCCAGATGCAACAAGGTTTTTGCTTGTTAAGAGGGAGGACCTTCCTTCACAGTCGGAGCATCACTCCCATTGCACACTGCCATCATAATGGCTGCCGTGAGGTTAAGACTGCTTTGTAGATGATGCATTTGCCAAGAAGATCTGGAAAGGGATGGAAGGGTCCTCCACAGGATTCATCCCAAGCAGCTGAGTAACAATCCCCGGGTAGTTCCTGGAGCTGCATACAAATACAAACATTAACTGCAGTGGGAAGGTCATCAAAGTGATGAAAAAAGCACTTTGATCTGCCCTAAACTCATTGGTTCTCCTGTGCAATGAGATATCCATATGGGAGTGCTGTTCACAGTGCTGTTCACTGAGCCTTCCATTGGCCAGGGTCAACCATGGATATTGTTATCTATATGTTACACAAGTCAGTATGCAAGCCAGGGCAGTACAATATGGAGCCCAAGCAGCAAGCTCCCCCTCTCCACAAAGCTGATGAATCCAAAGAAACGCCAGAGACCAATACAGATTGGCACCAGCAGCGTCACAGGAGTTGACGGTCTGCAGAGAACTCAATGTAGGGACTCCAGCTCCAGATTTTCCCTCAGGGTTTACTCCCGAAGCCTTCCCCAAGAGGGGTATAGCTGTGAGGCAGCAGAGGCTTGAGATCAGAGTTTTCCTTCTCCTAGATGAGCTGCCAACCCCTTGATGAGTCCCCATCTGCCTGAAGCAACTGGTTTTAAGATGCCAGTAACCCACCTTTACCCCTTCTCTCAATAGAAGTGGATCCACGGGGCTTAGTAGCTAAGCCACACATGAAGGCCAGGAGATGGATTTGGTTGTTAGAGGCTACTTGAGACAGACGCTATTAAGAGCATTTACTAGGTAGTGAGAACTTTTCCCCACTATCTCCACTGGCTGTGGCAACCTTAAGGAACCAAATTCAAGGCTGCAGGAACACATACTAAAAGACACACTGAAGTTTGGTACAGCCAAAGGTAAGACTTTGTGGAAAAGCACTGCAATCCAAGGCCTGTTGTCACTGGACATTGAGGCTGATTCCCGTGCAACAGAACTCTTGAATACTTGGCGGGTATACGGTATTGTTCAAAGGAGGCTACTTGAGCATATTGATTCTTTGCAAATAGAAATTTACATTGACTATACTATAAATGTACTGAACTGATAATATTATCCATTATAGGCAAAGCTCTCTCCCCCACTCAGTATATTCACATGGGAGTTGTTGGCCATGGTGGATTTAAAATACGGAAGAAACTGTCAAACTCAAATGGGTCAAGGACTGCGGAAATAGACAGATCAGTTGTCTTTGTTCCTGCCATGTACTTGGAGATGGAGGCTGCCATTTTGTGAGATGAAGCTGCTTTGTTTTCAGTGTTTTAAAGAAGACATTGATGCACCATCAATAACTCTCTGAGACGTGAGGTGAGATATCGGCTTTTATTGACTGGAAGAAAGAACAAGCAGCAATTGACCACCATACTACATCTTGGAGACTGAGGGCCGGGCTCAGGCCTCAATCGCCTTTATACCGGGGTCTGTGGGAGGAGCCACAGTCAGTGGGAGGAGCCGCAGGAGCAGTCAGCTCGGGGGGGGGGGGGGGGGAGGGCATGTCCAGACAGGTATATGTAGTTCACCACATTCACCCCCCCCCCCTTTGTTTTAAAAGAGAGTCCCCATGGGGCAAAGTTTCTTACAAGTATATTTACAGGTTAAGTCTATCAGGTGGTTGAATCTGTCGCTGTGATCTACGTAGCACCGGCTGTGATTGCACAGGTGCCGGTGGTGATTGCACCCAAGACGGTGGTTGTGCTGGTTCCGGCCTGACTGGAGGTATCAGCCCACAAGGCATCAGTGATCCCTCATGCGTGTGCGAGGCACCTGGTATATGCACGTGCGAGACGCCCGGTATAGGAGTGTCGTGAGGAGTCTGTGTAGGGCTCGGTGTGCACGGTGTCGCCTCGGGTACAGGGTTCATAGTTACCGTGGAGTGTTCGGGGTAGTGGTCTGCTGCTCCTGCGGGCGCCAGGTCGCGCATGGAGACCGTGTCCTCCCGCCCATCAGGTAAGACCACGTAAGCATACTGAGGGTTCGCATGTAGAAGGTGAACCCCCTCGACCAGCGGGGAGTATTTATTGCTCCTCACGTTTCCAGAGCAGCACTGGCCCTGGGGACGTCAGCCAAGCTGGTAGGGTGGTCCCAGTGGCAGACTTCCTGGGAAAAGAGAATAGGCGCTCGTGAGGGGTGGCATTGGTGGACGTACATAACAGGGAGCGGATAGAGTGGAGTGCCTCGGGGAGGACCTCCTGCCATCGAGAGACCGGCAACCCTTTTGACTTAAGGGCTAAAAGTGTGGCCTTCCACACTGCGGCATTCCTCTCCACCTGTCCATTTCCCCGGGGATTATAGCTCGTGGTCCGACTAGTAGCAATGCCCCTAGCTAGCAGGTACTGGCGCAGCTCGTCACTCATAAAGGAGGACCCTCTATCACTGTGGATATAGCAGGGATATCCGAACAGAGTGAAGAGCTGGTGCAGGGCTTTTATGACGGACGTGGTAGTGGTGTTGGGGCAGAGGATGGGAAAGGGGAACCGCGAGTATTCGTCCATAATGTTGAGAAAGTAGACATTGCGGTCGGTGGAGGGAAGGGGGCCCTTAAAGTCAACACTCAGTTGCTCAAAGGGGCAGGTGGCCTTGATAAATTGCACCTTTTCAGGATGGTAGAAGTGCGGTTTGCACTCAGCGCAGACTTGGCAGTCCCTGGTCATCGTCCTGATGTCCTCAAGGGAGTACGGCAGGTTCCGGGCTTTCACGAAATGGTAAAATCGGGTGACCCCCGGGTGGCAAAGATGTGCATGGAGGGCGTATAGCTGGTCGAGCTGTGCGCTGGCACACGCTCCCCGGGATTAGGCATCAGGGGGCTCATTGAGCCTTCCAGGCCGGTACAGGATATCATAGTTGTAGGTGGAGAGTTCTATTCTCCACCGCAAAATTTTATCATTTTTGATTTTGCCCCACTGTTGGTTGCTGAACATGAACGCAACTGAGCGCTGGTCGGTCAGCAAGGTGAACCTTTTGCCGGCGAGATAGTGCCTCCAGTGCCTAATAGCTTCCACTATGGCCTGGGCTTCTTTCTCCACCGCGGAGTGCTGAATTTCAGGGCACTGAAGGTTACGAGAAAAGAATGCTACTGGCCTGCCTGCCTGATTGAGGGTAGCAGCCAGCGTGAAATCGGAGACGTCACTCTCTAATTGGAAGGGAATGGTCTTGCCCACCGCATGCATCGTTGCTTTGGCAATGTCCGCTTTAATGCAGCTGAAGGCTGCGCAGGACTCAGCAGAGAGGGGAAAAGTGGTAGACTTGACCAGGGGGCGGGCCTTGTCTGCGTAATGGGGGACCCATTGGGCGTAATAGGAAAAGAAGCCCAGGCACCATCTGAGGGCTTTGAGGGTGGTGGGAAGAGGGAGTTCTAACAGGGGGCGCATATGGTTGGGATCAGGGCCAATGACCCCGTTTTCCACGACATACCCAAGGATAGCGAGTCGGGTGGTTCCGAACACACACTTGTCCCTGTTATGAGTAAGGTTCAGGGCTTTGGCCACTTGGAAAAATCGTTGGAGGTTGGCGTTGTGATCCGACCAGTCGTGACCACAGGTGGTGATGTTATCCAGATAGGGAAATGTGGCCTTCAGTTGGTATTGGTCCACCATCCGGTCCATTTCCCTCTGGAAGACAGAGACACCATTTGTGACACCGAATGGGACGCGCAGGAATTGATAGATCCTGCCGCCCGCCTTGAAGGCGGTGTAGGGGCGGTCCTCCGGGCGGATGGGGAGCTGGTGATAAGCGGATTTCAGATCTATTGTCGAGTACACCTTGCACTGAGCTATCTGGTTGACCATATCCGCGATGTGGGGTAGGGGGTGCGCGTCAAGCTGCGTGAACCTATTGATGGTTTGACTATAGTCCACCACCATCCTATTTTTCTGCCCGGTCCGAACAACAACCACCTGGGCCCTCCAAGGGCTTGTGCTTGGCTCAATGATCCCCTCCCTGAGCAGCCGCTGCACCTCCGACTGAATGAAGGCCCTGTCCCCCGCGCTGTACCTCCTGCTTTTAGTTGCCACAGGTTTACAGTCGGGGGTGTGGGGTCAGTAGCGGGGTATATGACGAAGTCCCACAAAACTGAGGATTCCTAACAGTGAGTGGTGTGAGGGGCCTGTCACATGCCATAGTCACACTTTCGAGGTGGCTCTGGAAGTCCAGTTCCAATAGCACAGGCGTGCACAGTTGAGGCATGACCAGTAGCGCAAAGTCCCGATATTCTGTGCCCTGCACCACCAATGTCACTACACAACCCACCCAGATGTCTGTGGAATGCGACCCAGAAGCCATGGTGACTCTCTGGCTTACCGGCCGTGTCACGAGTCCGCAGCGTTGCACCGTGTCTGGGTCAATAAAACTCTCAGTGCTGCCCGTGTCAAACAGGCAGCTAGTCCTGTGCCCTCCAGAAGGATGTCCATCATTGACCTTGCAAGCTGGTGTGGGCGCTTTGGTCGATGGTTACAGAGGCCAGAGTTGAACTGCTGTCTTGGTGCCCGGTAAGCACCGGTGGGTCGGGGACGGGGCGAGGTGGCACCGACGCCCCCATCTGGGCAGGCAAGATGGCGGCCCCCATGCCTCGCACGAGGCGGGCAGGCAAGATGGCGGCCCCCATGCCTCACATGCAGCGCTGCCTGACCCCGCTTGTGGTTCAGACTTACAGACCCTGGCGAAATGGCCCTTTTTCCCGCAGCTGGAGCAGGTCGCTTCTCGGGCTGGGCAGCGTTTTTGAGTCCGCAAAAGTAACACTGCGCGGACTTGCGACCGGCAGCAGCTGTGGTCGGGTTCGGGGAGTTTGCAGACTCGCGAATGGCAGCTGTGTTGGTGAATTTGCTCGCGGGACCCGGCGGTGGCGGAGTCTGAGGCGTCCACGGGACCGGCGGGGGATCGCGCAGCTGGACAGGTCAGCGTACTGCAGAGCGGCCTCCGGCGTGTCGGCCGTCTCGATCGCCGAGTGTAAGGTAAGATCGGCATTTTCCAGCAGCCGCTGGCGCACGTACACAGACCTGATCCCCATAACAAAGGCATCTCTTACCAGGAGCTCCGAATGCTGCTCCGCCGTGAGAGCTCTGCAGTCGCAATTCCGCACGAGTGTCTGTAGGGCTCAGAGAAACTCAGCGCTCGTCTTGTCGGGTCGCTGTCGTCGTGTCGCTAAGCGAAGTCTTGCGTAGACAGTGTTCACCGGCCGCAGGTACTGTCTTTTGAGGGCGTCCAGTGCCCCTTGGTAGGTTGGCAGGTCTCTGATAAGTGAGTAAACTTTCGGGGTGACCCTCGAGAGAAGAATTCTTTGCATAACTGCGGGCTCAGTCACACTAACCTCCTCCAAGAATGATTGGAAGCATGCAAGCCAGAGTTCAAAGGCAAGAGCTGCTTCAGGGGCTTGGGGGTCCAAATCCAATCTTTCCGGACGTAAAATGCTTTCCATGTTTTAAAACTTCCAGTCAATAAAATTGATGCACCATCAATAACCCTCTGAGATGTGAGGCGAGATATCGGCTTTTATTGACTGGAAGAAAGAACAAGCAGCAATTGACCACCATGCTACATCCTGGAGACTGAGGGCTGGGCTCAGGCCTCAATTGCCTTTATACAGGGGTCTGTGGGAGGAGCCGCAGGAGCAGTCAGCAGGGGGCGTGTCCAGACAGGTATATGTAGTTCACCACAGACATAAAGATGCTTCAGGTAATCTGCCTGACTAGAGATCATTTCCAAACAAGATGATATTCGTAAGATGTTTTTTGGTTGGATATAACATGCAGGTTTTTGACTGTTTTGCATGAATCAAGCTAATTGCTGATTGAGAACACAGAGCCAAGAATTATCGATTATCACTTGCTGAGAAGAGGGTAGTTATAGATGCTGCCCTGGAGCATAGCCAATAAAAAGGTGATAAAAGTCAGCCACATGACCTACAGCCAATGCCATTGGAATGCTACATTTGAATCGATAAGAAATGAATATAAAAGTGGACACTTCAATTGCACTAGGAGCGATAACTCTGGAGAATCACCGTCACAAGGGAGACTCCCCCCACCCTCACGCCAGGGGGCTGGGAAAAGAAAGGATCGATTGTCTGGCCAACAGAGATCCCCTATTTCAGTGTTATAAATTGGAAAAGTGGTCTGACTGAATTTTGATACAGTGGGAACAGTAGAACTCATGTGCCAAGTTGTTGGCCTGGGGTCAACATAGTTACGTTGCTGTTTGTAGAGAGACAATAAAGTCCAAGATTCCATCAAAGACGAATTGTGTAGTGAGTTTCCTAACTTAAATCCATTGCTGTAGGATCAACAGAGCGCTGCCACAAGAAAGCAGCATCCATCCTGAAAGACCCCCACCATCCAGGCCGTGCCATTTTCTTGCTATTGGGCAAGAGGTGCAGGAGCCTCGGTCCCACACAACCAGGATCAGGAACAGTTATCAGGCTCCATGATCAGAACCATCAGGCTCCCTAACTAGGGTGGAAAACTTCATTCACCATTACACTGAATCTATAGACTCACTTTCAAGGACTACTTACAACTCATGTTCTCAATATTATTCTTCATTTGAAATTTGTCTGCTTATGTATATTTTCTCAAAAAACACTGTTGTATTTCTTTTTTCCTGTAAACATCTGTAAGAAGGAAGTACATGACAACATGTATGTATGTACTGTCCAAAAGTCTAGGGCACATGTGTGTAGCTCGGGTGCCCAAGACTTTTGCACACAGTACTGTATTTGTCAACATGCAGCAGAGAGTGAATCTGCAAATCTGGCAGGAACAAAGGATGTTGGGAATGGTGAGGGTTCATAATCACCAGAGGGGTGTGGGATAGGTGGTAACGAAGCATTGTGGGTGGCACGGGTACAGACACACCCAGCCCTGAGGCACCAGGCATTCCAAACAATGGGTTTATTGATCACTATCAACTGTCTCTCTGGTGCTTCCACCTCCCTCCCCTCTTCCCAACCATGATTCTCCTCTCTTTGCCCCCTTCCCAACCTCAGTCCAGAATATCAGAGTCAGGTCAAAATCACCCATATCAGAATCAGATTTATCGTCCCTCACATGTCCTGAAATTTGGGTTTTTTTTGCAGCATCAGTAGAGTACAATTACTACAGTTGTGTTCAAAGGTCTTAGGCAGCCCCCTTCTCTCTCTATCTGTATAAAAGGCTCTTACTGTAGATAAATTTACTTTGAAGCTTAAACTATGAATGTAACTAAAGCTATGAATGGGTCTCTTTATGTCACACAGTCAGACTATGTATATAACAGTTACGTGTATTTTATAGGATTGCCTTTATATTTAACACCTCCACCCACTAACCCAACCCACCATACACCCATCACTACTTTATCATTTCCTGTCAGAGTCACCTTACATTCAGACACTCCAGTAGCCTAGTGTTACTTTAAGACGTCTAATCAATGTATACAAGCTACCCTATATATTTGTATGTATTGTGTTTTATTATTATGGTGTTCTTTATCTTAGTGTACTTTATATATGCTGCATCAGATCCAGAGTAAGGATTATTTAGTTCTCCTTGATACTTGTGAAAATTATATTAAACAATCTTGAATATTTATTGTTTTTCTGGTGTGTTCTTTATGGTTATTGTGATTGTGGTAACTTCTACTTTACAGAAAGACCACTCGACAACTTGATGGCCAAAAGAGCGTCTTTATCTGGGACAGCAAATGATATTTACAATACAGAGGCTTCGTGCAGCATGGGTGGAGGAACTATATACAATGCACACTGGGAGTAAAAAGAGCGGAAGTAAAGACCCCGCCAACCCCGGATCCCGCCTCTTGCTACCATAGTTTCCCGATTAGTATGAACTTACTTTTAATAATCTCACATTACAACACTTCTCCCCCTTTAAAATCCAACACTCCCCAAATATAGAACTGGGAAATAAAAACAGTGGTATCATTAGCAACAGGTTACCAATACAAAAACACCAAATAAACATGGCAAATTCAACATTAAACCTAACAACAAAAGAAACTATCCAAACAAAGATTCAGTTTGTCAGGAGGTTTGCGAGGGTGCTGCGATCTACACACTACCCCCGGTGACCCAGCAGGCACCGCTGGTGAGGATGTTTTGGGTGGATCTAGTGTTGGGGACACCTTAACTGTTTTGGACTACTGAGCTTCTTTGAGATTGGTGGCAAGCTATTCTCAGTGTTATTGGGGTAAACAGCATCTGCAGCTTGGAATGCACTGAAAAAGGTACTTTGGTTTTTGAACCATGGCTCAGAATAGACCCAATTGCAAATTTTTCATAGAGTTGCTTGTTATAACTTGGAACTATCTGGAGTTCAACAGTAGGAAATTGCAATGCGTTTTGGAAAACCTCTTGTGCTTGAACAAAGGACTTGTCTGTGAAATCACAGCCATCGACTTTGATGATACATTCATTCTCCTGGAGCAGGTTCTCTTTTCTTGAATGGCTGTTCTCTTCAACACCACGACTACTCAGGCCAAGGAATCTTCCACTCAGCGTAGAGTTAAAAGGCACCACATGGATTCCCAAGGGGCCACCACCTCCAGAGAATTCTACTTTCTTTGTCAAATCACTTAGAGTGCTTTCTGAATGCTTGTCTGGTGGTCCTGGGGGCTCTGTTCTTACATCGTCTGCGGGTGCCCCGTTTGCTACTGTTACGATTGGCTTCAGATGCAGGTTCCTGTTAGCGGGATCATCAGGCTGAGATGCACCTTGCTGTAACTGGGCAGGTGGTACAAGAGCTGGGTCACTGCTTCGCCGTACTAGAAGTGGCGTGCTGGCTTTCAGTGACGAGGGGGTGACATCAATTGCTCCTGTAATAGGCTGAAGAGCCGCCAGCTGCGCTGCGAGCTCACTCTCAAATGTGTCCGGACTATGTCTGTCACTCACATTGCCACCGGTGACTTCATCTGCACGCTGCACCTCATGCTCTTCCGTCATGTGTGCATACTTAAATACATGCCAGCTGAGCCAGATTTTGTGAACCCAATCGCGGCCCAAAAAACTGGGCCCACTACCCTTAGCTATCACCAGCCTGGCTTCAGCCTTCTGGCCCCCGGCCGAAATATCCACGTATAACACCCTTAGATGAGGTATGGACTGCCCCGTATAGGTCCTGAGTTGGAGCTTAGATGGTCTGATGGGAGGCAGGTTGGACCCCCATGTCCTCCTGTAGGTCTCTTCACTAACGACTGATGCAGTAGCCCCTGAATCAATCTCGAACTTAATGTCCTTTCCCTTGACAGTGACTGTGGCATAATATAGTTCAGGTGGTCCCTCATCCGTTTCCACACCAAACACGTTGTAGACACACGCTGCCTCTCCGTCTGCTTCTCCTAGGTGGTGTGTGGCTGCCTGGGCCTGTTGAGCTTTCCCCTGCCCAGGCTTAACCTCACCCTTTATGCTCCTGCACTTTTTAACGAAATGTCCCCTCTTGCTACAAGCATGGCAGACAGTATCTTTGAATTTACAAACATTTGCATAGTGTGTTCCTCCACACCGAAAACATTCCACCCGCTTTTCCTGTCTACCAGTCTCCCTCCTGGCGAGAGGGAGGGACTGCTGCCGACTGCGACCCCCCCCCCCCCACCCCATATCCTTGGCATTATCAGCAGCCAACTCCATGCCTTGAGCAATCTCTAGGGCTGTCTTGAAAGTCAACGGTGGGGTTTCCCCCAACAAGCAGCGTTGTGTGGCGTCATTATTAATGCCGCATACTAATCTATCACAGAGCATGTCATCCAACACGGCTCCGAAATCGCAATGCTCCGATAGCTGCCGAAGCTCGGCCACAAAATCACCCACAGACTGACCTGGCTTCTGGTCATGGCTGTGAAACTTGAACCGTTGAACTATCACCGAAGGCTGCGGATTGTGGTGGTTCCCCACGAGCTTGACCAGTTCGTCGTATGGAATTTCTCCCAGTTTCCACGGCGTAGCTACGTTCCATATCAGCTTGTAAGTCTTTGCCCCACGCACACTCAGGAGAATAGAGTGCTTCTTAGCCTCCTCAGTAATTCCATTACCACAGAAAAAGTGGCTCAAACTTTCCTTGTACTCCAGCCACTCCTCGATTTGCTCGTCGAACACACCGACCGTTCCAAACACAGCCATCCGAACACAAGGCTCCTCGTCCGCTCACAGCTCCTGCTCGAAAACCAGGCCGACCCGTCCACAAAACCAGTTTACCTCGTCACCAAAAATATGTGGTAACTTCTACTTTACAAAAAGACCACTCGACAACTTGATGGCCAAAAGAGCATCTTTATCTGGGATGGCAAATGATATTTACAATACAGAGGCTTCGTGCGGCCTGGGTAGAGGAACTATATACAATGCATACTGGGAGTAAAAAGAGCGGAAGTAAAGACCCCGCCAACCCCGGATCCCGCTTCTTGCTACCAACAACTCTCCGATTAGTATTAACTTACTTATAATAATACTCAGATTACAACAGCGAACCTCAATGCTGCATTGAATCCAGAGAAACAATCAGTTTGTTCTCCTTTACAGGTGAGTAGTGAAGTATGACAAAAAACAATCTTAAATCTTGAAGAGATGTACTGATTGTATCCTATTTCCTGCGTATATTTTGAATAACGTTTATTTTTAAAATAGGGAAAAGCAGAGGACGCTCTGATTTTTGCGACTGCTCAGAGATCCTATACTGAAACGGGCACACATTGAAACAAGTGCAAATACTGCTGGAAAATAATCTGTGAAAGCCACACTTCGGTCTGCCCCAAACTTGGTCTCCCGTGTGACAAGGTGTCTCTCAGGAAATGTTACCACCTGGCACATTCTAGACTGTAGGCACGTGCTGAAGAACATCGGAGCTTAGCACAGCCACTAAGGATTCGTGAGGAAAGGACACCAGCTAGGGTCATGCTGCCACTGGACAGGAAGGGTTTGGGTCCTGTGTAAAAGCCTCTCAAACACTTTGTGCATATATTATTCGAAGAGGAAACCAGAGTAGCATTGTGCAGGTTTGATGGCACAATTAATATATTGGTCTGATGACCCAAAGAATGAAAAGATACACATATTGTATTTCCTATACAGGTTTCCCCCACTATCCGATGGTAGAGCGTTCCTATGAAACCATCTGTACGCTGAAATGTCATAAAGTGAAGAAGCAATTACCATTAATCTATATGGGAAAAGTTTCTGAGCGTTTCCAGACCCAAAAAATAACCTACTAGATCATACCAAATAACACACAAAACCTAAAATAACAGTAACATATAGCAAAAGCAGGAATGATATGATAAATATACAGCCTATGTAAAGTAGAAATATTGTATGTACAGTTTCACTTATCTGAATGGGGAAGACAGAAAGCCAAAATCGATTTGGAGAAAAAAAAATTGGCACGTACACGCATGCGCACACCACTGCCCGCACAAGGCTTCATGGTCATGGTAGTCTTTCTTGGGGTAAACACACCTATAAAGCGACTGTCTTTTTTCGTGAAAGCGAAAATCCTCTTTGGTTAGCGAAAATAGGTAACTAATGTAGGTCTTTCATAACAGCAAGCTGTCGTAAAGCGAACATTCGAAAAATGGGTGCCACCTGTATATATTTTCATGAATAAAGTACAGTACTCTGTATAAGTTAGGCACATGTATATTGCTAGGGTGCCCAAGACTTTTGCACAGTACTGTAATTTTTGAAAAAAAAAATTAGAAATCCTTCATTAAGTCTTAGCATATTGCATGATGTAATAACTCTGGGACAGCAATATCACTGAATGCTAACCAGAAACATTTAACAAAGTAATATTGAACTGACTAGCTTGAAGCAATACAAATAAAAATAATCTCTACTTGCCTGTTAAATCTACCAAAGGGTTACTAATTTAATAGGTCGTGTGATTAGGCCGGGATGAAATCGGGGTTGCTGTGCAGCATGCCTCGAAGGGCCGGAAGGGCCTGTTCCACACTCTATTATCAATAAATAAATAAACAACCCTTGGTGTGGTTTTTGTTTGAGGACATCAGTTTTCATTCATAGACCCTACAAGATTAATGTAACTTTTGTAGAATAGCTTCCCTTTGATAGGCAAGACAGGCCAATAGAATGTAAAAATGGCAATTATGAACATGACTGATGGGCTCTAAGGAGGTATTCTCTTGTGCCAGCGGGAAAAGCTGCCATTTGATCTTTAGTACGTTCCAAAATTCACCACAGAATACTGAAATGGAAAGCTCTCTGCATTTTGCTTTGTTTTTTTTTGTGTTTCTCAAAAGCACTTTTTTTCCCTGGAATGAGAAACAGTTTTGACACTACAGCCAATTCATCATAAAAGCTCGGTGGCAGCATGCTTTGAATCTATTTCTCTCGATCTCATAAACTTCATCCATTAGCCATCAATCTCGCCATCTGTCAAATATTTCATCTGAAATGTAAGAAGAGTCCACACTGGAAACAATGGAGCTCTTTTGTCATTTTGATGGGTCATTCATCATTCTTTGATTTACATAAATTTTCTTTGGTTCTTTGGAGGATCCAGTGTTAACTTCCTATTTTCACTTAGCAGAGTCAGAAAAAAAACGTTGTAAATTACATGGGATTTTGGCCTGTCGGTTCCTGGCATTCTAGAAATGAGTAGCTTCTCAGGCAAAATACAGATACAGTGGATTCTGGTTAATTGGGCCATCCGTTTAATCAGGATTTCAGGAAACTCTTAAAGAACAAAAGCTAAGTTGAGCAAATAGCCAGCCTTTGCTTCAGTTACTTGGGACACCACGCCGCGTAACTGGGTTGGAGATTGTTGTGAATGGTTGCTCAGTGGCAACAGTCAGGTGCACTTGCATAGCCATTAGACACTACGCTGTGCTTAGAGCAACCAGTTTCTAACTAGCATGAGCAGTGTACGTTTTGTTCAAGAAGCAGTGATTTTTGACACTAATATTTGGCGAGGAACTAGCCACACTACAAATTGGAACTGTTTGGCT
This sequence comes from Hypanus sabinus, assembly GCF_030144855.1. NCBI lineage: Eukaryota > Metazoa > Chordata > Chondrichthyes > Myliobatiformes > Dasyatidae > Hypanus > Hypanus sabinus. The sequence continues at coordinate 103,937,515 of NC_082710.1, read as the reverse complement.
CATCGCAGTTTTAAGATTTCAGGCTTGGTGATGCCAGAAATGGCTGGGACCGAAAATGAAACAATTTCACCACTTTAAGTTACATCTTGAATTTTCCAATGAAAAATTAAGATTTGGAGGACTGCAGCAAGGCACTGATCTGTGCAGAGAACACAACCGATGAATTCCTCCATCGATAACTATAAAAACTAATACTTTTAGAGTACTGCAGAGGTATTGGTAATTCCCATTTGTTCAGTATTTCATTTAAATACATAATTTGTTACTCAGTTAAAATAGTAGTTTGTCTTTTTTTTATACCTTCTAACCATTCCCATGAAACTTTGGCTAATTGGGGCACTGCTTAACAGGGCCAAGATGCATGAGTTCTGATGTGTCCCAATTAACTGGAAACCACTGTTACCTGCTATTAAAATGATTAAATTACAGAACAATAAAGCACAGGAACAGGGCCGTCAGCAGATGATGTCTGCACTGAACAAGATGCCAAATTAAACTAAGCCTCTTCTGTCTGTACGTGATCCACATCACTTGCATATTTATGTGTTTCAAACATTACATCTTATCTGTTTCCACCAATATTCCTGGCAGCTCATTCCAGACACCTACCACTTTCTGTGTTTAAACAAAACATATCTCTTTCAAATTTATCCTTTTTAAAACTTTAATTATATCCTCTAATATTGGACATTTCTACCTTGGGAAGAAGATTCCAACTGCGTACTCAACTTAATGCATCACCACTGACAACCCAAAGCATAGCTGTGAAAGGAGTTGGGTTGGGCATGGAGCTAGTAAACCCATCCAGTAAAACCCAGAGCTACAGAAACGTCAACTGAGGCTCCAAACACCTCACTCCCAGGAAAGGATCCGCAATAGGCTACACCTGGAGACTGGCCTAAGACAGACGACTATGGCCAGCAGCTGTCAGTGGTCTAGTGGTGATGGGCTTAGGTAATTAATAAAGTACACTATTTTTGCCGCTCATAATTTTATAAACTCCTGTCTGTTCTTCCCTCAGCCTCTGGCACACCAAAGAAAATAAACCATGTACAGTAATATGCAAAATTCTATGTCAAAAGGCACATAAATATAGCTAGGGTGCCTTAGACTATTGCACAGTACTGTAGTAATTTTATGCAGTACTCTGTCCTGCTGCCACGAAAAATAAACAAATTTCATGACATATGTGAGTGATGATAAACCTGATTCTGATAAGAGTCTCTGTTGTGGACTGAGAGTGGGAAGGGGGAAGAGAGAGGGGAATCATGGTTGGGGAAAAGGGGAAGGGAGATAGGAGGGAGTGGGAAGCACTAGAGAGACCAATTGTTTGCAATCAAATTACCATGCCGGGTGTCTCGAGATTGGTTATGTCTGCACCCACGCCACCCCCACCCCAGGCACTCTTTTTCTGCCACCTGACCCACCCACCTCCCACGGTGCTCGACCCTCACTATTCCCACATATATACCACCCACACATACACCTATACACACACAATAATTGTTTTTTACTATTTTGTGCTGCTGCTCAAAAAAAATATCATGACATATGCCGGTGATATTAAATCCAACTCTCATTCTATGCGAAAAGACTTCTGTGGATTACTGCATGTCCAACCTCTCCTTATTAAGACACACCCTCCAAGTCATGCAACACACTTTTAGAAATTGACACAGAACTAGCAGATGAGAAGCTTTGAACAAGTGAAGTTGAGCCTTTCCAAGAAGTAATGAGAAAACCAACTGTTTTTAATTGAACATAAACCTAAGTGCACAGGAAATAGGAGCAGGGATGGGCTGCTTTGTCCCTTGAGCACTGTCAGCCTTACCATAAGATCAGTGCTGACCTTCAACCTCGTTACCACTTGTCCTCCATTATTCCCAAACAGCCATGTCTTATACCTCACTTCATATTGAAATTCCACCTGTCTCCACCTATCTGGCCCAGGACACATAAAGCCCTGCAGGGTAAGTCCTAGTAGAAAGAAGAAGCATCACCTTCAGAACCAATTAGACAAATGGATTACGAATAATGAACAAGATAAGAGCCACAGATACTGATGACAATAGCATACTCACAACATGAAAGGGTCTTATTTTAATGTAGACCAATGGAATTGTTGAATTGGGCTTAACATTACAAATCTTAATTAAATAGCAGCCCACCCAGGTTGTTACTTTTAACAGTAAGTCTGTAATGTATAACATCAGGGTCAACATCAATAGAACTGCAGTTGAGCGGGTGAGTATTTTCATGTTTCTCAGTGTACACATCACCAAAGATCTCACCTGAACTGTGTGGCAAAAAAAGCACAACAGCATTTCTACCACCTCAGGCAATTGTAGAAGTTCAGCATTGGCCCCCAAATTCTCAAGACCTTCTACAGGGGCACCATTGAGAGCATCCTGACTGGCTGTATCGCCGCCTGGTAGGGGAACTACACCAAACTTGATCGCTGGGCACTGCAGTGAGTGGTACGGACAGCCCAGCCCATCTGTGGATGTGAACTGCCCTCCAATGAGGTCATTTACATCAGCAGGTGCAGAAAGGCGGCCTGGAAGATAATCGGGGACACCAGTCACCCAGACCATAAATTGTTTCAACCACTTCCATCTGGCAAATAGTACTGCAACATTAAAGCCAGGAACAACAGGCTACAGGACAGCTTCTTTCTACAAGCCATTAGACTTATAAATTCACATGTCTGTACATTGCGACAGAGTCATAACCCAAAGATTTTACTCTCTCATGTTGTGGGACGAATGTAAGATTTAAATAATTTAAATAAAATTAAATAGTGGCCACATTCAGTCCACAGCTGGGTCTGTCCAGCCAACAGTCACCAGTCACCATCCTTTATTACCTATCCCATACCAGGTCTGGGTTCCCAAGTCCCATCTCGGAATCCGATTCAGGTTTATCATCACTGACATACGTTATGAAACTTGTTGTTTTGAAGCAGCAGCACAGTGAAAGACATTGAAAAATTACTATAAAAATAAATAGTGCCAAAGAGGATTAGTTCATGGATCGTTCAGAAACCCGATAGGCAGGGGGAGGGGGAGAAGCAGTTCCTAAACCACTAAGTGTGGATCTTCAGGCTCCTGTACCTCCTTTCTGATGGTCGTAATGCCAAGGGGACCCAACAACAGCGGAGGGAACAGAGACCCAGATACTACATCAGGCCAGTCAAATCCTCTGGTCTACAAGTCCCAATCTGTACTCATTATATCCTTACATTGGAAGCCATTGCAGTCCATAGAGTTAATGACACTTCACAGAAAAATACGATTCTCTTCAACAAAAATTCAGTGCCAAGTCACCACCCAAGATTAGATTAGTTATACTGGCCACCACCCTGCCTTCATTATACCAGAAATGGTCAGGTTGAAATTGGGTTGGATGGAATGCCCATTTATTGTTGCATCCTGAGCAATAGGTAATCTTACCCCAATATGAGGCTTGATTAATAAAGCTCTTCATTTGTTGTGTGAAACTCAAAAAAAAAATACGATTCTGCAACTGCTTTTCCCAGTAATTTATTCTCCCCACAACCCATCAAATGTCCCAAAATGTATTTATTTATTTATTTATTTATTAACAATACAGCGCAGAGTGGGCCCTCTCCCTCCCGCTCAATGCTGCCCAAGTCCTGGGTCTTGGGCAAGGTTTAATCGACATGGTTTCACGCTCCTTTCTCTTTTGCTATTTTTGTGTGATTTCAATCGGGGCGGACTGACCCCTGTCGTCTGCAGATAACATTGACACAGTGGCCTAGGCTGAACTGAGCTGGACTGGGTATGCCTGGACTTTTAATAACTGTGTAGTGTGGTGCTCCAGATTCTGTTTTTCACTCATCTTTTCCCGTTTGTGCAATTCTTTTTTTTCTGTGCGTTGGGGGTTTGATTATTTTTTCCCAATGGGTTCCATGGTGTTTCTTTGTTTCCTGGTTGTCTGTGGGAAGACAAATCTCAGGGTTGTGTACTGCACACATACTTTGATAATAAATGTACTTTGTATCTTTGGTCTTGATCTCATGGCCACCTGGATCACCTTCCTACTTCTAATTCATTCAGACCTTTTAGAATTTTGCAGGTTGCGATGCGATCCAATCCCATTTTCTTGAACTTTAAACCTAGTTGACCCATTCTCTCTTCCTTTATCAGTCATAGAGCACTACAGCATAGAATCAGGCCTTTTGGCCCATCTAGTCCAAGCCGACCCAGTCTTCTGCATCGTGCCACTACCTACACCCAGCCAATTGCCCTCCAAACCCTTCTCATCACGTACTTCTTTGGTCGGCACCACAGCTGACTTGGACGAGTTGGTCCAAATGGCTTGTTACTCTACACCTCTAAATGCAAACTTAGCACAAAAATAAATTCATGCTTCTCGGTGTTTTGTTTGTAGATTGTATCTCCATCATCTGAAATATAAAATAAGCCTTTTATTTTCACCTGATAACAACCACACAAAGCACCCCCACAATAAATGCAGACACCGTTTTAGTTTATTTAGCGATACAGCACGGAACAGACCCACCCAGTCCAGTGAGCTGTGCCGACCAGATCTAACCCTAGCCTAATCACAGGGCAATTTACAACGATCAATTAACCTACGAAGCAGTACGTCTGTGGACTGTGGGAGGAAACCCATGCTTGCACAGGAAGAACGTACAAACTTTCTTAGAGAGGACGCCGGTTTTGAACTCCGAGTGCTGACACCCGAGCTGTAATAGAGTCACGCAGACCACTACAGGGCAATTGAGAATCAAAAACCAGCAGATGCTGAAAATTGGAGTAAGAACAAGATGTTGGAAACACAGCAGATCGGACAGAGTCTGTGGAAAGAGGAACACATTTAACGATTCAGGATGAAGATTCTTCACCTTGAAACAGAGCCCACCTCATGCCCCCTTTCCAAGCTGATACTCTGTTGGACTTTCCACAGGCACTGCCAGACTGCTGAGTGTTTCAAGCATGTTCTGTCTTTACTTTTACACATTTAAACAGGAAGCTTGCACAAGGCTGAAGGTACATTGCCAATCTAGGACATGAAGTCCAAGCAGTAAAAAAAACTCATCATCATTATCATGTGCCCTGTCTTCTGATGTAGGTGAAAACTGAATTGACGTTACTACTTTCATCCTTCACATACATGAATAAAAATCTTCACACTATGTCTCCATCTAATGTAATGTGCAATTTATAGTAATTTATAATAAATAGTATGTACAACAGGACAGTCAATATAGCTTAGAAATACAATTGTGTCAGCGTGAATTAGTCAGTCTGATGGCCTGCTGGTCCTGGCTTTTATGCTGCGGTACCATTTCCCGAATGGTAGCAGCTGGAACAGTTTGTGGTTGGGGTGACTCGGGTCACCAATGATCCTTTGGGCTTCTTTTTTTGTGCCAGTCATTGTAAATATCCTGAATAATCAGAAGTTCAGGATATCCACACCACTCTCTGCAGAGTCCTGCGATTGAGGGAAGTACAGTTCCCATACTAGGCAGTGATGCAGCCAGTCAGGAAGCTCTCAATTGTGCCCCTGTAGAAAGTTCTTAGGATTTGGGGGCCCATAACAAACTCCTTCAACCGTCTGAGGTGAAACCTTCTTCACCACCCAACCAGTATGTACAGACCACGTGAGATCCTCGGTGATCTGTATGCCGAGAAATCATGGTGACCATGACTGTTTTGGCAAATTCTTCTATAGAAGTGATTTGCCATTGCATGCTTCTGTGCAGTGTCTTTACAAGACAGGTGACCCCAGCCATTATCAATACTCTTCCGAGATTGTTTGCCGGACGCCAGCGATCACGTAACCAGGTCTTGTGATGTGCACCAGTTGCTTGTATGACTATCCACCACCTGCTCCTATGGCTTCCAGTGACCCTGATTGGGGGGAGGGTTTAACCAGGTGCTACACCTTGCCCAAGGATGACCTGCAGGCTAGTGGAGGGAAGGAGCAGTTTACACCCCTGTTGGTAATGACTTATCTCCACCCTACCACGCAGAGCATAACATTGTCTAAGTTTATGTCTCTTTCTTGGTAGATTGAGAATATGCATTTAAATATCATGTGTGACTGCAACCTTTTGCCAGCATTGCAGATGAGAATTTCTGAAAGAATTCACTGATGGGAAACATATTTTATCTGCCCATAAGCAACTATCTGCACACATGCTAAAGACATCATGCTATAATTCTTGCTGTTCCAGATGCTGCCTGCTCAAAATCACTTACTGCCACCTTGCTTGCTCACTCACTGCTCCACTTGTTGCTATCTTGATGCTCCATTGCTGTTCTAGCCATGACCTCGTCCTGCTCACTACAACTGTAATTTTCCACACAGCAGTTCATGGCCTCCGCTTGTGGCGAGGTGAGGCTACCCTCAAGGTGGAGGAGTAACACCTTGTATTCTGACTGCGTAACCTCCAGCCTGATGGCATAAAAATCAATATTTCCTTCCAGTAATTTTTTTTGCCTTCCCCCTCCCCTCTTCTTCAATTCCCCACTCTGGTCTCTTTGCTCTCCTCACCTGCATATCAGCCCACTCCTGGGCTCCCTCCTTCCCTTTCTCCTATTCATTCTTCTCTAGCCCTTTACCTTTCCTGCACACCTGGCTTCACCTTCTAGCTATCCTCCTTCCCTTCACCCCACCTTTTTAGCCTGGCATCTACCCCCTTCCTTTCCAGTCCTGAAGTAGTGCTTTAGCCTGAAAAGTTGACTGTTTACTCATTTCCATTGATGCTGCCTGATCTGCTGAGCTCCTCCAGCACTTGTATGTGTTGTTACAATTGTAATGCTACTTTTCACTTGACAAGGCTGAGGATCAATAAAACCACAAGTCCTTTGGCTTGGATTGTACTTGTCCGGTTTTAACTTCATACCCGAGCAGATCTCTCTAGGGAATGTATGCTACTGGTCCTTTCAACTGGATAGTGCCCTCATCCACCGCGCTGATGGCAACTGTTGTCTCTCAGAAAAGCCTGCATGGTTTTTAAATACTTCAATTGTGCTTTTATCAAGTCTTTGTAAAGATGGTTGTTGGTGTTCATAAATGCTCCATAAGTACCTGCATTCTGTTCACCTCAGTTGCTCTGCATAACAGCAGACTCCATGTTACCTGCATAGAATTAGCGAGGCCCGGAGATGGAAGTAGGACTTGTGAGCCGCAGGGCCTGCTGTGTGAACATCAACCACACACTTGCTGAACACAAAGCTCACTTTACTCTCCCCACTTTCCAATCAATATACCCCACTGGTTCCATCACTCAGCTACACACTTGGGGCTAGACACAGCAGTCAATCAACCTACCAGCCCGCATAGGGTCGCCAACTGTCCCGTATTAGCCGGGACATCCCGTATACTGGGCTAAATTGGTTTGTCCCATATGGGACCACCCTTGTCCCGTATTTGACTGCTACCACTCTGTAATCACCAGAGGGCACGCTTACAGACAGATCCTAGATCTGATACAACAGCATGTGTGCGTGTTGCATGCGCACGAGTGATTCACCTGTCATCCAATCACAGGCCCCCTTATGCGCATCAGTTGTGTGCTATATTTTGCCAATTCCTGACAAAACAAAATGTTTCAGTAATGTCTGGTGTTGTCAGTCGGTTTGGCATGTGCCAATATGGATAAACCTCCAAAAGCGGAAAGACTGTGCAGCTATAACAAGCAATGGGAAGCAAAAAAGACGTGGGTTAAACCCATCAGCGGTGACTCGATGTCGACAAGGGCCTTCTGTACTTTATGCCGTCGGGAATTCTCAGCTGGCCACGGAGGTGAGAATGACCTAACTCAGCATGCTTCCACAGAAGGCCACACCAGCTAAAGGTGCCAGCAACATTGGTGCATTCTTTGTGAAGTCTGCTGCGGAAAATGACAAAATCACGGCAAGTGAAGCCTCGTATGCGTACCATACGGTTAAGCACGGACTCAGCTACAACAGCACCAACTGTCTTGCTGAGCTCAACAGTGCTTTGCTTAACGACTCAAGTGTTGTGAAGAAGATGCACTTGGGAAGAACGAAAGCTGAGATGGTTCCAATGAGTGTTTTAGGACCAAGGACTGTGCGGGCTATTATGGATGATCTGTCCCTGACTGAAGAAGGTGAGCCCGTGGAGCCCGTGTATTTCTCAGTTGCCATCGATGCCTCAAACAAGGGAGATAGAAAAATGTTTCCAGTGTGTGTGAGATATTTCTCTGTGTCTGATGGAGTGCAGTGTAAGTTACTTGACTTTTATGAGTGATGAAACTGCAAATGGCATACAAGCTCTGATGAGCTGTTTGGAAAAGTATGATCTGGATATGAGACTATGCAGCAGATAATGCCAATGTAAACTTTGGTAAACACCACTCAGCTTGCCAGTTATTGAGCAGTGCCAACAATCGCATTCTGAAAGCTAATTGCCCAGCTCACATAGCTCATAACGCCTGCAAGCACATCTGTGATCAGCTGTCCGTGGATATTGAGACAATTGTTCTAAAGGTCTACAGCCACGACTCAATATCTGCTTCCTGAAGAGTAGAATTGCGTTCACTTTTTGCCTTTGTTGACATTGAGTGGCATTGAGATTCTGCGTCATGTTAGCACACGATGGCTCTCTCTTCATCCAGCCGTCGAACTTCTCCTGTAAAGCCGGCCAGCTCTTACGTCATACTTCAGGTCCCTTGAGATCTGTCCTGTGGCACTGAAGAAGATTTTTTGACGATGAAGTAAAAACTCAAGCTACTGAAATTTGTCTGTTTTTCCCACAACATGGGGTGTGTTTTTGACCAACTCATATAAAAGTTGGAGGAAATAAAATTCTGCATCACAGCTGTTTGCGAGGAAGTCCGAACGTTCAAAATGAAGATGCTTCAGTGGAAACAGGACAGCTTCTTTGGATACCAGACCAAGCAGCTGATGAACAAGTGCCAGCACAAAGGTCCAAGCAGCAACAGGACTTGGTGAAGTTCTATCACTCTGTCATTATATACATTGACAAGTGGTTTGATTTCTCACCAGAAAATATAATGATGAAACTGAAGCCGATCGGCCTCTATGAGGAACTCTCCTTCACTGACCTGGAGCAGGTGGTGGCTGCCCTCAAAGTGACAGACAGTCAATATGGACCAACTCTATGAAGAGTTTTGTGCTAGCCAAGAGGAAATACAGAAAGCCAGACGGATACCACGAAATCCACCAGTGAGAAGTGGATGACAGTTTTTTTTAAAAAAAAGGGGGAAAGCCAGCTTGATCAACATGTTCAGGATTGTCTCATTTGTCCTCAGTGTGCCAGGCTCAAATGCCGTTGTAGAGAGGACCTTCTCTCTGATGACCATTAAATGGTCCGACTCAAGAAACAGACGCAGCACTGGGCTGATCAAAAATGAACTTCAAATATCTGTGAACTGTGACTTGTCATGTAAGGACTTCTCTCTGGCTGTGCAAAAGGACAAAGGACTGCTTGAATCAGTCAAGAGCAGCAAGAAATATCCATGGAAAAAGTAGACTTGGTGAGTCCCCCCACCTTTTCCTCTTTTGTAGTGATTATATGTCCAGTCTATAGGTGCATACAGACAGGGTTATTTGGTGTTGTTTCATGTCTGACTGGTAGTCAGATTATGCTTTGTTATAATTTGGTGTTACATTTCATATATAACACTGAAGATATGTACACATGGTCCATATATTGGACTTGTTTACCTATTCAGGGTTGTTGTTTTTTCCCCCTCTCTCTCTTTTGAAAAAGGTCCCTGTTACCATCAGCTAGCTGCCAGCCCGCTCAGTCACTTCATCCTGGGCCTGCACCATACCCACACTGCCACGGCATGCCACCTTTTGTCCCTTACTGGGGAGTGAGAACATTGGCAACCCTAAGCCCGCAGCTCCTTGTGATGCCCGAGGAAGTCCATGCAGTTACTGGAAGAACAGGCAAACTCATAGATGTCATCTAAACTCAGGGCTGAATCCAGTGCACTGGATAGGCAAAGCCACTGTGCCGCCCATTTCTCTGGACAAAGTCATTCTCCAGAATTCCCCGTGATGTTATAAATCACTACTTCAGTTACAGAAACCTAAAAACGTACAGTACAAAATAAGTCCTTTTGGCTCAACTCAAACAACAATGGACCTCATACCAATCCCTATGTAATCGAGTTCCAATCAGAATAACATTTATCCACAACTATACTCTATCTGTCACCAAGCCAGTTCTTGGAACCAATTGGCCAACACAGCATGTGTCATATGACTTAACCTTCTGAAACAGCCTACCATGTGGGCTGGGTGGCAGAGTGAAGATACGTTTGTACCAGAGGAGATATATGGCGCTCCTCTCCTCCACTAGCCTGCAGGTCACCCTTGGGCAAGGTGTAGCACCTACTTAGCCCCCAGCCCACTGGCCAGGGTCACGTGAAGACATGGGAGCAGGTGATGGATGGTCGTATGAGCAGCTGGTGCACATCACAAGTCCTGGTTGTGCGACCACTGACGCCAGGCAGACAATCACTAAAGAGTATTGATTACGGCTGGGTTCACCCAACTCGTAAAAACACCACCCAGAAGAAGGCAATGGCAAATCACCTCTGCAGAAAAATTCGCCAAGAACAATCATGGTCATGGATAGAGAAAAGATTAAGAACAACAGGGTGAAGGAGGTATTAAAGACAGACAGAAGACCATGATTGTTCATGCCACGCAATGATGATGACAGCAACCATGTGGGACCTTGTCAAACGTCCCATAAGCTACATGCCCTACAGACTCTCACAGCCCTCGTTCTGGTTTTCTCCAGAAAAGGAAGTAAGATAATGCAGAGTCTAGTGGGAAACTACCAGGAGTTAGATTTTAGCCAGGATAAAAATCAAAGGCTGCCAGGAATTAGATAGAAGGCATGACTTTAAAAAAATCAGAGGTTGCAAAAACTATGTGAAAATTTCAGTCTCATCTGTAATCTACTAATGATCTACTTCAATGGTACTGCTTATTTCTACATGCAGGCTGAAAGCAAATCAAAACAAAAGCAGACAAGCTTTGATTGAAGTATTTTTGCTTATTAAAATTCTAAATTTTCCATCTCGTTTAGCAATCCACAGTGAGTTTCCAGATCACCTCTGCTTGGTGCATTGCTGCTCACTGTTTGGTCAACCTGCCTCCATATTTCACTGTTACAGGGCAAAGCTGTTTCACTGATTCACCTCAGGGGCAAAACGGGGACAGAAGACATGCACTACACAAAATACAAAGCAGCAGGACATGAACTTTCAATCCTGAAGGAAGTAAGCAACTAGGAAAGTTGTGCCTTTTATTGCCCATTTCCTGAAATACAGTTCATGCTCAAAATGATTCAACATGCACAGTGATGGTTTTATGGCAGAATCTTCAAAACACGTTCTTTATTAGCCAACTAGCTTAAAACTCAGAATTACAGAGTAAATTTATTATCAAAATAACTGTCACAGAATTCAGCTCAAACAGTGCCATCAAGTTTGTGCTTGTCAAGAACAATGACGAGACAGAGTAGAGAGAGAAAGTGGAACAGCTGCTGGATTGGTGTGAGAAGAACAGCTTAAGCCTGAAAGACAAAGGAAATCATTGTGGACTTCAGCAAGGTGCAGATGAATCATCCCCCTCTGTGAATACATGTCTGCCCCATAGGAGAGAGTTAAGTGCAGCAAGTTTCTAAGAGTTCACCTTATGGATGACCTCACCTGGTTCCTTAATATCATCTCCCTGAACAAGAAGGCACAGCAGCGTCTCCATTTCCTAATAAAAAATTGACACAAACTAGGCTCTACCCCACCCCTTGCCCCATCATAACTGCATTTTACAGGAGCACCATTATGAGGTCCTGACAAGTTGTATCTCCATTTGGTAGGGAGCAGTCAAGCATCGGACCAGTACAACAGAGAGAACAATTGAGAGGATCATAAGAGTCTACCTACCATCCATCAGGGACAATAATCAGGAGTGCTACGTATGCAGGGCCCTTCGTATTATTAAGGATCCCACCCATTCATCCAGTATCCTCTGACTTTCTACCATCTGGCAGGAGACTACAATTCATAAAAACAGGGAACAGTCAGGATGAGAAATAGTTTCTTCCCCCAGGTCATTAGGCTTCTGAACTCCCGGCCACATCATATTCAAAGTGTCACTGGTTAATCTGTTCCATACCTCACAATATTTAATATTAATACACCAGTTTGTTATTTATGAGTGATTCATATGTAGATTTTATCCTTAGATTCACAAGTTATCGTGTGTTATCTGTTTTACTGTGCTTTATTCCCTGGTTCAGAGAAATGTCTCATTTCTATTATCTGGTTATATACAGTGCCTATAAAAAGTATTCACCCCCCCCCTTGGAAGTTTCCATGTTTTGTTGTTTTAAAACGTTGAATCACAGTGGATTTAATTTGTCTTTTTTTGCTGTTGATCAACAGAAATACCCTTTCGTGTCAAAGTGAAAACAGATCTCTGCAGAGATCTAATTACAAATATAAAACACAAAATAATTGATTGCATAAGTATTCACCCCTCCAATATGACACATCAAATCATCACTAGAGCAGCCAATTGGTTTTAGAAGTGACATAATTAGTTAAATAGAGATCACTGTGTGCAGTCAATGTGTTTCAGTTGATTGTAGTAAAAATACACCTGTATCTGGAAGGTCCAACTGCTGGTGAGTCAGTATCCTGGCAAAAACTACACCATGAAGACAAAAGAACACTCCAAGCAACTCCATGAAAAGGTTACTGAAATGCTCAAGTCAGGAGATGGATACAGGCACATTTCCAAGTCATTGGATACTCCTATCGGTTACGTCAATCATCAAGGAATAATGTAAAGAATATGGCACAGCTGTAAATCTGTCTAGAGCAGGCTGTCCTCAAAAACTGAGTGACCGTGCAAGAAGTGGACCAGTGAAGGAGGCCACCAAGAGACTTATGACAACTCTGGAGGAGTTACAAGCTTCACTGGCTGAGATGGGAGAGACTGCGCATACAACTGTTGCCCGGGTGCTTCACCAGTCGCAGATTTATGGGAGAATGGCAAAGAATGACACACTCAGTCCAGATCAACCCAGCGCCTCGTCTCATGGTACCTGCAGGCCACAGCGCCCGTATGCCCCAATACACTAAACAGCAACAAAAAAAAAAGAGCAACCAGAAAGCAGAAACTCATCATAACATGAACCACAGAGTCCAAACCGCACAAACTACATCGAGTAAACCTAGCCCGAGACCAAGAGACCCATAGATTACAAGCATTTAAGGTAAAGGGTCAAACTGGCCAAAAAAAGGATACAAATGAAATAGATAAAGGGAAAATTGGGAAATGGGCGATTCAGCAATTTAATCAATTGACATACTGTTATATTTCTCAGGGGTTAAGACTCGATGCATTAAAATTAGATTCAATCAAATTTCAGCAAAAAAAGTTCAAAATACAGAACGTCTACAAGGTCCCAGAAGGACCAGCAGTTGAGAAAGTGGTCAAAATCCAAGGAACCACCAAAAACAGAAGAGTTGCTGATACCATTTGTGGAACTGTTAAACCTGCTTCTGCACCTGCCGCTCTCTGTAAGGAGTTAGTACGCCCTCCCCACAACAACGTGTTTCCTCCAGTGCTCCGGTTTCCTCCCACAATCCAAAGACATACTGGGTCAGGTTAGTAAGCTAGGGGCATGTTGTCACCACAAGCATGGTGACACGTGGGCTGCCCCAAAACATCCTTGGACTGAGTCAGTCGTTGATGCAAACAATGCACTTCACTGTATGTTCCAATGAGCTTGTGACAGATAAAGCTAATCCTTATGTAAAACAAGCAGAAAAAGCGGTTCCTCATGTAGAAGCATTAAGAAATGTCTTCCTGATCTGCAGTTTCACACAGTATACGAAATTAGCAGCTGCTGAGCAGAAAATTGAACTGAATTTGCATTAAGTGTCGAAGTTCAAAGCTTACTGCCCGTCAGGCCGACTGGCTTTTAAGGCCAGGGATGAAAGACACCCATCTCTGCCTACTCTTGGCCACTCAGATGTAAAAGGATTCTTCCTTGCTGCTTTTGTAACACTTTTGTTTTACCCGTCAGTGCCTGAGTTGAACCCCTGAAGCTGGAGGACTGACACAAGGTCAATTTATTACCAAAGTACATATAGGTCACCCCGAGACTGACTTTCTTGCGGGCATTCAAAGTACAAAAAAATCTGAAACAACGAAAGACTACATTTAAAAGATGGACAAACAATCAATGTGCAAAGGACAGTAAACTGTGCAAATCTAAAAACAAAAATAATAATAATTATTGAGAAAATGAGATGAAGAGTCCTTGAAAGTGAATTCATAAGTTGTGGGAACAGTTTGGTGTCAGGTGAGTGAAGTTGTTCCCTTTGGTTCGAGAGCCTGATGGCTGGGGGCAGTGACTGTTCCTGAACCTGGTGGTGAGAGTCCTAAGACTCCTGCACCTTCGTCCTGATGGCAGCAGCGATACCAGAGCACAGATGGGATGGGTCCTCAATGATGGAAGTGTCTGATAAGGTTCCACACTTGTAACTTTTAGAAGGGACAAAGGCAAATGATGACAATGATCAGTTACATCTGTAGCCAAAATGCTAAGGTAATAAAGAGAGTTCCAGGCAAAAAAAAAGTTAAGAAATTGGCTTTGAGTGGACCTCAATGAATTGTTGATGATGGACACAGAGATGGGCATTTTTACTGCCAACAGCACCAAACACATGGCCAGTAAAATGGAGCCATAACACAGCTTTACTCAAAGCTGCTGCGCAGGTTGACTCTGTGATTAAGAAAACATTCAGTGCATTGGCCTTCATCAGTCATGAGATTGAGTTTAAGAGCCGAGAGGTAATGTTGCAGCTAGATAGGACTCCGGTCAGACCCCACTTGGAGTACTGTGCTCAGTTCTGGTCGCTCACTACAGGAAGGATGTGGAAACCATAGAAAGGGTGCAGAGGAGATTTACAAGGACGTTGCCTGGATTGGGGAGCATGCCTTATGAGAATAGTTTGAGTGAACTGAGCCTTTTTTCCTTGGAGCAACAGAGGATGAGAGGTGACCTGGCAGAGGTGCATAAAATGATGAGAGGCATTGATCATGCGGATAGTCAGAGGCTTTTTCCCGGGGCTGAAATGGTTAGCATGAGAGGGCATAGTTTTAAGGTGCTTGTAAGTAGGTACAGAGGAGATGTCTGAGGTAAGTTTTGTTTACGCAGAGAGTGGTGAGTGCGTGGAATGGGCTGCCACCGACGGTGATGGAGGCGGACACGATAGGGTCTTTTAAGAGACTCCTGGATAAGTATGTGAAGCTTAGAAAAATAGAGGGCTATGGGTAATCCAAGGTAATTTCTAAAGTAAGGACATGTTACACACAGCTTTGTGGGCCGAAGGGCCTGTATTGTGCTGTAGGTTTTCTATGTTACAGTGTCACTCAGAAAAACCCCAACCACTTGGACAGCAACAGAGATACCTCATGTCTCCTCTCACATCCTTCACAAGATCACTCATTATATCCCAGTCCCAGCAATTCACACCATTTCCCTTGCTTCCCTTCATGATAACATCTGCCCTCCACTGCTGGCTCGTCTGATTTTGCTACAGCTTTACAAGATCTCACCCAGCAGTCACAGAAACAGAAATTCTTGCTTCTTTACGGTGGCATAATGTTCAAATTCTTTAAGCAAAAGTAACCGTATCACTGTGCAGGAAATAGATTCAGCCATGGAGGAGGGAGACGCAAATTAGAAAGATAAATAAAGAAAGGCTGCTAGTGGTTCTATGTGACAGACCCACCGTAGGGAGAGTTACCTTTCTGCCCCCACCCCCACCTCCATCCTTTCTCCAGTTTAAGTATAAACACTGATTTAATGATTGCAACATTCTTCAACCTACTAGATTGAAATCTTTTATCCAATGTAAGAAAGAACAAGTTATACGTTATGCAGTGTGCTTGCCTCATTAATGAGACCCACACGGAAAACAGAATGGTGGCAGACAGGGATGCAGAAATCCATCAGTAGAAGAGCCAACACAGCATCTACACCAGGACCACCAGACTGAAAAACAATGACTTCCGGCTGATCAACAGCACCCCCCCACCACCCCTTCATCATGTCCTGTTGGTCACCTTTATCTATGGACACTCCTGTACCTAGGGTCACTTTATGTACATACTATCATTATATATACTGTACATATATCTTATGAATTTCGATTTATTCGGCTCTTTATGCTCACTGGGTTCTATCCATGCGGCATCACATTTGAAGTGACAACATTTCATTCTCATTCACACTTATCTAGTGACGAATGACAATAAACAATCTTAAGAAAGAGGCCTAAAGCACCAGATGCTGTATACGACATGCCACTTCACAAAAACGTACACTACATACTTCAGCCAACTGCATTGTTTCACTTGCTTTGATTTATTATTTACTGAGATACCGTGTGGAATGAGCCCTTCCAGCCCTTCGAGCTGTGCCGCCCAGCACCCCCAACATAACCCCCGCCTATCCACACAGCAATTCACAATTAGCGTGTTTGGACTGTGGGAGGAGACCGGAACACCCAGAGGAAACCCATGTGGTCAAGGAGAAAACGTAGAAATGCCTTACAGACAGCCGTGGGAAGTGAACCCATGTTGCCTGTACTGGAAAGCGTTGTGCTAACCACTACACTACCACGCTGCCATCACAAAATTTAAGCCTTTGGTTTTACAATCAAGTTACAAAGTACCATGAAAATCTGACACTTCGTCGTTAAGTGCAAGCAGACTTTTAGTGAATTACCAAACACAATTTCTGTGCACAAAAATTATCTGCAGAAGTGGTCTCCCAATCTGCATCGGGTCTCAACGACATACAGGAGGCCACACCGGGAGCACTGGACACGGTAAATGACCCCAACAGACTCACAGGTGAAGTGTCACCTCACCTGGAAGGATTGTTTAGGTCCTGAAAACGTCAACAATACCCTTTCCCATAGGTGCTGCCTGGCCTGCTGAGTTCCTTCAGCATTTTGTGTACATTGCTTGGATTTCCAGCATTGGCAAATTTTCCCTTGTTTGTGATGGAAATATATTACTTAAAGGTCATTTGATCTTCTGAACATGTATATATTTTGTACTATTTAACTATTTTATTTATACACACACACACACACACACACACACACACACACACACACACACTGACTACAATTCAGTTTTTTCTCTACTATCAATTTGCTGACTATGTACTGCTTCTGCAAAGTCAACCAAATTCACAGCATATGCCAGTGATATTAAACTTGATTCTGATTATCGTTATTTAGAAACCAATTAAAAGATAGCCCTTGGGTTCCTGTCTTTAGTGATTGACTTCTGTGCTAGGCGATGGACTCCAGGGGTCCTTTCAGGCAGACATCTGAGATCAGCACAGGGGAGCTCCCACCACACAGATGGCTGCAATGTTGTGAGGTATTTTTTTTCCTCTCTCCGTTTTGCCAGCAGATTCTGCAGTTGCTGGAAATTCTTCCAGAGTAATACATGCGAAATGCTGGAGGAACTCAGCAGGTCAGACACCACTGAGGGAAATGAAAACACAGTTGATGTTTTGGGCAGAGACTCTTCTTCAGGGCTCAAAAGGAAGGGGGAAGATGCCAGAATAAAAAGCTGGGGGGAGGGGAGGAGCAGGACTAGCTAGAAGGTAATAATGGAAGCCAGGTAAAGGGAAGGAGAGGAAGGAAGCTGATAGGAGAGGAGAGTGGATCGTGGGAAAAAGGGGAGGAGAGGACCCAGGATGAGATGACAGGTGGGTGAGGAGATGTAAGATGCCAGTGTGGGGGATAGAAGAATGGATGAGGCATACCTATTCAATTCCCACTCCCATTCCGACAGGTCGGTACACAGCCTCCTCTCCTGCTGCAATGAGGCCACACTCAAGTTGGAGGAGCAACACTTTATATTCTATCTGGGTAGCCTCAAACCTGATGGCATGAACATTGATTTCTCGAACTTCCAGTAACTGCACCCCCCTCACCATTCCCCTCTTTCACCTTATCTCGTTACCCGCCTGTCACCTCTGGTGCTCCTCCCCCATCCCTTTCTTCCATGGCCTTCTGTCCTCTCCTATCAGATACCCCCTCCAGCCCTTTACCCCTTCACCAATCGACTTCCCAGCTCTTTACTTCACCCCCTCCCGATTTCACCTATCACTGGCCACCTTGTTCTTCTTCCTCCCCTCCAAACACCTTCTTACTCTGACTTCTCATCTCTTTTGTTCCAGTCTCGGCCCAAAATGTCGACTGTTTACTCTTTTCAATAGATGCTGCCTGGGCCAGTTGAGCTCCTCCAATACTTTGATTTCCGGTATTTGCAGATGTTCTCTTATTTGTGAATAGAGGAAGAGGGTGGAAGGAATCGATGTTAAGCATTAAGTTGCTCATGGCCAAGTCCTTACTAAATGCTGAAAAGACGGACAGGAGCCCAACTATCTATCCTGGACTCAACACACATGCAAACATGAAGGTGGCTTAACAGTGGCTATCCTACAATAGGAGTTTGAGGACATTTGGTACAGCAACAAATACACCAGCAGATTTCTGAACATGTACCACAGTGAGCATTCTGACTGGTCTGCATCACCGCTTGGTATGAGGGTCTCCAATGCACAGGATCGATGAGGTTGCAGAGGGTTTATAGACTTCGCCAGCTCCCTCACAGGCACAAGCATCCCCACCAAAATGGACATCTTCAAAAAGATGATCCCCCAAGAAAGCAGCATCCCCCACTATTGAGCAGCATCGCGAGCACCGTGCACAACAGACAAACCCGGCAGATTCACAGGCAAAGTGTTGAATACTCCAATTAGACAAGTTAATAACACACTGGTGAGAGATACAAATTACTGACATAGCCTGTGCACTTATGGTTTCACATTCGTCAGTCTATGCATATTTCAGAAAGGTGACTGCGCGGCTCTGGCAAGAAAATCAATCTGAGCATTAAAGTATTTCACAGCATTTGCCTGCTTCTCACTACAAACGAGATAAGTTATCTTTTATCTGCTCTGGTTGCCAGGGAGCATATCAAAGCAAAGGAATGATAAGCTGTCCTGTTAGCACAGTACTGAAACCCGTGTCCGGGGTTCCAGCATTAGATACTGCGGGTACAAATATAATCGGATCATATCTCACCCAGAACATACCATAAGTTACAACTACACCACTCAGATAAGGAACAATTACTTGATCAGGCGTGTATGTACGTACGCACTCTGAATTGAAATGACGCCCGCAACATACCATCGTCCCCAACTACATCCAATCGGTTTTCTTCTTTCTTAAGCATATTCAGCATATTAAAATATGGTGAAGAGAGACTCCCAAAACAACTCATTCCATAAGACCATATTATATAGGAGCTGAATTAAACCATTTGACCATCATGGCTGATCTATTTCCCCCTCTTAGCCCTTATCTCCTGCCTTCCTCCCCCCCACCCACCCACCCACCCCCATATCCTTTCATGCCCGGACTAACCCAGAATCTATCAACCTCTGCCTTAAATATACCCAATGACTTGGCCTCCACAGCCGCCTACAGCAATGAATCCCACAAATTCACCACTCACTGGCTATTATTTTGATTTAGATAAGGGCATTGAAAACTATGGCAGTGTGACATGCAAAGAGGACGTTAGGGGAATACAGGGAGACTTGGATAGGCTGAGTGAGTGGGCAGATACTTGGCAGATGTCATTCAATGTGAATAAATGTGAAGTTATCCACTTTGGAAGCAGGAACAAGAGGGCAGAGTATTGTCTGAATGGTGTAGAGTTAGGTAAGGGAGAAATGCAAAGAGAGCTTGGAGTCCTAGTTCATCAGTCAATGAAGGTGTATGAGCAAGTGCAACAGGCAGTGAAGAGGGCAAATGGAATGTTGGCCTTTATTACAAGGGGAATTGAATACAAGAGCAAGGATGTCCTTTTGCATTTGTACAGGGCCCTGGTGAGACCACACCTGGAATATTGTGTACAGTTTTGGTCTCCAGGTTTAAGGAAGGACATTCTGGCAATTGAGGAAGTGCAGCGTAGATTCACTAGGTTGATTCCTGGGATGGCAGGGCTGTCTTACGCAGAGAGATTGGAGAGATTGGGCTTGTACACACTGGAATTGAGGAGACTAAGAGGGGATCTGATTGAAACGTTTAAGATAATTAAAGGATTTGATAGGATTGAGGCAGGAAATATGTTCCAGATGTTGGGAGAGTCCAGTACCAGAGGGCATGGATTGAGAATAAGAGGTCAGTTATTTAAAACAGAGTTGAGGAAAAACTTCTTCTCCCAGAGAGTTGTGGAGGTGTGGAATGCACTGCCTCGGAAGACGGTGGAGGCCAATTCTCTGGATGCTTTCAAGGAGCTAGATAGATATCTGATGGATAGGGGAATCAAGGGATATGGGGACAAGGCAGGGACTGGGTATTGATAGTAAATGATCAGCCATGATCTCAGAATGGCGGTGCAGACTCAAGGGGCCAAATGGTCTACTTCTGCACCTATTGTCTATTGTCTATAAAGAAATCCCTCAACTCTGTTCTTAAAGTACACCTCTCTGTTCTGAGGCTGTGTCCTCTAGTCTTAGACCTCCCCCCTCCCCAGTCTCCACATCCACTCTATCAAGACCTTTCACAAGCCAACTCAGCAAGCCAGGCAGCATCTATGGAAAAGACTTTTCAGGCTTAGACCCTTCAGCAGGACTGGAGAAAAATAGATGAGCCAGTTAGAAGGTGGGGGGGGTGGAGAGGGGGAGGGAGAAACACAAGGTAACAGGAGAAACCAGGAGGGGAGGGGGTGAAGCAAAGAGCTGGGAAGTTGATTAGTGTAAGAGATACAGGGCAGGAGAAGGGGGAATCGGATAGGAGAGGACAGAAGCCATGGAAGCAAGAAAAGGGGGAGGAGCAGCAGAAGGAGGTAATGGGCAGGCAAGGAGATAAGGTGAGAGAGGGAAATCGAGATGGGGAATGTTGAAGTGGGTGGGGGGGTGGGGTAGGCATTACCATAAGTTTGAGAAATCGAAGTTCATGCCATCAGGTTGTCAGGCTATCCAGACAGAATGCAAGGTGTTTTTCCTCCAACCAGAGTGTGGCCTCATCATGACAGCAGAGGAGGCCATGGATGGACATATCGGAATGGGAACGGGAAGTGAAATGAAAACGGGTGGCCACTGGGAGATCCCACTTTTTCCGGCGGACGGAGTGTAGATGCTCAGGAATGCGGTCTCCCAATCTACGACAGGTCTCACCGATATACAGGAGGCCACACCACGAGCACCGGATACAGTGGATGATCCCAACAGACTCACAGGTGAAGTGTTGCCTCACCTGGAGGGACCGTGTGAGGGAGGAAGTGTAGGGGCAGGTATAGCACTTGTTACGCTTGCAAGGATAAGTGTCAGGAGGGAGATCAGTAGGGAGTGTCGAATGGACAAGGAGTTGCATAGGGAGTGATCCTTGCTGAAAGCTTGTGTGAGGGGGGGTGGAAAGATGTGCTTGTTGGTGGGATCCTGCTGGAGATGGCAGAGGTTACAAAGAAATATGTGCTGGACACTGAGGCTGGTGGAGTGGTAGGTGAGGACAAGAGAAATCCTATCCCTGGTGGGGTGGCAGGAGGATGGGGTGAGGGCAGACATGCACAAAATGGAAGAGATGCAGTTGAAGGTGGCATTGATGGTGGAGGGAAGAAAGCCCCTTGCCTTGAAGGAGGAGAACTTCCCCTTTGTTCTGAAATGAAAAGCCTCATTCTAAGAGTAGATTCAGCAGAGACAGAGCAATTGAGAGAAGGGGATAGCATTTTTGCAAGTGACGAGGTGGGATCTCTGTGAGAGTCGGTGGATTTATAATAGACACACCTAATATTTTCACCATTTGATAGGTTTCATTGAGGTCGCTCACCATTCTTCTGAATTCCAGTGAGTAGAGGCCCAGAGCCATCAAACGCTTCATATGGCAAGAAACTCAATCCCAGAATCATTTTCATGATCTTCCTTCCATTTGAGATCATGGCCAATTTTATTATTGCTTAAGATTGTGCAAGTTATTAGTCTTGAATGTAACCCGTATTTATTGTTTTGAACTCATTCAGGGGAATGGCATGAAAACTTTGCACCTAGAAGATGAATATCGCATGAGAAAAACACTCAGTTCAGGGTGACACTCTGGAATTCCTATTAACATATCCTCAAACAAAAAGGACTTGTACAAGTAGACACAGTGATGAATAAAACTATACAACATGGGTGCAAGCCTGTTACAGCTTGGTCCGTTCTGGAATTCAGAGATCAATTCTGGTGCTGTTTTCTAAGGAGTCTCTGTACATCCTCCCCGTGGAATGCATGGGCTCTCAAAGGTCAAAGTACCTACAGTATATACGGTCTTGAGATTCACCTTCTTGCAGGCAGCCACAAAACAATGAACGCCAACAGAACTCACTAAAAGAAGACTGTCAAGCACCCAATGTTCAGGAAAAGAAGCTAATTGTGCAAAGAATTAAAGCAAGCAAATAATTGAAGCTCACTAAAGTGAGCCCACAGCACTGTAGCTGATCTAGTAGCCTCTTAGTTACAGAGATGACTTCTCCATGGATTATCACCTCGTCATGGTGGAGAAGCTTGTGTGATCCTGAGATCCTGAGAGCGATGACGTCTGGAATAATGCTCCTGATAGGGTCACCCATGGCTGTAAGGTCGAGGGTGAGGACCCTGACAAAGAACAATCCAACCAAGACCTCAACGGTGGAACAGGCGGATGAAGTTACTTCAAACTCAATGGCTGTGAAGGCGGATGAAGGTTACAACAAATCCATCAGCTCCAATCGTTGTGGTTTCCATGCCATTGGAATCAGTTGGTTGAGTTGGGAAGTATCGTGTGCTTCTTGGAGTGCAACATCCAGTACACATTAAACAAATACATGCACAGGCATCTTCACTCCGTGGAAATGGAATGAAGACCATCATCCTCGACCTCAAGGGATAGCCACGATGATGAGTTTCAGAGATGAGCAAACCTTGCGGAGCGAGCTGAACTGGCCCATCCCTCGCCTCTTGTCCCAACCCCAAGCTTTTCAATCTGGCCAAGCGCTTAAATCTTCCAAGCCTGGGTTCAGTCCTCACTGTCAGATCCAGGCCCTGCCGCTTCACTACAGTCTTGGGCACGGGCCCCGTTACCTCGATTCGGCCCATACCTGACCTTTCCGGTTGGGCCTGGCACTTTAATTTGGCCTGGTGGTTTATCTGGGGTGCTCCAATTTCCTCCCACAGACCAAAGATATACCGGGTAGGTTAATTGCCATTGTAAATTCTCCCATGATTAGGTTAGGGTTAAATCAGGGTTGTCAGGGGTTGCTGTGGTGGCATGGCTCGAAGGGCTGGGCCTACTCTGTGATCAAATAAATAATGGTCAGAATACATCTCAAGATTGAAAAAAAAGTAAACAAGCCTAAACTCACATTGCGTTGAGTTAAACATTATGTTGAGTTAAACATTACAAAAGGTCAAGGCACTGAGCTCTACTCTCCACTTGAATCCCTCAATTTTATGGAGAGCTCACAATCAAAGCACTTTAAACACCATTGGACAAGCATGAAGCATATTATCACAGCTGTGCTAAGCAATAATGAGTCACTAAAGCCATTAGAATGTAAATCTGTGGATTTGTTTCCAAGCCTCAAATAAGGTACCAACTGCTATCTCCTGTACGTATCCAGCTGCAAGTCAGTCAGCTGGAACACAGGGCCTCTCAACCTAAAATAATGCCAATCCTGCTTCCAGAAACACAATGTAAAATACAAAGATATGATATTAATATTTAATCTTGTGAATGGTGCATTGTTAACATAGTGAGGATACTTTATAGAAAAGTACAGTGCAATCCAGGCCCTTCAGCCCACAATGTTATGCTGACCCTCTCCTTCCCCATTCCTCTGCCTCAACTCCACTCAGCATTCTACTCTGCCATTGACTGGCCACACTGACTCTCTCCCCAAGGATGCTACGTAACACTTTGTATTACTGTATCAGTGTGCAAAATATCCTCCCTGTTTGTCTCAGGATTGTAGAGTTACCCACAATGACAGAAGATGCTAGGATCTTTCTGTTATTCACATAACTGGAATCAGGTTTACTATCATCGGCATGTGTTGTGAAATTTGTTACCTTAGCAGCAGCAGTTTAATGCAATACATGATAATATAGAAAGAAAATATGTATATGTATACTAGGTAGATTAAAAATAGCACAAAACAGAAATAACATATATTAAAGAGACTGATGTCATGTTCAGAGGTTCAATGTCCATTTAGAAGTCGGGTGGCAGTGAGGAAGATGCTGTTCCTGAATCGCTCTGTGTGTCTCCGGCCTAATGGTAACAGTTATAAGAGGCATGCCTTTGGTTATGGGGGTCCTTAATAATGGACGATGCCTTTCTGAGGCACCGGTCCTTGAAGATGTCTTGGATACTACAGAGGCTAGTGCTCAAGATGGAGCTGAATAATTTTACAACATATCTGCAGCTTCTTTAGTCCTGTACAAACAGTGATGCAGCCTGTCAGAATGCTCTCCACAGTACAACTATAGAAGTTTTTGAGTGTATTTGTTGACATGTCAAATCTCTTCAAACTCCTAATGAAGTATAGCCGCTGTCTTGCCTTCTTTATAACTGCATCGATATGTTGAGACGCGGTTAGATCCCCAGGGATCTTGACACCCAGAAACTTGAAATCGCTCACTCTCTCCACTTCTGATTCCTCTATGAGGATCGATTTTTGTTCCTTCATCCTACTATTCCTGAAGTCCACAATCATCTCTTTCATCTTACTGACATTAACATTGTTGCTGTGACACCACTCAACCCGCTGGTAGATCTCGCTCCTGTACGCCCTCTCATCTCCATCTGAAATTCTACCAACAATGATTGTATCAGATCGAATTTACAGATGGCATTTGAGCTAAACATAGCCACACAACCATGGGAAAAGAGGGAGTAGGGCAATGGGTTAACCACAGACTTGAGAGGTGCACCAGTGTTGATCATCAGTGAAGGATAGATATTATTACCAGTCCGCACAGATTGTGGTCTTCAGGTTAGGAAGTCAAGGATCCAGTAGCAGAGGGACGGGCAGGGGCCCGATTTCTGTAACTTCTCAATCAGGACTGTATGAATGATGGTGTTAAACGCTGAGCCATAATCAATGAACAGCATCCTGACATAGGTGTTTGTGGTGTCCAGATGATCTAAGGCCGTGTGAACAGCCATTGAGATTGCGTCTGTATAAACCTATTGCGGCAATAGGCAAATTGCAGTGGGTCTAGGTCCTTGCTGAGGGAGGGGTTGATTCTGGCCATGACCAACCTCTCAAAGCACTTCATCACAGTAGGTGTCAGTGCTCTTGGATGATAGTCAATAAGGCAGCTCACAGGCACTGGTATAATGAAGCAGGTGGGAACTTCCACCCGTAGCAGTGAGAGATTGAAAATGTCCTTGAATATTCCCACCAGTTGGTCAGCACAGGTTTTTAG
Organism: Hypanus sabinus; assembly: GCF_030144855.1. Classification (NCBI taxonomy): domain Eukaryota; kingdom Metazoa; phylum Chordata; class Chondrichthyes; order Myliobatiformes; family Dasyatidae; genus Hypanus; species Hypanus sabinus. The sequence goes on along the minus strand of NC_082710.1, from coordinate 103,911,943 downwards.
AGCCTTACCAGGTACTCCGTCAAAGCCAGTCAAAGCCATCTGCCTTGCCAGGGTTCACCCTCCTGAATGACAGCCTGACATCGGCCTCTGAGACGAGATCACAGGGTCACCGGGTGCAGCATGGACCTTCACAGCTATAGTTATATTCTCCCTTTCAAAGCGGACATAGAAGGCACTGAGGCGATCTGGTAGTGAAGCATGACAGCCATTCATGGTATTGAGTTTCACTTTGTAGGAAGCTATGTCCTGCAAACCGTGCCAGAGTTGATGTGCAACCGATGTCGTCTCCAACCTCGCTTGGAATTGTCTCTTCACTTTTGAAATAGCCCTCCAAAAGTCATACTGGTTTACTTGTACAGACCTGGGTCACCAGACATAACTGCCACAGATCTAGCCCTCAACAGACGACGAACATCCTGGTACATCCACTGCTTTTGGTCTGGGAACGTAGAGCCAGTTTTCACAGGCACACACTCATCTACGCAGGTTTTAATGAAGTTGTATATATACACATTACATATATGCCACTGTGAGTTCCATCACACCAGCCTGTCAAATTAAGACAAAATGACAGACTGAATACATTTGTTGAAAATTCCACAGAGAGAGATAACTTTCAGCACATTAATTTTTTTTAATTAATAGAACTATGCTGGACATAGTTCTATTCCCCAGGGGGGCCAAAAGATAAAAGAATAAAGTCCTTAGTGCCCACGGCACCCAATATATTCCTAACATACATGTATACATATTATACATACATACACAGACCTGCCATATAAGAACAACACATTCAAATCTCCATTCAGCATTTTGAGTTTGAGGCCTGTGTCAGTCAGGGTCAACCACGGAGGTTGTGACCTAGCTGTCTAGATATGCAAGCCTGAAGAGCACGGTGTGGTGAGCAAGCTCCCCCTCTCCACACATCAGATAAATCCAAAGGAACGGCACAGTCTGTCATCGGAGTGGCAGGAGTTGCCAGTCAGTGTTGAACTCAACATAGGACTGCATAATGGACTTCAGCTTCCGATTTTTCTCCCTCATTATTTACCCCTGAAGCCTCCCCCATGAGTGGGTACAGCTGCGAGGCAGTGGAGGCTTGAGATCAGAATTCTCTTTCTCCTCAATGAGCTGCCAATCACAGCTGAATAGTGACTGGTTTTAAGGCGCTAGTAACCCGTCTCCTGACAGTAGAAACAGTTTAGTAGCTAAGCCACACGTGAAGACCAGGAGTTGAACTTGGTTGTCAGAGGCTGTCAGGCCATTCACCAGTATTTAGGCTATTATATTCACTACTACAATAGGTCCCACAGAAGAAATTGCAAGTTTAGATCTCAAAGGCTATTCAGTTCAATCTTTTCCACAGTAGCCTGAGTGGACAGCAAGCTCCCCACAGGGGTGTGCATGACAGATAAAATGCTCTTACGGATCAATTAACCCATCTTCACTTAACACTTGAATGCCCTTAGTGTATAAAGTGCCTTTACTTTGTTTCATTCCAAGACTGACTTATTTTTAGCTTCCATTTGCTACAGTCAAAGAAAAAGTTTGATTCCTGGATTCATCCAAAGCGTAACATCAACACTGAGGTGAAAACAGATTATCATTGATATCTTCAGCTCGTGTCTCGTACAATTGAAATCAATGATTTCCAAAGCTCTTGCAGTCAAAGTAGAGTGTTAGCAATTCCAGACAGCACTCTGACTGTACTGTAGAAATGCTGGGTTAAGCAGAGGAAAGGAACAGACAATGTAGGAGGGATGCATTAACCTAACTTAAAAGAATCCACAGAGAATTAAACAGAGGTTACACTGTGACTTTACAGTGACCTCACGTGTGAGATGAAAGATCCAAGACCTCATTTGAAGCTCTGATTCTGCCCCACAGGGACAGAGGCCACAGCTTTAAAAGGATGCTCAGGGCAACGTAACTGCATCACTAGTGATCCATGCACTTACATCTCACATCTCTAGAGATGTTTGGGGTCCATTATGTGTGCGGAGCGATTAGTCCGGTGACGTCATCCTGCAAGATGAAGCCACCTCCTTTTTTGCCAATGAAATGTGTGTGGAGACCCACAAACCCACCAAATGGTGGAGGATCAGAACCAGGCTTATTATCACTCATATCGTGAAATATGTTGGCTTGCGGCAGCAGTACATTGCAAGGGATAGAGCTGCGAAACCAAGGGAAGGTGGAGGCCAAGGAAGAGGTTGTGGACACGATTGTGCGCGCACGCGCACACACACACACACACACACACACGTGCCAAGTCCTAGCCACCGACTGTCTTGGCCCTTGTCGCACTAGAATAAGATCATATTGAACTGATGCACAATGGGCGCCCCACATTAATTCGTGCACAAATTGGAGTGGAAGTCATCCTGAGGGAATGCTAATGAAGATGACGACATGTGCAATCATCTTTCATCATGCATGAAATTGCAGCTGCACAATGTCCAGCAGCTGCAACAGATGCTGTTAATTTTCCCTGTATCATTCATTGTCAGGTAGGTATTTGGCTACTATATTTTAAGATAAATGAAGAAATTCAACATCTGTCTGACAAATACAGAAAAAGAAGATGCAGAAGGACAATAAAGCGGCAATAATTTGGATATACAAATCTGAGAAATAGACTCTCTCTCTTCCAACTATGCTGGTTCCATCTTAAACTTGGAAGGATAGATAGTATTCCTTGCAGAATCTCTGATAAAGATCAAAATTAACTTAAAGTGACATTGAGCAAGTTCAAAAAGAAAATTTATTAAACAGCAAGTAAAACATTTTTACTTCATTGAGTGGACAGAACAACTAATATACTAGAACTACAAAAAAAGCTTCATTTTTCTCCCAAGCTTTAAATTTTAACTAATGATGTTCCAATGAGTTTTCCTGTTTTGTTTCATTTTTAACCTCATATTCCTTCATTCTCGACAATATTCACCCATGTTCATTTCATTCTCAAAGCCTCATGGTTCCAACTTGCTCCTCTGTAACATTTTTCTCCAGTAAGTAAGCACCTGGCTCTGATAAGGTCAGTATGCCTACATTCAGACCAAAGCTGGTCATGAATTTCGGGGTGGGGCGTGTGGCACTCATGCTTCTGTCTACATCAAGTGCTGAAGGTGGAAGGTCAAGAGCTTCAAGGTGCTAGGAGTGAATATAGCCACTAGCCTGTCCCGGTCCAATTATGCTGATGTCAATGTCAAGAAAGTTTACCAACACCCCATTTCCTCAGGAGGATAAAATTTTCATGTCAATTATTAATCAATGAATATCAATCAATCCATATGGATGCTAATTTTTTTGATATTACAACTGCTCTGCACATGACCGCAAGAAACTGCAGAGCTGTGGACACCACTCAGAACATCACAGAAATCAGCCTTCCCTCTCTAGACTCTCTCAATACTGTTTGCCTCAGTAAAGCAGTCAGCACAATCAAAGACCCCACCCTATCCAGATATTCCCTCTCCCCCCTTCTCCCATCAGGCAGAAGATACCTGAAAGCACCATCAGGCTCAAGAACAGTTTCTACCCTGTGGTTATCAAACTTTTGTATGATAAAATATCATACAAGAGTTTGGTAACAGTAGGATTCAACTCAGTACATCAAGGGTAAAGCCATTCCAACTACTGAGAATATCTACATGAAACCCTGTCATAGGGAAGCAGCATCAGAGATCCACACCCCCCAGGCCATGCTCTCTTCTCACTGCTGCCATCAGGCAGAAAGCACAACAGCCTCAAGACTTGCACTGCCAGGTTCAAGACAGACACTACCCCACAACCATCAGGCTCTTCAACAAAAGGGAATAACTCCACTCATTTGCCCATCCATGAGTTGTTCCCACAACCAATGATCTCACTTCAAGGGCTCTTTATCTTTTTATTGCATGTTCTCATTATTTAATGCCACTTATTTATATTTGAAGTTGCATAGTTTTGTTGTCTTCTGCACTCTGGTTGATCTTTCATTGGTCCTGTTACAGTTACTGTTCTATAGATTTGCTGAGTATGCCCACAGGAAAATGAATCTCAGGGTTGTGTATGGTGACATATATGGCCTTTGATTATAACATTTACATTGAATTTTGAAATGGATTCTTAACCTCACAATCTACCTTATGATTGTGTACTTTAACGTTAATCTCCACTGCACTTCTTATACTTTATTCTGTATTGGTACTGCTTTAGAGTTCCTCAATGCAGTATGTAATAAATTGATCTATATTTGGGGTTCCCAACGGTTTTTATGCCATAGACCAATACCATTAAGAAAACAACCCCAGACTGGGAACCCCTGATCTATCTGAACAGTATGCAAGACAAGCCTTTCATTGCCTTGCTAAACGTGACAAGAATAATTTATACTAAGTGTCAAAGACGGATTTCCTAGAAGTGGCAATGGTAAGATGCCATTTGGAAGGTCAATTGCCTGGTATTTAGCTAAAGGTGCACAGGTCACTGCCTGCAGCCACCTCATACCCTGATCTGGATGCTGCAAGTCAACCTTGCTGGTTCAACATATCCAAAACTGCAGCGGCAACGCAAAAGGGATTAACAGAGACAAAGACAAAGCCTCTGAGTTTGAGGTATTTCTTTTTTTTTAATAATTTTTTATTGCATTTTTAAATGATTACAAAGTATGAAAAAACAATGTATATAACCCATACCCCCTCCCCTTAACCCCTCCCCCCTAACTGCCCCATAGAAAAAAAAAGAAGAAAGAAAGAAAGAAAGAAAGAAAGAATGAATGAATGCCTGGTGGTTGGAAGATCTCCACATGCTCCATGGAATTCGTAATAATTTTAATATGTATATTTATTTCTTTCCCCTAATAACCAATTGTTTCATCTTCAAAGCATCTATATATTTAATCCTGTCTTTTGTAAATAAGGGCTCCAAGTTTTCAAAAATGTTTCATATTTATCTCTTAAATTATAAGTAATTTTTTCTAATGGAATACAACCATAGATTTCTTTCTTCCAAGAATCTATACTTAAATGTGTATCCGATTTCCAAGTAACTGCAATAGCTTTTTTGGCTACTGCCAGTGCAATTTTTATAAATTCTTTCTGATACTTATTTAGTTTGAGTTTCGGTTTTATCCCTTCAATATCACCTAGTAAAAATAAACCGGCATGGATTAGAATAGAATTAGATAAAATAGGAGAAAATGTACCAGAAGATTTTATATACAAATGGGAATCTAAATGGATACGGGAAAAGAAAGAATCTCCTATATTAAAACATTTGATTGATTTATGGAATAAGATAAATGTTGATGATGAGATAAAAAAATCTTTATTAGCAAAGAGATCTTTAATTCAAAATAGACTTATTCCTTTCACAATGGACAACCAACTTTTATATAATTGGATTCAAAATGGGATTAGATATATAGGGAATTGTTTTGAAGGAGGTATATTAATGTCATTTGAACAATTAAAGAATAAATATAAAATATCAAACAACAGTTTGAGGTATTTCTGAAAGAGGAATTAGTCCTTATTCACCTGCTATTTCAAAAATATTTAATAAATTAAACTGGAGGCCAAAAGGTCCCTTGGGCTAGTTTTGCCATAAGGTAAGAACTCTGGCTCAACCAAACCCACCAAATACCTCATTTCTAAAATAGAACTATACTTTTCAATCTTAAGTAACTGAGCAGCTGGATTCTTCAGAAGTGCCAGAGACAAATCTGCAGACTCTCTTGTATTTGCCTTTACCTTGAGGGTCCTTATTAATTTACATTTTAACAGCTTTCTTATTATTAAATATGGGTCTGTCAGGTTTTTATAGCTCGGGGTGGTAATGGGGATAAGTTCCCACTACCTATTAAATGTTCCTCATGCATTTGAAGCTGTGCAACTCGAACAAGTCCAACTCCTGGCCTTCATGTGTGGCTTATCCTACTTTGTCCTCCCAAATTGCAACACCTCACTTGCCTGCAAGAACTTTCATCGGCCATTTTAGCCCATTGTCCCAGCTGGTCCAGATCGCACTGAAAGCTTTGATAGTCTTCCTTGCTCTCCACTAAATCCCAAATCTTGGTGTCATCTGCAAAGTTGCTGATCCAGTTTACCACATTATCATCCAGATCGTTTATACAGATGTCAAACAACAACAAACCCAACTCAGCAACACACTACTAGTCACAGGCCTCCAATCAGAGAGGCAACCATCCACTACCACTCTTTGGCTCCTTCCTCAAAGCCAATGTCTAATCCAATTTACGACCTCATCAGGAATGCCAACTGACTGAACCTTCCTGACCAATCTCCCATGCAGGACCTTGTCAAAGGCTTTGCTGAAGTCATTGTAGACAACATTCACTGTCTTACCTTCAGCAACTTTCCTGGTGACGTCCTCAAAATGTGACTTCTTTTAAACTCTCTCTCCCTCTGTCCACTCCAATGACTCCTCAGTTGGAGAGGGTCCAAAGGATGTTTACGAGAATGATGCTGGGAATGAAAGGGTTAATGTTCGAGGATTGTTCAATAGCTTTGGGCCTTTACTCACTGAAGTTTAGAAGAATGAGGGAGGTCTCACCGAAACCCTCTAAATTTGAAAGGCCTAGATAGAGATGCTATTTCCAGTAGAGGGAGAATCTAGGAGAAGAGGGCACATTCTGAGAGTAGATGAATGTACCTTTAGAAAAGAGATGTGGAGGAATTTCCTTGGCCAGAAAATGGTGAAACTGTGGAATTCATTGCCAGACAGATGAGGATGCCAAGTAATTGGGTATATAGAAAGCGGAGGTCTTCAGCCGGTCTTCAGCCTCCAGCAGACTCAGAGACATTAGGCTCTTGACTACACCAGTGGGCTCAGAGTCACAGACCTGTGGCTTCATATCCAGACTAAAGATTGACCCTCAAGCTTTGATCCTTGGCATCGACCTCAGAAACACTCGGCCTTGAACTTCAGGCTCACCAATGACAAGACTCTGCAGACTTGGCCTTGAACTCCAGTCTCACCAATTCACGTATGGGGAGGGGACATGTCATCAGACATTGTTCCTCCTGCCTGTGAAGAATTCTGACACTGGAACCCACCGACAATGTGGTGACCATGGTGGGGGGGGGGGGGGAATGAGCACCAACCATCGTCCACACAAATAAGCTAGCCCGACATTCCACAACAGCACCATTGGCCTTCAAATGCTGAGTGCAGGTTTAGACTCCAGCCTGCTTTCCAATTCCCCCACATCCCTGTCCCTCAACCCTAACCTGACCCCTCACTCCATTCTCTGTCCACGAAACTAGAAAACTACTGAGCCACAACCTCAGAAACTACAACTCAGTGATGACTTGGAAAACACTATTGACATCATTGACATCAAATCATCATGACATTTGCACCATTGGCACTACATTGAGTGTTTTAACCTACTCAAGGTTTCAAAGTACACTTAATATCAGTGTATGTGTTCAGTACAGAACCTGTTCATCCTCTTCAGAGACATCCACGAAACAAAGAAAGCCCATAGAACAATAGAAGCATTGAAGTCCCAAAGCCTTCATCCTCCCTCTGCACAAGCATCAACCACTCCCGCTCCCCAATCCAGGCAACATGATGTAGAAATTTGCTGGAGTCTTTAGTAACATACCAAATCTCCTCAAACTTCTCATGAAGTAGAGCCACTGGCATGTTTTCATGATTGCATTGTTGGGCTTGAGACAGATCCCCTGAAATGTTGACACCTAGGAATTTGAAGCTGACCAGGTCAATAAGGCTGGTGTACATTGCTGATCTGGCAAGCCTATCTTCCACTCTGTATATTGCCCTTCGTGATTCTTTTTCTTACATTTTCACTCTCCAACTGTTCCCATTCACCCATCAACCAGAAAAACTTGTTTAATAGTTTATCCCCATGGTCACTCCGGTTTTACCCTATCAGAGGAATCCTCCCAGCCCACTCTCTCTGCAGTTTAATGAAATTCCTTTTCCTCCTTTCTAGTTCTAAAATCTTTGACCTGAGACTTTAACCATTTTTCTTCTCACAAATGCAGTTTGATCTCGTGAGTATTTCCACCGTCTTCTATTTTCACTATGGCAATTGTGATTAATTTATCAGGAACTACTTGTCAAATCTCTAATCATTAACAAACAGCTAAATCTCATCGCCTAAATAAACACAAGCAGCAACGAAACTGACAAGAAATAGTTAAAGGTAAAACCTGGAGACCTGACCATTGTTTGACTATGATTGAACTGCATATCAGGAATTGGTTTACATTGCAATGTTTAAACATAAAGTTCCTTTAATATTTACATTTCTGTGCAAAATTTATAATATATATAAACTTGTACACACCTAAGACTTTTGCATGGTTCTGAGGTGCAAATTGAAATGTAAGAGATTGCTGAAGAGTGGAAATAAGGAAGACATGGGATGAAGAGCAGATGACGACAACAACAGACACAATTTACAAAGAAAGACCAAGTTAGTGAACCGACTACACATGGCCATCAGCTCAATAAATACAAAAAGCAGACTGAGGACAGAGCTTTGTGGTGTCACAATCAGTGAGTGGGTAGAGTGAACATCAGCACCAGCCCATTTACACCCTGTCTGGGAGGGCAACTAGTTAGATTTCTAAGAGACAAATGACACTTCCATAAGTATCATTCATCTTGACCATAGAGGAGTGTTTAGCCACAAAGGCTTCTCCACGTGCAGTTCCACTGCAGTAAAACACAGAGGCTACACGACGAATGATTAACAGGACGCACAGCGTAGCGACCCTGGTTCCATCCTCATTTTCAGTGTTACCTGTATGGCATTCACACATCTTCCATTTCGTTATGTGCGTTTCCCCTCTGTATTCCAGTTTTCTCCCACATCCTAACCAAAGTTCAAAGAAAATTTATTATCAAAGTACATATATGTGGCCATATACAATCCTCAGATTTATTTTCTTGCAGGCATTCACAGTAGGTACAAAGAAATGTGATAGTGTGGCGACCAATGAAAAATCAATGAAATCAATGAAAACAATACAAAAAAGGACGAATGACCAGTGTGCAAAACAAAATGATAATAGTATTTAATATTGAGAACACAAGTTGTAGAGTTGAAAGTGTGTCCATAGGTTGTGAAATCAGTTCAGTGCTGAGGTGAGTCAACTTATCCCCTACTATTTAAGAGACGTTTCCATTCAAGGTCTTTGGTGCTTGCATACCAGATGATGATGCAACCAGTCAGGATACATCTATGAATGTTTGTCAACATGCTGAGTCTGCACAAGGAGAGTAGAGGTGCTGCCAAAGAACTCAGCAGGCCAGGCAGCATCAACGGACTGACGAAGGGTCTCGGCCCAAAACGTTGACTGCTTACTCTTTTCCACAGACGCTGCCTGACTGCTGAGTTCCTCCAGCATTTTGCTTGTGTTGTTTTGGATTTCCAGTATCTGCAGACTTTCTCGTGCCTTTAATGGCATTATCATGCCTTCTTTGTAATAATGAACTTAAATGCTGGTCTCAGGACCGATCCCCTGAAATAACACTAAGGAATTTATAGGTACTGACCCTATCTACCTCCTATCGTCTGATGAGGTTTCCAGTTTCCTCCTCCTGTAGTCAATAATCAGCTCGTTGGTTTTGCAAACATTGAGTGAGAGGTGCGCTTTAGCCATAGAAAGTGTCTGGATGTAACATAGCTTGGTATGGCAACTGCTCTGCACGTAACTGCAATAAACTTCGAAGTGTCATGGACAGAGCTCAGCACAACACGAGAACCAGCATTCCCTCCATGGACCCTGCCTCTGTACAGCAGCCGGCATCATCGAGGTTCCCCCCCACCCAGAAATCCCTTTCCCTCCCATCAGGCAGAAGATACAAAAGAACAAAATGTCAAGGATCCAGCCTGAACACTGGGTTGAAGGGCCTCTGCTGATAGTTCTGGACCACCACAGTCTTTAATTTCTGCCTTCTTTCACCTGGCCATGTGGGTTTTGGCCCAGCCCCTTTCCTTATTGGACTTTTGCCAATTACCCACTTATCTCCACACTAGCACCCACCTGTTTCTGTTTTCACTCATTACCCTGTCCATTTAAACCCTGCCTTAACTTGCATTCTCTGCCAGTTTGTTCCAGCCCTGACCTGAGTTGTCCTAGCCTGCCATTGTGATGGCTACTAATTCATTTTGCTGGACTTTGCTGGTTTCTGGATTTTCCCTGTTTTGGAACCTGATTTTTGCCTGTGTGCTCTGGATTGTCTGCCCTCGCTGGACTGCCTTTCCTGGGTAAGACCTTTGCCTGCCTCCTGTTTTTGAAAGGCTGTTGCCCTTGTACTCCTTAATAAATCCTGGTAAAAGAGCATTCATTGGTCTGCACTTGAGTCCTACTGTAACCTGACACAAAAACACTCACCTCCAAGCTCAAGGTCAGCTTCTAACCCACTGTTACAGATTTCTGAACTGACATCTTGTACAATAAGATGGACTCTTAGCCTCTTAATCCACCTTATCAATTTTCACTCCAATTGCTTACCTGCACTGCACTCTATCAATAGTTTTTACACTTTATTCTCTATTGCTTTACCTTATTCTAACCCAATGCACTGTGTAATGATCTGATCAGTGTGGACAGTATGCAAGACAAGCTTTTCACTGTATCATAGTATATGTGACAATAATACACCAATACTATCATTCACAAAGTTAATATGCCACTGTAAAGTTGCTCCTGGTGTACAGGAAAGTGGAAAAATTTCTGGCAAGTTGATGAGGATGTGGAGAGAAACGGATGGGGATTGATACCAATTGGTGGTAGGTAGTTGTCACAACTCAGTCAGCCTCAGGGGTTATTTCCCTGCTGTGTAACAGAAAGTTCAAGTTCAAATTTAATTGTCATTCAACCATTCACCTTTTTCAGTCTTTTGTATTGTGTTTCTGACTGTTCTTTCTCATTTCTTTTTACAGGGTGAGGGTTTTGGAGGGGAAGTCAATGTTGTTGCATTTCTGTTAGTTTTTTGTGGCTGAGGGGGTTGATGATGGTTTTTTTGTACTGGGGATGGGTTTGCTGTTTCTCTTTGAACTGACTTCTGTGGGTTTTTTTGTTTCATGGCTGTCTGGAGAAGATGAATCTCAGTTGTATATGGCATACATATGTTGATAATAAATGTACCTTTGAACATGTATACAGCTAAACAAAACATCATTCCTCTGGGGCCAAGGTGCAAGACAGTTCATACAGTCACATGCAGTGCACATACAGTCCTGTCTCTGCATATCACCAAATCAAGACCTGAAAAAAAACAAATACACTAGTGTTGGAAGTGACCTGGAGGTTACATTTGGGCTGTTGTTGCTATATTGTGTTCACATGGACTTTGGCAACCTTGTCCCTTCAATACATCTTCACCTACAAATGAATGACCCAGAGAATAGTGATTGTCGTCATTATTAAAAATTAGAACCCTGGCTGAGGGGCACATTGCCAGCATTCCTGAACTGTTCTCTTAGCCATTTACAAGAAAGTCACTTATTCCTGTCACAAAGAAAACCTAACAAAAACTATTAGTAATCCAAAAGCTAAAACTGCAGATGTAGTGTATTTGAAATAAAATGTTACTCATTTAGAGATAGTGCGGAATAGGTTCTTTGGGTCCTTTGAGCTGCACCACCCAATAACCCCTGCCACTCCTGATCTAACCCTGCCTTAATCACAGGACAATCTTTACAATGACTCCTTTGGAGTGTGGGAGGGCCTGGAGAAAACCCATACAGTCCACAGGGAGGACGTACAGAGAATGCCAGGACTAAACTCTGAGCTCCAACCGCCCAGGTTGTAACAGGATCACTGCACCACTGTGACACCCTGTGCTGCTAATATTCAGTAAGTTAGTCAGCATCTCTGGAGACAGTAATAAAGCTAATGTTGCAGATTAGTTGTTTCACAGACAAAATTTGTATTTCCAGCATATGCCCATTAAGTAATGCAAGATATTACAGTACTGTGCAAAAGTCTTGGGCACATATTAAAAGGTAGGGTGCCTAAGAATTTTGCACAATACTCTTTGTTCATGTGAAGCGGAGAATGAGTTTGTAAATCCGGCAGGAACAAGGATGGCAAGGGTGGAGTGCTGCGGGAGGCGTTTTGGACAGGCGGCAGAGGAGTGCTAGGGGTGGGGTGGTGGAATGGGTGCACACACACAGCCCTGGTACAGATGCCAGGCAAGGTAATTTGATTCCAAGCCATTGGCTTATTGATCATTACAGAATGTGTCTCTGGTGCATCCCCCTCCCTCCCCCTTTTCCCAACCATGATTCCCCTCTCCCTGCCCCCTTCCCACTCTCAGTCCACAATAGAGACCCTTGTCAGAATCAGGTTTATCATCACTCATGTATCATGATTTTGTTTTTTGCAGTACAGTGCAATGCATAAAAACTTTTACAGTGCTGTGCAAAAGTCTTAAGCTTACTGTGTATGTGCCTAAGACTTTTGCACAAAACTGTATGTTCTCGTACCTGTAACAAATGGGCACTGTTAATTTTTATAACTTTAATACCTTCTCATTTTTGGAATCTCTCTGTGCAGATTCATTAAGGGGCATAGATGTTGCAGTTTTGTGGATGTATATGAGCGGGAAAAAAAAAAGGTTAAAATTTGATGAGAAATACTAAACATTTGCCAGCAAATGTGACCGTGACGCGAAGCCTTCCACTTCAGGAACCAACTTCATTACCAATTGTTTCGGAAGAACAACTGCACAAAAAGGGTCAGTTCCACACCATCCTTTTGGTGAACCCAATCAGCAACGATACTTGTGGCTGTGGCTCTGTTAATTTGTGCCTTCTTTTGGATTCAAAGATGCACTTAGTCAGAACCAGGTTATATAGCTCAGGCTCATTCTACTGCAAATAGAGGAAGCAGCCTCATCTCCGCTGGATTCAATACTGGACCATTTAACTGTCACTTACTCCCTTTCACATACACTTCGGAGAGAAAAAATGCTTTAAAATCCGGTATATTCCCAATACACTGGGATCTCAGCTCACTGAGTAACCACATCTGTGGCCCGATTTTCTGCCAGATGCTCCAGGATGGGTCTTGAGCATCTGGACAAAATTAATGATTTGCCGTGGAAATGCGCTGATCTCACAAAAATGGTTCAAAATTACTTGCACTATCTTTTTATCACCTTAAATCAAAACTCTTGGCATCCAGCCATCTTCCATTCTTTAGCGATCCCCATTAGCTACTGTCCCGTTATCATTCGACTAACCAAACTGATTAATTCTTTCTCTACCTATCCATAGTGTCCTCGATCGCTTCACCAATCTATCGTTTATTCCACACTGCAAGTTATCCACTACTCCCCCCCCCCCCCATGATACCTTCACCCCTTCTGACAGTAATGGAAACGTTTTGCGACTTCATATCTCAAACAGAAGTACAAAGTATCTTGTATACAATATATTTCACAGAAAAGACATTCTCAGAGGAACGACTGTCAAATTGAAGAACAAACCATCAAACGGTAGCGTCTGAAGAGTACGACATCAATAGAGGCAACAAGGGGGGGTTTGGGGTACGAACTACTTTGGGGGCATATAAGGCCTGTTCCTGTGTGTGATCTTCATTCGGCTGCGAGTTTCAGTAAGAACCAATGGTGGTACAACAACCATTTGGGAAAACTCAGAACTGTAGCAGTTCCCAAACAATAACGAACGGAGATTTGTTTAACCCGAAAGCCAACAAAAAACGAGTGTGCAATCCGAAGCGGGAGTTTACGGGCTGTGATAATGTGCCGAGCATCACATGCATTTCTCTTTCCTTACACACACTTAAAACCCCCAAAATGGGTAAAAATCGGCACATGGGTTGGAGTCCAACAGGTGTGACAACAAGCAGCGCGCCTTCCCTTCTATTGCCCTCGACTAAGACCGGAGCAGATACTTTGCTATGTATGTGTTCTTTATGCAGACGGCGCTTTGTCCCATTTAAAATGTAAACGCATAACCAATAGTCTGTCTCGTCTTCACATCGGATACTGCTTATTGTTCACTGAAGTATTTTTATATGTGCGTTTTGTTGGATTTTAATTGGCCGGGTCTGGAAATATGAAGTCCTTTTCGTCGCAATCGCATTCAGCGTGGCTAATCAAAACGAAACTCACCTTGAGCTTCATCGATGGCGCCGTGAAAGCAGCAGAGTCCAAACAAATGTCCCCCGAGGAACCCCGGACGTTACCGGAGCAGAGAGAAGGCGATGTGCTTCGCCGCCGTCGCGCATGAAACAGGGAATGAGAAGCACCACCAACAGGTGAGGTTGCATCTGCCCAGCCCCTTCGTTATATTTGCATATCCCCAAGCCGGAAAAGTTCGCAAGGATTCACTGTTGGCGCTATTCTGCCTGTAGCTCGCAGTCATTTTTAGTGATTGAATGATCAGCCTTTCTGCCTTAAGACCACCGCCCGGCAACCTCGATTTAACCTTGACCTGATCACGGGGCAATTTACAAGTCTTTGAACTGTGGGAGGAAACGGGAGCGCCCGGGGAAACACACACTCACATCCCAGGAAGTATGTACAGGGACTCCTGACAGAGGACGCCAGGACTGACTCCGTTCTCTGTCGCCACGCTAACCGTTAACGCTACCTTGCTGCCCCCAGCTTTCAGATTGGTTTCTGCACGTAGATGCAGTTGAGCATCCCATAAGATCCGAATACGGTCTTATTCTGTGTGACTTGTCCGTTCTTTAAGCGAGACTGTAAACTTGTTGACATTTGCGAAATGAAAGTACAATTATAACAGAACTCTGGTTAGTCACTAGAGCCCTAAACTGGGGGCAGTCAGATATAGTACTGACCTTCATTCCCTCACACACTTCTTTCTCTCCTGTCGAGTTCAGGCGAAATAAAAATGGTAATGATATTCAGTGGGTGCCATTAGGATTGCTAACTCTGACACGTTAATTAACTTTGGTATCCAGCTGACACTTGGTCTTGTTATTTCCTACAACTTACATCTACATAGATCCTAGCATAAATCTGTGAAAATTTGAGAGGACCTGGGTACATTAATGGTGCTATTATGTGAACTGCCCTGATTACCAAAGCCTTTTCTCAACCACATGATCTTGCATTTAGATAATGCCCTTCAAAATGACACAGATGTCGGGGCAAATGACTGAAATCATGGTCAGAGGGAGGTTTTAAAAAGTTACATCAAGGAAAAGTGGGTGGTAGATAAGCTAAGAGGTTTAGAGAGTTTTCTAGAGGCACCAGTGGTGGATACAATTGCAAAATGACCAAGAACTCAGTAATACATGTGTGTTGGCATCCTGGAGGATTGGGGGACTGGAGGAGATTGTACAGGATAACTAAGGTTATTTTATTTTGTTTCATTTAGAGACGTAGCACAAAACAGGTCCTTCTGTTCCTTTCAGCCGCATCACCCGGCACTCCCCTGATTTAATCCTAACTTTATCACAGGAAAATTTACAATGACCAATTAACCTTCATCCAAACTGGTACGTCTTTGGAATGTGGGAGGAAACCCACACACTCACATGACAGACGTACAAGTTTCTTACAGACAGCATTGGAGTTGAACTCCAAACCCCATTGATGCCCTGAGCAGTAATAGTGTCACTGCTGCACCCCTTCAGTGGTAACTACCGAGAAGGGCCTTTTGTAAGAAACTGTGTAGCAGTAGAATTATCCTCGAGCAAGAGTTCCCAGCCTGGGGTACATGGACTCCTTGGTTAATGGTAGGTGTTAATGACAGAATAAAACTTGGGAACCCCTACTCTGGATGTCTGGACTTAGACACACAGTTTTACAGTTTATGGAGTGGGCTGTGGGGAAAGAAGAACTGAAATCAATTCCAGTACTGTTGCAAGGTTGAGGCTGAGGACAAACCCAGGTGCAGGACACAGGCACGGAGGCAGAGTTGTGAGGCGTTAGCACCGTCGCCAACGGGGAACCGGTATCCAGGAGAGTCTTTACACAGAGACAAGGTTTACGTAGAGTATCCAGGAAATGATGCAGAGCTAAGAATGGCCCATCGTAAGGAATTGGGAAACAAGGTTTACTCACACTCAAGTCAGCCACTGAACTAGTAGAGCAGGGCTGTGACACCCGAGTTTTATCCTATGTTCGCTAATGGGAACCAGGTGTGCTGCAATTAGTAGAACTGGGAATGATTGGAAATCAGACGAGGGGATTGAGGCCCAATTAAGGAGGTGGGGAAGATGGGGAATTGGCAGATGGGACCATGACAAGTATTGCAGAGACACATCTTTCTTCAGCACCCCTTAATGCACAGTTCTTTCAAATGCTCACAAATACATCAAAGGAACAGTAGTCTGTACAAATCAGAAATTAGTGCTGATAAACCTGATCAAGTCTCACCTACTGATGAGCACTGTACTTTTTTAACTAATTATGCGTGAAAGAATTCCCTGGATAAGGAACCAACATTTTTGGAATTTCACTGCTGGTTTGAGTTTCTTTAGGTAATAACATTTCTTAAAGTGTGGTTAATAAATTCCAATTTTCATTCACATAATTATTCCCTATTTTAAAAATATGGTACTCTTCTGTGTTTGTAAGTGTTATGATGAATAGTAATGAGGGAAGTTTGTGTCCTAAAGTGAGTACCACGTTACAACTGAAGTGTTACAATCCCACGTCAAAGGGAGCATTATTGAAAGCAGTGGCTTTAATTTTGTTGGTGTTTTTGCTCTATTATTGAAATTTCTAAAATTAAATCCACGTAGGTTTCATTGTTGCTTTCAGAAGGTTTATACTTGAGGCATTTTTCTTTTTTTTAAAATTTGCTGCCTGTCACAGGTAAAACCCTCCCCACCATTGAGCCCACCGACAAGGAGTACTGTCACAGGAAAGCAGCATCCATCATCACAGACCCCCCCCCCCCCCCCCCCCCACCATCCGAGACATGTTCTCAGGAGCCACAGAGTCAAGTTCAGGAACTCTTGAACCAGTTCACTCCACTTCATTCACTTCAACACTGAACTGTTCCCACAACCTGTGGACTCTGATAAAATTGTCTCTCAGGTACCCCTTAAATCTTCCCTGCCCAATCTTAAACCTTGGTCCTCTAGTTTTTTGTCTCCCCAACTCTGGGGGAAAGACACTCTCAATGCCGCTCATGATTTTATATACCTCTGTAAGGTAGGTGAGGTATTAGGGTGTATTCTGGAGTTAGGGTAAATAGCAAATATTAATCTCAGCAGCAGCAATTCTTCGGATTTGAATGTGGATTGCAGTCGGAATTTAAAAGGCAGCTCAGAAAAGTGGGCTTCCTGGAGCTGCAGGTTGGGGTCAATCACAAACAAAGGAACACTCCACTTAAACCTCAGATGCCTGCCTATGCATGAATGCGGCCTAGAGTCGGTGGGGATTAACATTAATTTTGAGTGTCTGGAGTGTGGGTGCGAAGCAGGAGGCGTTTGTAAACCATATGTAACTCAAAGGAAGCATGGTAGATACTCTATAACTATAGGATTGTCCTGCTGTTACCTTTGATCTTTAGCATATAAAAATGTCATGTAGAATTGGGTCAGACAGGCCTCTTCTTCCAAGAGTGTCTCAATATGATGCCTGTTGCTCACTTTTGTGGAATAAAATATTTCTATATTCACCAGCTTCAGTGCCCCTCTGGTGACTTTGTAACAGTTACAACAGTAGGGTCACCCATGCCAAACAGGTCAAAGGGTGGAGGCCAGTCTAAGAGTGCTCTACTGGTCCTCCAGCTTCAGGGGTTCAGCTCAGGGCTAACAACCCTGTAAGGTGAAACAAAACTGCTATGGAAACACCAATAAAGAATCCTTCTACATCTGAGTGGCCAAGGACAGACAGATGGAGGACCTTCTTGTCTGCCCTCAATGCCAACAGTGTAATGGGCAGTAATAAGTAAGCTGATATCATCAATGAAATCACGTAGATCTTAAGAGAGGTTTTCAAGGTAGTTAGTAAACAGGTCAGACTGTTCCAAATTTAAGCAATTTCCAAATTTTAAACAATTATCATAAAATTTGTCTTATCAGCTATAATAAAATTAACAAAGAAAAATCCTGTCAAATCTTGAGTCAAATTAAAAACATAAAATAATATACATATAGTCCTGCCGCTGCCTGTGAGGATTTGGTACGCTCTCCCCATGGCAACATGGGTTTCCTCTGGTTGCACTGGTTTCCTCCCACGGTCTGAAGTGTGCTGATTGGTAGGAGATTCCTCCGTCTCCGCTGCATCTGCTCTCAGGATGAGGCTTTTCATTCCAGGATGAAGGAGATGTCTTCCTTTTTTAAACAAAGGGGCTTCCCTTCTTCCACCATCAACTGTGCTCTCAAACGCATCTCTCCCATTTCCCACACATCTGCTCTCACCCTATCCGCCCGCCACCCCACTCAGGATAGGGTTCCCCTTGTCCTCACCTACCACCCCACCAGCCTCCAGGTCCAACGTATAATTCTCCGTAACTTCCACCACCTCCAACAGGATCCCACTACCAAGCACATCTTTCCCTCCCCCCCCCTTTCTGCTTTCCTCAGGGAATGCTCCCTACACGACTCCCTTGTCCACTCGTCTCCCCCCCCCCCATCCCTTCCCACCGACCTCCCTCCTGGCACTCATCCTTGTAAGCGGAACAAGTGCCACACCTGCCCTTACACTTCCTCCCTCACCACCATTCAGGGCCCCAGACAGTCCTTCCAGGTGAGGCGACACTTCACCTGTGAGTCGGCTGGTGTGGTATACTGCGTCCGGTGCTCCCGGTGTGGCCTTTTATATATTGGTGAGACCCGACGCAGACTGGGAGACCATTTCACTGAACACCTACACTCAGTCCGCCAGAGAGAGCAGGATCTCCCAGTGGCCACACATTTTAATTCCACTTCCCATTCCCATTCTGATATGTCTATCCATGGCCTCCTCTACTGTCAAAATGAATCCACACTCAGGGTGGAGGAACAACACCTTATATACCGGCTGGGTAGCCTCCAACCTGATGCATGAAAATTGACTTCTCTAACTTCCGTTAATGCCCCTCCTCCCCTTCTTACCCCATCCCTGACATATTTAGTTGTTTGCCTGTTCTCCATTTCCCTCTTGTGCTTCCCCCCTCCATCTTTCTTTCTCCTGAGGCCTCCCATCCCATGATCCTTTTCCTTCTCCAGCTCTGTATCACTTTCACCAATCACCTTTCCAGCTCTTAGCTTCATCCCACCCCCTCCGGTCTTCTCCTATCATTTCGCATTTCCCCCTCCCCCCCACTACTTTCAAATCTCTTACTATCTTTCCTTTCGGTTAGTCCTGACGGAGGGTCTCGGCCTGAAACGTCGACAGCGCTTCTCACTATAGATGCTGCCTGGCCTGCTGTGTTCCACCAGCATTTTGTGTGTTGGTGATTGGTAGGGTAGTTGGTCATTGTAAACTGTCCCGTGACTAAGCTCGGATTAAGTCAGGCGGAGTGGCTCAAAGGGCCAGGAGGGCCCTTCTGTTCTGTGCTGTATCTCAGTAAGTAAATAAGTGGAATACCGGATGTTCCACAGTAAAATAGTTCCAGTGAAGAGATGCTTTTGCAGATTTGCTTTAAAGACATGTTACCTCAAATATTTGTATAATTTAGGCAAGTAGATGCTATTAAATTCAGAACAAAAAAAAATCACGTTTTATCCAAAAAAAATGCTGGTGGAACTCAGCAAGCCAGGCAGCAGCAATGGAAAGGAATAAAGAGTTAATGTTCTGGGCTGATGGATTCCCAGCATCTGCAGAATCACTTGTGTTTACATTTTGCCCAAGGCCTCTACGGATTATTTTTGTATCCTCCTCACGGTAGGTGGTGAATGTTGTCAGGTGGAAGGAGAAAGATGGTTCATTCCCTGTCAGGAAGAATCAACACCAGAGATGTGTGGTTTCAGATGGCGCTGGTGAACCTCAAGCAACTTCTGGCCGGTGGCCAATCAAACAAGAAAAACAACTGAATACTTTGTTAATTTTTTTTTGGCAAATAATAATCCTCACAAGCAATAGTGTGAACCTTCCCTTTGGACTTGGAGGCAATTCAGTGTGGCAGAACCAAGGCAAGCCAATGGGCCCATCACCCAGAGCGAGGAAGACGATTGATCAGAAAGGTCGGGCACAGGCCAATTTGAGATGGCGATCTCCAGAGCATATCAAAGCAACTGAACCTGATGTTTGGACAGTGATTTAGGTGCTGAACCAGATTGAAAAGGTCAGGATGTCAGGGCCCAAGGCGAGGGACAGACTGTTCCAGCTCACTGCTACGTTCTGCGCTAAATTGCGGATCTGTGAACAACCCCTCTTCGGGGACTTCAATTCCAAAAGCTACTTGCTTCCATTTACTGTTTGCATGATTTACTTTTCTCCTTCTCTGCACACTGAGTGCTCTTTTCCTGATGGGTTCTTTTGGGTTTCTTTGTTCCATGGCTGCCCGTTAGGAGGCGAATCTTGAGGTTGATAATAAAAGTACTTTGAACTTTTGAGTCACGCATTGGCGTGATACAACGGATAATGCCCACGTGCAGAGGAACAAAGTATTGAGAATAATTTTACAGTATCTGTAAAGAGTGAAGCAGAGTTATGGTTTCAGGGCAGTAATTGTCTCCTGGTACGGGGCAAAAAGAAAGAATGAAAAGGAAAGTTTACAAGGACATTGTTTTGGTGGCAAAAATGGTTTATTCCATTAAAAACACTCAACCACCTGTAGTGGGAAGGACAAGTAAGTACTGCAACTGGAAAAAGGCTGGAAAACTGTTTACATGTATTACTTACAGATTCTGAACATTGTAAAAGACCAACTATGAAATGAAAACATGCCAGGGTGTAATTAAGCAGGAAGCTGTACTTGCCATTGCATGTTTGTGCATTCCAATGTTAGGTTCTTATCAAAATGACATCAATATCTATCAAGGCTTTGACATACATCTGTAATATACTATCACCTAACATCAGAACACTCTTTTAGACGTGCTGGCATTGGAGAGGGTCCAGAGGATGTTCACAAGAATGATCCCTGGAATGAAAGGGTTAACACATGAGGAGTGTTTGAAGGCTCTGGGCTATTGCCCACTGAAGTTTAGAATAATGGTGAGGTGGGGTTGGGGGGGGGGCGCTCATTGAAACCTATTAAATATTGAAAGCTCCTGATCAGGAATTCCCAACTTATTTTATACCATTAACTGGACCCCAGGTTGGGAATCCTGGGCCTGTGGAGAGGATGTTTCCTATAAAGTCAGAGTACAGCACTGACAGGCCATTCAGCCCATCTAGTCCATGCCAAAACCATGTAAACTGCCTACTCACATTGACCTGCACTGAGACCATAGCCCTCCATATCCCTACTATCCATGTACCTATCCAAACTTCTCTTAAATATTGAAATCTTGCTCACATGCACCACTTGTGCTGGCAGCTCATTCCCCACCCTCACGACCCTCTGAAGAAGTTTCCCCTTAAACCTCTCACCCTTCACCCTTAACCCATGACCTCTGGTTGTCATCCCATCCAACCTTAGTGGAAAGAGCCTGCTTCCATTTACCTTTTCTATATCTTTCATGATTTTGTATATCTCTATCAAATCTCCTCTCTGTCTTCTACCTTCTAAAGAAGACAGTCCTAACCTACTCAATCTTTCCTTATGACTCAGGTCCTCCAGACCTGACAATGTCCTTGTAAATTTTCTCTGCACTCTTTCAGCCTTATTCACATCGTTCCTGTACTTAGGTGACCAAAACTGGACACAATACTCCAAATTAGGCCTCACAAATCTCTTATACAATTTCAACATAACATCCCCTCTTCTGTCCTCAGTACATTTTGGCCAACATGCCAAAAGCTTTCTTTACGATCCTAACTACCTGTGACACCACTTTTAACAAATTATGTACCTGTATTCCCAGATTCTTTAGTTCCTCCATACTCCTCAGTGCCCTGCCATTCACTGTAAGACCTACCCTGGCTGGTCGTACCGAAGTGTGAAACCTCACACCTGTCTGCATTAAATTCCACCTGCTGATGCTGATTCCTCTGCAAACCATATCACCTTCAACACTGTCCACCACACCCTCAATCTTGGTGTTGTTCACAAATTTGCAAATCTAATTAACCACATTATCATCCAGGTCATTGATATAGATGACAAACAACAATGGACCCTGCACCAATCCCTGTGACTCTCCACTAGTCACAGGCCTCCAGTCGGAGAGACAACCCTCTACTACCACTCTCTTGCTTCTCCCACAAATTCAATGTCTAATCCAATTTACCACCTCATCGTGAATGCCGAGCGGCTGAACCTTCTTGACCAGCCTCCCATGTGGCACCTTGTCAAGTTCCTTACTAAAGTCCACATAGACAACATCCACTGCCTTGCTTTCATCCACTTTCCTGGTAACTTCCTCGTAAAATTCTATAAGATTGGTTAGACACAACCTATCACACATGACACCATGCTGACTATCCTTAATCAGTCCCTGTCTATCCAAATACTTGTATATCCAGTCCCTTAGAATACCTTCCAATAACTTTCCCACAACTGATGTCAGACTCACCGGCCCATAACTTCTTGGTTTCTGTTTAGTCATTTTTGAACAGCGGAACAACATTGGCTATCCTCCAATCCTCTGCTACCTCTCCTATCGCTAAGGATGTTTTAAATATCTCTGCTCGAGCCCCTGCAATCTCTGCACTTGCCTCCTGTAGGGTCCAAGGGAACACTGTGTCAGGCCCTGGGGATTGATCCATCCTGATTTGCCTAGGAGTAACAAACACCTCCTCCTTTGTAATCTGCACAGGGTCCATGACATTGACACAGTTTAGCCTCACTTCTATTGACTGAGCAGGTTAGGTCTGGATTCTTCAGAATGTAGATTAGTCATCCCGTATGTAGCTGAAACTCAGAAGGATTTTTAACAAACAGCAAATCCCTGTGCTTTCCAAACCTACAAACACATTCAGACAGAAATTCACCCAAGGATCCTACACCCATACATAAACAGCAATAATGTATATGTTATCCAATGCAATGGGAACTGTACAGATCTGTATATTGGTGAGACAAGATAATCACTTCACAAACCCAGATGGCCCAACGCAGGAGGGCTAACACCTCAGGTCAAGTCTCGGCTGTATATCTGCACATAAAGGACAAGGGAGACTCCTTTGATGATAACAATGTGTACATTTTGGACAGGGAAGACAGGTAGTTTGAAAGAGGGGTTAAAGAAGTCATCTTTGTCAAACTGGAAAACGCATCCCTGAACAGAAGGAGTGGGGTACAACAACACCTATCAGCTACTTACAATGCAGTCCTAACATCTCTACCCCAGCATCTCCACAACAATTCAGATCTCCATTCATGCAAAGTGAAGGCTAATGACCCTCTCATTGCCTCTACGACTCTTTATGACCCTCATGTAATTGCCAAACCTTTGAACAACTCAGAGTTTATAAACCGGAAAACTACCCACCATGGATCAGAACTGATGAGGACAAAATGTCATCTTGACAACACAGCAAGTCCAGTTGCCTTAATTTACTACTGCTTGATATCTCTCATTGAGACTTCTATGTACTAAGAAAGAAAACTTTCCTGAACACATTTGACAAACACTATTCCATCTAGTCCTTTTACAGTATTGGAGTTCCAGTCACTATGTGGAAAGTTAAAATGTCCTACTATCTCAGTCTTGTGTTTCTCGCAACAGTCTTCCTACAAATTTACTCCTCCAAATCTCATGGACTGTTGGGTGGTTAGTAATATAACCCTATTAATATGGTCATACCTTTCTTATTCCTCAGTGCCACCCATAATGCCTCACTAGTTGAGTTCTTCAGTCTGTCTTGACAGAGCACTGCTGTGACATTTTCCCTGACTAGTACCAACTCCTTAGCCAAGTTCTGGCCTCACTGGCACGTAGCATGGGTAGCAATTCTGTGATCACCATCCTGGAGGTCCCATCATTTAACTTAGCACCTATCTCCCTGAACTTCCTATGCAGAACCTAGTTACTCATTCTATCCATGTCTTTGTAACAACATGGACATGTCTGTTCATCTTCCCACTTAAGAATGCTGAGGGTTCGATCCCTGCCTTCCTGTAATTTGCTTTTGCTAATCAATCCCAAATGCCAATTGGTTGCTGGTCAGAGTTCAATTACGCTGCTGCAATCTGCTGCTGCCTTTTCTACACGGGCAGTGGACCTGAGGGAAATCCCCTCCAGATCGGTCGCCGGTCTAAACTCAAATATGCTGACATGATCCGCTCTGCCTTTTTCCACACAGGCAGTGGACCTGAGTGAAACCAATTCTACAAATGTTGGAACATTTGTTCAATATTATTAATTATTTTCAAATATGTTTTCTGTTTTATTATTTATAATACACATTTTAATACTTAATTTATTTACTTTTGACTTTTTCTATATGTCACTTAATGTCAGAGACATTTAAAATCTTGCCATTGATGTTAACAGCAGTAGGTAAGGCACCACCCTTTGACCCCACCTTCCATCATGAGCCGTCAACGGCATTCCCGGAGCATTGCTTCCATATTATAAGGCCTTTGGTCCAGTTGTTGTCCAGATTAAGTCATCTAACTGGAGGGTGCAGAAGGCAACCGGGATAATTTCTTCACATCCTGTGCAAGGCATCCAACAATGTTGAGCAATGGTCCAGTCCAGAAAGATCGATTCTTTCTCATTTCCATGTAGATCATGGTTAATCCGTTTGTGTGAGTGACTGATGAACCTCGCATTAAATATGGTATGAAGATCCAGTACGTGCATTCTAAATTAAACTTCAGCAATACTTCTAATATGAACTTTAAATCCATTTGAGATGTCTTAAGAAGAGCTGTTATGTCATACTAGGGTATGAACGAGTTTAGGAGTCGCTACCTCAAGAGTACCTCAAGAGTATGTTATCATTCAATACTGAATGGTCAGGGGCCGCACAGCGGTGCAGCCTGTAGAGCCACTGACTCAAAGTGCCAGAGGCCCACAATCAATCTTCACCTTTGGTGCTGTCAGTCCAGAAATTGGAAGTTGCACTTATTCCCTGTAAGCATGGGTCTGCTTTGATTGCTTTGGTCTCCTACAACCCAAAGATGGTCACTGTGGACACAATCAGCTGAAGGAGCTGACTTTGTGTTATATCTTTCTAACTCTACCTGTCTATTTAAGATCATACAATACTTCATCCCCTTGCTTGTCAACAACCCATCTACCTTTCTCTTGAAAATAGTCAAAAATTCAGATTCCCCGTTCAGAGTTTTCATGGCACGCAAAGTGTGTGTGTGTGTGTGTGTGTGTGTGTGTGTGTGTGTTTCTATTTGAATGCACACAGTATACGAAATAAGGTACATGATCTTTCAGCACAATTAAAGATTGGCAGATACTGAATGACATTGTGGGTATCCTGCAGTCATGGCTGAAAGAAGATCTTAGTTGGGAGCTTAACATCCAAGAATACACATTGTATTGAAAGGACAGGCAGGTAGGCAGAGGGGGTGACATTGTTCTGCTGGTTAAAAAATTAAATCAAATCCTTAGAAAGAAGTGACATAGGATTGGAATATATAGAAACCTTGTGTATGGAGTTAAGAAGACGTAAGGGTAAAAAGACCCTGATAGGGGTTATATACAGGCCTGGGCATGGGCTATAAATTACAATGGGAAATAGAAAATGTATGTCAAAAGAGCAATGTTGTGATAACCATGGAGGATTTCAATATGCAGGTTGACTGGAAAAATCAGGTTGGTGCTGGATCCCAAGAGAGAATTTGAAGAATGCCTATGAAATGGCTTCTTAGAGCAGCTGGTGGTTGAGCCCACTAGGGAATCAGCTATTCTGGATGAGTGTTGTGTAATGAAATGGATTTGAAGCATTAAGGACCCTCTTCACCCAGGACATGCCCTCTTCTCATTGCTGTCATCTGGGATAAGGTACAGGAGACTGAAGACACAAACTCAATGTTTCAGGAACAGCTTCTTTCCCTCTGCCATCAGATTCTGAATGGACAATGAACGCAGGAACACTACCTCACTACTTTTTTGCACTACCTATTTAACTGTTATTTATATATATAATTTATATTTATATATATAAATAAACTATAATAGAGAATAAAATGTATATACTTACTGTAATTCAGCTTTTAATCTATTATTATGTATTGGAATTTACTGCTGCCTCAAAAACAACAAATTTCATGACTTTTGCCAGTGATATCAAACCTGACTCTGAACATCTTGGACATCAACATCAATCCTTGTGGCACCCCACAGTTCACAGCCTGCCAATCCAAAGATGATCTGTTTATTCCAATTGTTTTTCTGGAATTCAGAAGAATTGTTTGGTGGGGGGGTAGGGAAATAGAGTGGCGTCTAAGAGCAAGGATGTGATGCTGAGGGTTTATAAGGCATTGGTCGAACAGCATTGGGTGTATTGTGAGCAGTGTTGTGTTCATCTGAGAAAAGATGTGCTGGCATTGGAGAGGGCCCAGAGGAGGTTCACGAGAATGATACCACGAATGTAAGGGTTAATGAATGAGGAGCATTGGGTGGTTCTGGGCCTGTACTTGCTGGAGTTTAGAAGAATAAAGGGGGAATCTCATTGCAACCTGGTGAACATTGAAAGGCCTAGTTAAGAGTTGATGTGGAAAGGATGTTTCCTATATTGGGAAAGTCTGGGACCAGACGGCACAGCCTCAGAATAGAAGGGTGTCCCTTTAGAACAGAGATGAGGAGGAGTTTTTAAACAGTGGTGAATCTATGGAATTCATTGCCACAGACGACTGTGGAGGTCAAATCATTGGGTATACTTAAAGTGGACATTTTTAGGGTTTTGATTAGTAAGGCCAACAGAGATTATGGGGAAAAGGCAGGAGAGAGAGGGTTTGAGATGGATAATAAATCAGCCATCATTGAATGGCAGAGTAGTCTTGATGGATCGATTGGCCTAATTCTGTACCTGTGTCTTATGGTCTATTTTCTATCTATTAACCATTCCTCAATCCTTTACCTCCAGTGCTCAGTCCTCAGTTGGCATAGATTACATACATGACATTTAACTGCTGGCTTGCTTATTAATTACTCACCATGCTCATTACTACTGGGGGTTGCGGGCAGAAGACCCATATTCAGTGATTTGGGATCATTCAATGATCTCCTTCACTATCATGTTTCTGATTGGTCCATGAACCCACAAGCAGCACTTCAGTTATCCCTTTAATGCATTATTTATCTTGTAATTTATCATAAGTTTATGTTATGTGGCAGCAAGACAATACATTTCCTGACATACGTCAGTGATAATAAATCTGATTCTGATTGAAATGCACTGTCAGTCGTTTCTGTAAAGTTCTCATTTTAATTACCTTTATGGCACCTTCTGCAGACCTTTGGCACCATAATACTGCTTCACCCTTATTCTTTAATTAAAGACTCAAAATATTGCAGATTGTCAAACATGATTTCTCTTTCATTAACTCTACGTTGACTCTGCCAATCCCATTATTATTGTACAAGTGCCCTATTATCACTTAATAATAGATCCTGCCATTTCCCCTTGCACTGATGCCAGGACAGCATAAAGCCCAACATCATTTTATCTGTGTTAACACTATGGCTTTGTAATGAAGCTGGAGTTGAGGTCAGATCACTGTTTCTGTGACTCTGTGAAGTTTGCAGTGGTGCAGCACGAGGAGGAGTGGGGGATCACCACCACTTGACTCCGCATAGAACAGCAAAGGTGACCATTCATTGCTGCCTTCCACTCTCAATGAGGACTCTCATCAAAAAGCAGTGACGATGCCATATTAATCTTTCTCATCACAAGATGAAGATCATTTCCAATAAACCGTCACTGAACATGGAGCTCCTGCTCGGATTTAATAGGAAGGGGTTTATCCTATGGCTATTACATTCCAGAACCAAGGTCACTCATATCTCACCCATTAAACTGCTGTATACAGATAGTGCTCTCATTTGCACACGGTCAGAGGCCAAGCTCTATATATCATTTATTCATTCACTACAAGAAGCATTTGAAGCATGCTTGTTTATTTTGTTTGTATTTCTTACTGTGACTTATTTTTTAATGTATTGCACTGTACTGCTGCTGCAAAACATTTTGGTGATAATAAACCTGATTCTGAGGATGAATTTTATACTCAACATCCATGAGATGGCCTCTCAAAGTCCAACCCTACGACCCCATTGTGAGAGTTGGAAATGGGTAAGGCCAGCCAACAGGCCTCTGGCGAAGCTGTGTAGGCCAATCCCCTGTACAGTGGGTGCAATGATGACAGAAACATTGATGAACTCTAACCACAACGTCAACGATGGAAATGGGAGGTCATCAATGGCTTGTGATCCACTGGGAGCTTAGGACCCAAGAAGAAGATCCACGAGACAAAGGTCCTCTAACCCATCTCATTTGTATTACATTGCCCTCCAATAATAAAGGTTCACAAAATAAGTCGCTGGAAAACATGGACCATTTCACACATCTCACAAGCCAGCTGTCAATGAAAGCAGATGCTGACAATGGTTGTGACTTAGTTCAGTGAACTAACAGAGCCAATGTTGCTTGAGGAAAAGGGTATTTGAAGACTTCAAAATGTGGCACAAAACTTGGGGTCTCAATCCTGGATTGCAAATAGCAGGCATCAAGCCATTTGAAAAAGTATACCAGCAATTGTGTCTCTGTAATCTTTGCCAAATTCAAAGGAAAGATGAGTAAGGCTATGTCAATATCCTCTCAAGTTCTGAAATGAATGAGAATGCACATTGTACATATAACTCACATACATAACACAAAGTCATATTACCACAAATAAATTAACAAAACAATAAGATGCATATACAAGTAAAAAAAAGTAAACCAGTATAACACTACTGGCACTTCATACATGATGAGACCTGGGTGGTGGTAGGGAGCTCGGTGGTCCTACAGCCTGGGGGAGGAAGTGGTTTCTCATCCAAATAGTTCATGTCATAATGCTACGGCACCTTCTGTCTGATGGTAGGGAGTCATAGGGATAGTTGGAAGGAATCATTGACGATCTTAAGGGCTTGCGTATGCAGCCAACATTAAGGCAGAGAGTCAGAGTAATGCAGCACAGTTACAGATTCTTTGGCCCACATTGTCTATGCTGACTATGGTGTCTCATTGCCTGCCTTTGCCCCATATCCCTATAAATGACTCCTTCCTCTGCACCCATCCAAATTTATTTTAAATGTTGCTACAGTACCTGCCTCAACAACTTTCTTTGGCAGATCATTCCATATATGCACTGCCCTCTGCATGAAGCAGTTGTCCCTCAAATCACTTTTACATCTTTCCCCTTAAACCTCTAGCTTTTAGTTTCACTTCCCTGGGAAAGATACACATGCATTCACCTTGTGATTTTATACACTTCTATACAGACCACAATTCTATTTCATGATTTTATATGCTTCAAGAACGAAGTCCTAACCTGTCCAAACTGTCCGTATAACTCAGGCCCTAAAGACCTGGCACATCGGCGTAACTCGACTCTGCGGTCTCTCCAGATTAAGGGTATGCCTCCTGTAATAGGGTAACCAACATTGTACACAATACTCCCAGTTCAGTCTCACCGACATCTTGTATGACTGTGACATAACATCCCAACTCCGATATTCAATGCCCTGACTGATGAGTGTTAACATGCCAGGCAATGAAAACGAATCTCAGGGTTGCATATGGTGATGTATATGTACTTCAATAGATTCACTTTTGAACCTTTTTCATCAGCTTTCATCACTGCTGTGTGTCAGTCATTCTTCACGTGTCTTTTCTCATAAATTCTATTGTGAGAGTGTGAGAAAAAGACACTAAGACTTTTGCACAGTACTGTAGTAATTTTATATATTGCACTGTACTGCTGCCTCAAAAAAATGTGACATATGAATGATGATAAATCTGATTCTGATATGGGTCTCTATTGTGGACTGAGATCCATCAATACTTTTATTGATTTATCAAATCCCAAGAATTGTTTTACCAAAATAACTGACTGACTGACTCAAACTGAGCCACGTGATAGCTGTAATTGGGAAACATTAAAGTTTTAGTCACACACCAGATCTCCAGGAGAATCTCTCTCTCATGATATTAAGTTTTAAAGTTCTTCAACACAAAGATAACAATAAACAATTGACTGTTTACTCTTTTCCATAGATGCTGCCTGACCTGCTGAGCTCCTCCAGCATTTTGGAGGATTTCCTGCACCTCCAGAATCTCTTGTGTTGATGATTAATTGCAGTTTCAATTGCTATAATCACTTATTTTAACATTTGGAATAAAGTCAGGCAAATTTACAGAATTACATATTTATATTGGTAATACAGTACTTCCCAACTAGCAGAATCCCTTTTAATATTCAACACTGGCATCTATTCCAAAAGCCAGACACCCAAGATATACCAGTTTTGCTACAGCATTGAAGGATGACTCAACAGTTAAACAACTACTCAGAAAGTTACAGACAAAACAAATCTGTCCTGAACTGTGCATTGAGTGGCTGGGATACATACACCTTTAACAATGTGCGAATGGCAGGAGTGGCAAGTGAAGATATGTTTCTACCAAAGGTGCTCCTTCCCTCCACTATCCCGCAAGTCACCCTTGGGCAAGGGTGCCCAAGCTTAGCCCCACATCCAGGGTCACATGAAGCCATGGCAGCAGGTGGTGGAGTGTTGTACGAGCAGCTGGTGCATATCACAAGTCCTGGTTATGTGACCACTGACACCAGGCAGACCATCTCTGAGGAGTATTGATAGTGTCTGGGGTCACCCGTCTTATAAAGACACTGCCCAGAAGGCAGCAATGGCAAACCCCTTCTGTAGAATAATTTGCCAAGAACAATCATGGTCATGAGACTATGATTGATCATGTCATACAATGCAGAACAAACTGGTGGTGAATAACAGGACATTCACCTATTGTCTTTCCCAATGTAATTTCAATGGCACAGAATCAGAAATGTCCCGTGCCCCATAATTGGTTCCACTAACCACAAAGTATCATCTGGAAGTTAAGTTGTATACAGTACAGGTTTTATTTTATAAAGACTGTTTCTCATTTAATCCATAGTTAATAATTGATTAATATGCATAATTTCATAACCCCAGAATGATCCCCTAATTTGTATCTCTCACCCGATACCCACCACTTCATTGTTTCAAAATAAAAACATGAAGCAAATACAGTTTAAGTATTGCCTATCCTAATTCCCTAACAAGTTAATAGATACTACTTCGTCTGCAAATTAACATGTTTAGCAACTCTACAAAATAGGTATTTTAACCTTTCCAACATTGGACTCTACTCGTTTCTCAGCAGCTACACAGAATGATAAAATGATTATGACACACGCTGTAATAGGTCTGGGTGTTTGGAGCTACCTTGCTATTTATTCTGTCCCAAGATAATGGTCGCAATTTGAAAATTACATCTCTGAACAAATGCATTTGTTTCAGATCCAGACTATCTCAAAAGAAGAAAAAAAAATGACTTTTTGGGGTTTAAATCAACTTTATTTCAGCACTTTCATTAACCGTTTCAAGTAAATTATACATCATGCAAGTCGTTTCATAGCAGATTTGTATACCTTACAGGACAGAAATTTCAGGGAAATTTAAGACTGCCCTCAAACTTGATCTTATGTTTTATTTAAATACCTCACAGTATTCATATGCTGACCATGAATATTCATTTTATACCATTTGAACAAAATAATTGTATAGGTTTGTTTTAATAAATATAGGTTGCCCTAAAATGAACATATTTGAAGACTACTGTACATACAGCCAGGTAAGAGAAACACTTCTGCAATACATATACACATCTTACAAAGTAGACACAAACTACAGAGAGCCTGACATCCCAACATCTATAGTATCATCATTAGATACCTCAATATATCCCAGAGACAGACAATGGACATTGAACAATATGAAAGTTTTTTTTCTCCCCCAACTCTGGTCAGCTATTCAGCAGGCACACAGCATTAGTATGGTGTCTGGATTTCTTATTCTCTAGATAAACAGTAGGAACTAACCCTGTCGGGTTATGGGAATCCAGTGGTTTCAAACATACGAGCAGGAACAGCAATGGAATGAAAGGCAAGAAGGCATTCAAGAGTAAATTGTAACTTAAAAGTTCATGAGGAAATAAGCATAGGCAAAATTGCACACTTGGAATTCTTGGATGTGGCCCGCTTAAAATCCCCTCCAGCAACAGCCTTGCAAAAGCATTAGGTGCATGCTGAGAGCTAGATTGACTGACTTGCTGATCAGAATCTAAGGCTGTAACTGAGAACATTTTGATTGGGCTAACAACAGAACACATTACTCCTGGCACTGGCATCATTAAATCAGCAGGCTCCGTCTTTTGTGTTTCTCATGTGGAGGAGCTGGGAATAGTAAGACCCAGCCACCTGGTGGAGCTATCTTCCTCCTCCAGCTTTTAACACCCCTCAAACATCTGTGAGTTTAACTCCCTTTAAAAAGCAACCTGTTCAGAAGTCATTGGGATACTGCAGTCACCACGGTGCTTTGTACCCATCCTTCTGGAAAGAACAGAGGATATCAGATGGCCCGAGTTTTGATCCACACCATCCTAAAATCAAGTATCATCATAAATACATGTGGAAATTAAGCCATCTGCTATTTCAAGAGCAAGGCTAATTTACACCATTATCTACCCTTAAAGTCTGGAGGGAGGAGAGAGGAGCACTTAGGTGGTGGGATGTTGATGAGGATAGCAATCAGACTTTGCTAAAATGCTCACTAGTTCTGGCTGCTGGTTTCACTTAACCCCAAAGATTTGCTCAACTTCTTTAGAAGTAAATCAGCTGAGGCGAGTGTAACTGCAGACTGATAAACACACTTGTATTTTAGTGATAGTAACCAAAGATACATTTTTAATCCCCTCTGCAAATCCTTATGTAATGTTCTGCAATTATAGGATGGGGTTTAAGGAACAATCCCACTGGTATTACGGCAAAAAAAGAGTTTTGTAAGTGTCTAGGGGCAATTGAGAAGGGGCAGGTTTCCATAGACACAAGAGATTAAAACAAGAAAAGAATTTGTGACTTGTTAACAAGGCCAGCTTTCACAGTGACAATCTTCGATAAAGTTTGGCAATTTCACAGGTCTGGCACTAGGTGAACTGACTGGCTGATCAGCATCTAGTTGTATGAAGGACCCAATACTGAATTAAAGACAGTCACTGTGATAACGCAGCTCTGTTCATAACTCATCACCCCAGCAGCCATGATTAGGCAAGTGAAAATACAGATGGAAATCATAAACATACAAAAACCACATGCAGTGCAAGCTTTAGTCAATGCAGACTCTCCAAAGGATATCTAGGAACATTTGGACCACCATGGTAGAGTAGTTAGAGGCAGCTTTCTTTTAATTAAATCGATATTAAAGATTTCTGATTGCCTCAAGAGATAATGCTGTCCGTAAGACCAAACGTTCTCCGGGAACCAGTATAGTCTCTACAATGAAACTATCTGTGTTCAAATGGCATGAAACCAGCAATTGAGTGATGGTAGACATCAACAGATATACCCATGAGTGAACATATTTGTTTACACAGTTCTTCTCATAATAGAACAATTCCTTCCTATTTCTTCAGTAAGGTTAATGGCAGCTAACAGACCAAAAGTTCTTCTTGAAGGTCTGAAGGGATTAGGTGGTTGGACAAGTTGTATCTGCTTCCAGTTTTCCAATGTTGCTTGCACAAGAATATAAACTGTCTCTTCTGAGTACTAAAGGCGACCACGTTTTCTTTGGACCCAAAATAAGGCCAGTTTGCATTGGTTATGTCCGTCTTTGAAACCTTCAGCTTTCCATTCCGACATTCTCAGTGATTCAAGTGAAGTGTAAAAATCAAACAAAATGTAGCATAGTTAAAGGCTTGTAGTTTTTGTTTGTACTAAAAGGCATTCCAGTCCTGGGTCACTGCTGTCCAAGTTGTTCACTTTGAAGACCTACACTGACCAGGTTGACCAATGCTGCCAAAATGAGTTTTTGTTAATCTTTAGAAAATTCTACAAGCACAAATTTTACCTTTTCACTCCTTTAAAATTTATAATTTAGCAGCAATGTTTGCCCACCCACAACCCAAAAAATACAAAATAAAACATTTTATCATACAGAAAATCAAACTCACAATACAAGGTAATATTCTTCCTAAGACACTGCGATACAATGTATAATTTTAGCTTAGCATAGTCCTGAAAAAGGCTGGGAATTAATTTTCACGCACAAACACATATGATCCTTGATGCTAGGTGACGTAGAATGAATGCAGTTCCGTACATACTTATCTTGACCCAGGTAAAGCCAAAGTCCTATGACTACAGTTCGTAAGAAGGTCGATGATTAGGAGCGGTTTTCTTCTGAAGGGTTGTATGAGTTGGTCTTGGGTCATTAATGCATGCTTGACTGAAGCCCCAATCTAGGAAACAAAGTACCCATTAGTTCATGCAATATTTTTTCCTGCTAGCATAAAGTTCAAAGTAAATTTATCAAAGTACACACAATATACAGTACTGTGCAGAAGTCTTAGGCATATTTATATATTTATATATAGAGAGCTAGGGGTGCCTGAGACTTTGGCACAGTTCTACATTTGTGAATGTGGAGCAGAGAGCTAGCTTGTAAATCTGGCAGGAGCAAAGGATGTTGGGAATGGCAATGGTGCAGCTCCGAGGAGGGGTTTGGGACACAAGTCAGAGAAGGAGTTCCGGGAGTTGGGGTTGGTGTGGGTGCAGATGCACCCAGCGCTGAGACACCAGTCAAGGTCATTTCATTCCAAACAATCTGTTTATTGATCATTACAGAACGTATCTCTGGTGCTTCCCGCTCCCTCCCCTCTCCCTTCCCCTTTTCCCAACCATGATCCCCTCCCCCTGCCCCCTTCCCACTCTCAGTCCACAATAGTGACCCATATCAGAATCAGGTTTGTAATCACTCACACCTGTCATGAAATTTGTTTTTTTTTTGAGGCAGCAGTACAGTGCAATACAGGTGGCCCCCGTTTTTCGAACGTTCGCTTTACGACAGCTCGCTGTTACAAAAGACCTACATTAGTACCTGTTTTCGCTAACCAAAGAGGATTTTCGATTTACGAAAAAAAGATGCCCGCTTTATAGGTGTGTTTACCCCGAGAAAGACTACCATGACTGTGAAGCCTTGTGCAGGCAGTGGTGTGCGCTTGCGTGTACGTGCCAATTTTTTTTCTCCAAATCGATCTTGGCTTTCTGTCTTCCCCATTCAGATAAGTGAAACTACACCGTACATACAGTATTTCTACTTTACATAGGCTGTATATTAATCATATCATTCCTGCTTTTACTATATGTTACTGTTATTTTAGGTTTTATGTGCTATTTGGTATGATTTGGTAGGTTATTTTTTGGGTCTAGGAACGCTCAAAAATTTTTCCCATATAAATTAATGGTAATTGCTTCTTCACTTTACGACATTTCGGCTTACGAAAGGTTTCATAGGAACACTCTACCTTCGGATAGTGGGGGAAACTTATATATAAAATTATTACAATTAGGCACCCTAGCTATATATACTGTATATGTACTTAAGACTTTTGCACATTACTGTATGTCACCATATACCAGCCTGAGATTTATATTTCTGCGAGCATTCACAGTTGATATAATGAACACAAGAGAAACAATGAGGAACTACCCACAAAGATAGACAAAGAACCAATGTGCAAAAGACATTGTGCAAATACAAAAATGATAAATTAATAAAAAATAATATTGAGAACATAAGTTGTAGAGTCCTTGAAAACGAGTCCAAGAATATGGAATAATTCAGTGTTGTGGTGAATGAAGTAATCCACACTGTTTCAGGAGCCTGATGGTTGGATGGGGGGGGGGGCAATAACTGTTTCTGAACCAATGGGAATTCCAGAAATATCAAGTGGCCCTAATCCAGTTATTTTAGATTCTGAGTCTTGCTTATTTATGTATGAAACACTCACACTTCTGTCACAAGAAGGTTAGCATTGATTATTCATATCAAGCTTAGCTCATTTGTGGCTCTCTTTTTCACACAGGAGAAAAAGGTCGATCTGGCTCTCCAGGGTCTTGATGTGATGATGTACAAAACAATTCAAATCAACACAAAAATTGTTACATCATTGGAGATATCTGAGCAAACTGTTAAACAAAGCTTCCATTTCCCGGGTCAGGTGAAAGCAAAAGATCTGGTCATATGAAGTGAAGAGCAGAGGTCACCTTGGTGATCATCGGGACAGATTAATGGAATCACACAGAATTTGAACTCGGAAGTAGCCCAGTGCTGTTTTTACTGTCCAGCCGAGCTTCCTGCCACTCATTAACACTATCTTGCTTCCTGTATTTCTCCTTTACCAGTACTTTATTGAATGATTCAATGGTATCAGCTTCTACCATTCTTTGGACATACAGTTGCACCTCTCTCCATAAAAAGCATGTCAGTCAAATTTCTTTTGCTTCGTTTATCTGTTATGTTTATGCCCTCTTGATTACACTCACAGATCGTAGTCTCTTCATAACTGCCTATTGATACTATTGATATATACTGGAGTCACCACCCCCCCCCCCCCACAGAGAGAGATCGTTCCTATGAAACCTTTCTTAAGCCGAAATGGCGTAAAGCAAAGAACAATTAATTTATATGGGAAAAATTTTTGTAAAAGCGAAAATCCTCTTTGTAATGCGGAAACAGGTTACTAATGTAAGTTGTTTGTAAAAGTGAAGTGGCGTAGAGACAATGTTTGTAAAGCAGGGGACACCAGTACCATAATTTTGAAGGTCTTAATTTTCAGAATAAAAATAATTAAAATTAAAAGGTGTTACAGGTGGTGGAATGATTTTACACAATCCCCCCCCCCCCGGTAACCAGTCTACCTGACCCCACACACACACACACCCCCCCGGTAACCAGTCTGCCTGACCCCACACAACCTCCCTACCTATGAAGGCATCATACAACGGACCTTCTTGACCACCAGATCCACTTGTATAGCCACTTTATCTGAATTATGGATGTGGACCCCAAGATCCTTCTGCACCTCAATGATGTTAAGGAGTCTACCATTAAATATATACCTTGTCCTTTCATTTGACCTCCTAAAGTACAACTCCTCACACATGCTAAGATTAATCTCCATCTGCCACTTGTTTGCCCATCTCTCTAACAGCTCTATACATTGTTGGATTATTTGACAGTCATTTACAATGTTCACAACTGAAAGCATCTTGATGTCATGCGCAAATTTGCTAATCCACACATCCATATTTTCATTTCAGTCGTAGGTAATGTGTATGCACTACCCCTCAGTATCCTATCCAACAACAAAAGGATCACTTGAGTATAATCATTTAAATTATCCCTACTTCCTTTCTTGAACAAAGGCACAATGTTACTAGTGAGAATACAAAGATCTTAGTCAAAGCCCCAGCAATCCCTTCACTTGCTACTTTCAGTATCCTGGGATACGTGGCATCAGGCTCTGGGGGCTTATCCACCTTAATGCTTTTCAGAAGACCCAGTACTACCTTCTCTTTAATCTCAAAATGGCATGGCACATTACCACAGCCACTCAGCCTTCACCGTCCTCCAATTCCTTCTCCTCCATAAACAGTAACATGAAGTACTCATTTAATAGCTCAGACACATGCTCTGATTTTAAGCACAAATTCAGTCCTTAATCCTTGAATGGACCCATTCTCTCCTTAGTTATCTTCCATTTTTTTAATAGAAGTATAAAATGCCTTGGAATTCTCTTTGATTCTTCTCACTAAAGACATTTCATGTCCCATTTTGGCCTTCCTGATCATCTGCTTTAGTATTTTCCTGCTGTCTTTATATTCCACAATTCTAAGCCTATCTATGCTTCCTTTTCCTTGCTGACCAAATGTAGGATCCTTCAGATCATCTAAGGTTTTTGCAACTTACCACAGCCATCCTTATTCCTTATTGGAATATGCTGATCCTGAATTCTGATCTACTGGCCTTAAGCTGACTCAGTTTAAGAAGCTCAGCACTACTTACCAGCAGGAAACAAAACAAAGAAAATTACTACCTTATTAATCAGAGTTTGTCTGGGAAACAATGACTGCAGTCAATACCCTGCAACTTCCCTTTTGGCTGCCTGTAGGACCTGGCATTTACGCAGTGTGAACTTAAGTCTCAAAGGTGCAAGATGCGGAAAAGTGTGCAAGGTCGAAACGAGGTGACAGGGCCCAGGCACGAGGACAGGGAATGAGCCACTGTTTTACCATAGCTACAGTGGACATAGAGGCAACTCAAAGTGGCAGAACCAAGGCAAGTCAGAGTCGAGAAGGCAGAGCCCAAGAGCGAAGAAAGAACTGAGGTTTGATCGACTTCAGCACTGGGCCATATTGTAAAGATTGGGTATGGGCCAAACTGAGGCAACGGGGCTGAGGCCTAGCAGCATATTGAAGCGGCCGGGCATGGGTCCAAGAATGAGGAACGGCCTGAGGTTTGCATGATTTAAGTGCCAGGCCAGATTAAAAAGGTCAGGAGGTCGGGGCTGGAGGTGAGAGTCAGGCTGGTTCAGCCTGTTGCTCTGCAAGGTTTACTCATCTCTGTGTTGAACTAAGATTGCAGTGATGACCGCAGTGGCTATGGACTCACTTTGAGAGTTCAGTTGCTTGCTTGCTTTTGTTGTTTGCATGATTTGGTTGTTTTTTCTGCACACTGGCTGTTTGACAGTGCTTTTTTTGAATGGGTTCTACTGGGTTTGTTTGTTTTGTGGCTGCCTGCAAGAAGACAAATCTCAAGATTGTATAAAGTATAGATACTTTGACAATGAATGCACTTTCACCTAAACAACTCCCACATGTCAGACTCGGACGTGTCTGACAGCAGCTGCTCCCATTCAATGCCCCTTTGCTCCTGTCTTATCCTGTCAGAATTCACCCTCCCCGGTTTTATCCCGATCACCTTAGAACATAGTGAGTTGAGGTGACTTTTCCCAAAATGTTCACCCATTGTCAGTTCCGTCACCCGGCTTGGCTTGTTTCCCAAATCCAGGTCCAGCAGGTTTTGCCCTCTAGTTAGACATGAGAACTTTCAGAAGTGCATGCCCAAGTAAGGGTCAAAGCTGTCACAACATTAGGCATTCTCAGCAGCTAGATTCACTTTTTCTACTTCCCAAATGGAAGCCAGTCAAAAATACTACCTGGATGAAGAATCCACAGTCTTCTCATTGGCCCTTTGACATATTTACTTTCTCCAAGTTGACCATTCTTGCTGCAGACTAGACAGGATAAAGTCTACCAACAACCCTGTCTTGTTACTCTTGGCCACTCTTCCACAATTGTGAAAGCAACCGTATTACAGACCATTTTTGCACGAAATCGTACAAGAGTTATGCCTTTATTATTGAGCACCATCTGTTGAGGGAATTACATCTCACACTTTGGCAACCAGGTAGCCTCAAGTACCTGAATCTAGAATGAATCAAATAGCTTTGATGACAGCAATCATGCACTGCCATTATGATTTATTTTCTGGGGAAAAAACCCTTGTTGTCAAGGTGGCTTGAATCAGTTTAAAGCTCAAAGAACATTTATTATCAAAGTTTGCAACCCATATACAACCTTGAGATTCATCTCCTTACAGGCAGCCACAAAACAAAGAACACATTTAAAAAAGGACCATCACGCATCCAATGTGCAGAGAGAGAAATAAACTGTGCAAACAATAAGAGCAAATAACATTCAGCTCTAAGGTAGATCTTGTTCTCAGGGAAAAATGCTGCTCTCACTGAACATACACAATAGCTGGCTGTGGGACCAAAGTCTAATTAAATCTCAGCAGTTCTCTTTTAGACAACGTACTTGGAGTAAAACATGAAAAGTTTCTGCAATCCAACACAATGATTTGAATTATACATTTATAAACACTGGCAGGCCATTTTGCAATATGGAACAATTCATGGGAAAATTATGCAGATAAAAGTTCAGAAAAGCCTGCTGCAGAGACAACAAAATGACATCACGTACAAAGTTTTCTGATCTCTTCAAGAATGAACTCTTTAAGAGTTGTAGGAATTACACCAATTTCAGTTTAAAGTTAATAAAATACGTCACTGTTGTTCACATCAAAGAACTTTGCATGTTGGTTTAGTTGTAAAATGGGAATGAATTCAATGGGGAATTGAAAC
Source organism: Hypanus sabinus (assembly GCF_030144855.1). Lineage (NCBI taxonomy): Eukaryota > Metazoa > Chordata > Chondrichthyes > Myliobatiformes > Dasyatidae > Hypanus > Hypanus sabinus. Next base: position 103,871,695 of record NC_082710.1, on the reverse strand, counting down.
GACCTCTAAATTATGTGGTAAGCTCAATGGCAGCTGAGCAATCAACTCCCACTGAAGGATTATCATAGCATCTATACAAACAAGTATGTTAAAGTTGGTGGGGTGGTGAGACCCTTGAGTTAATCAATGTTCAAAGTTAATTTATTAACAAAGTACATAGATGTCACTATATAGAATCAGAATCAGGTTTATGATCACTGGCATGTGTCGTGAAATTTGTTAACTTGGTAGCAGCAATTCAATGCAATACATAATACAGAAAAAAACTAAATCAATTACAGTATATCTATGTTGAATAGATTAAAACTCAATGCAAAAACAGAAATGATATACATTTTAAAAAGTGAGGTAGTGTCCAAGGGTTGAATGTCCATTTAGGAATCGGATGTCAGAGGGGAAGAAGCTGTTCCTGAATCACTGAGTGTGTGCCTTCAGGCTTCTGTGCCTCCTACCTGATGGTAACAGTGAGAAAGGGGCATGCCCTGGGTGCTGGAGGTCCTTAATAATGAACACTGCCTTTCTGAGACACTGCACAAAGTAAGATTAATTTTCTCATGGGCAATCACAGTAAACACAAAAGACAAAATAAAGTCCATGAAAAACCACATCCAAACTGCAAAAAAGATTCTGTGCAAATACAAAAAATAAGAGAAAAAATATATAATAATAAATAAAGGAGAAATAAATATTGAGAACATGAGATGATCCTAACCTAATCATGGGACAATTTATAATGACTAGTTAACCTACCCAGTACATCTTTGGACTGTGGGTGGAAATCGGAGCTCCTGGGAAAACCCATGCCTTCCGCAGGGTGTACTTACAGACTCTCCATAGGGAATGGTGCCGGAATTGAACTCCAAACTCTGAAACGCCCCGAGCTGTAATAGTGACACATTATCTGCCCTGATACTTGAATATTTGTATTTTGGAAGATGGCACCCCCCCCCCCCCACTCAGGTCATATCTTTCTGAAGATCCAGTAATGTTCATTCATTAACATCTCTTTTCACAGTGAGGTTTCCTGCTTCAATCCACTCTAAACCTCATCCAATATCTGAAACACAACTAGGCATATGGGGCAGACAAAATACTGAGTGATACAAGAGAACACCAGAGAAGTGCTTCTGGTCTGGGTGCCTTTCAAAATCAACCTCATAACGTTTTTATTTAGCGATACAGAGTGGAGTAGGCCCTTCCGGCCTTTTGTGCTGTGTCAGCCGGCAACACCTGGAAACTCCAATTTAACCCCAAGCTAATCTGAGGACAATTTCAATGACCAATTAGCCTATCCAGTACATCACTGGACTGTGGGATGAAACAAGAGCACCTGGAGAAAGATCAGAGGTGGAGAGGGTCAGTAACTGTAAAATCCTGGGTGTCACTATCTCAGAGGACCTGTCCTGGACCCATCATATAATGTAATTGCAAAGAAAGCACAACAGTGCCTCCACTTCCTTGGGAGTCTGCAGAGATTCGGCATGACATCAAAAACCTTGACAAACTTCTATAGATGTGTGGTGGAAAGTGTATTGATTGGCTGCATTACGGCCTGGTATGGGAACCACTGAGCAGAAAATCCTGCAAAAGGTTGTGGATTTGGTCCAGTATATAACAGGTAAAGCCCTCCCAAACACTGAGGACATCCACATGAAACGCTGTTGTAGGAAAGCAGCATCCATCATCAGGGACCCCCCAGCTCTCAAGCCATGCTCTCTTCTCACTGCTGCCATCAGGTACTACCTCATGGCCATCAGGCTCTTGAATAAAAGAGGATAACTACACCTATCTATTGAGATAGGTGACCAATGATCTCAATTTAAGGACTCATTACCTTGTTATTTCATGTTCTCATTACTTATTGCTATTCATTCATATTTGTACAGTTTGTTGTCTTCTATGTTCTTGTTCCTTCATTTATCCTGTTTAGTTATTATTCTATAGATTTGCTGAGACTGCCTGCAGAAAAAGAATCTCAGGGTTGGATGTGGTGACATGCATGTACTCTGATAATAAATTTTACTCTGCCTTCGATCTCCAAACTCCGACACCCCAAGCTGAAATGGTGTCGCATGAACATGGCACTGCGGTTTACAAACCCAAAAACACAAATATCACGCCTCCAAGGGTTTAGAACGCAGTTAGTAGGAAAAGTACCAAAAGTTTATGAAGCCATCTCATTTAAAGCTCTTTTCTATCAAATATTACTGCAGTTACAAGCAAAAAACATTCCCAAATCTGGAAATGATAAATTCAAATTTATTAAAAATCTGGGAGGGACATATGACAAAAAGACTGACACTACATTGTTACCTTTTTGTTTTTAGTGACAATTAAAAATAACATAGCTTTGTAAAAGTTTAGATTGCTTGGTTAGACTAATTCCAGGCAATTATACACTTGAGATACATTCTTTTCCAAGTTATTACATGCCACCTGGTGGTCATCATGGATATTACTTGAGATATGCCATGCAACAATCATAATCAGATTTACTATCCAATGACTTCGATTAGGTGAAATAGTTTTGCAGTATTTATTTAAAAATAAATGGATTATGAAAAAATGGATTACAAAGTAGACTGCTCAGAAATCTGATGGCAGCAGAGAAGAAGCCCTCGTTGAATCTGGTTCCTATACTGGATGCCGAGGACCGTTAGTGAGGAATCACCTCTTCAATGGTGGAGAGGGTTGTGCCCTTGATGAAGATGGCCAATCACAAGCAGCCTCCCTGCCAGGCTGTGATTCAATCAGTCAGAGTGCTCTCCGCTGTTACACCTCCGCCAGTTACAATGCGAGGCTGGGTCTGCCAAAGGAGTCTCTGCTGAAAGTTACGCATTTATAGACTGCTTGAATCAGATGCTTTTCCCACTCCCCTACTGCCTTTTTTTTTGCCCTAACTAGCTCCACAGCATTGTCTCATACTGCAACTTCCCCAATGAACTCTATACTATTGTGCAGAGTTCCCCACTGAACTCACACTACACTCTATCTTCCCTAATGAACTCAGCAGGCTGGTGTTGGGTGGTAGTGGGCAGCGGGGAGACAACCACCAAGTCCCCACTGCCTCTTGGACTTGGTGGTCGTCTCCCCACCATCCACTACTGTTGATCCATCGTGAAAGCGAGCTCCGATGGAAAACCTACAAGGCAGACTTTGATTTCTGAGTGAGTGTGTGTGTGTGTGTGTGTGTGTGTGTGTGATTGGAAGGAACAAGGTGCTGTAGATTTTTTTAGACATGTATTTTACCACAATCCTCAAGTGATGTCAATCCCTGGAAAAATTGCCAAAAGCATCAATAAAATGTGAAGAAAACTATGGGCTCGTGTGACAGCTCCACAGATAAGTGTAACTAATTCCCCATTCTATAATGGGAACCAATGCAGAGTTGTTTAGCTTTAGAAGATAGTGACTAGGAGGAATTTCAAGTCAGAAAGAATGTTAATATTTGGATTTCATTATCCCATCAGGTGCAGAGGCAACTGATTGACTATATTAAGGACTGATGTGAAAAGTTTTTGATCTATGGGATAGTTAAGGGTTATGTATAGTGTATTATTGAGTGTAAAGAAATGATAAAGCTCAGCTTTATTTATCACACATACATCAAACAGGCTGCATCACTGACTGGTATGGGGGTGGGGGGAGCTATTGCACAGGACCGAAAGAAACTAAATCTAGTTGGCTCCATCTTGGGTACTAGCCTACAAAGTACCCAGTACATCGTCAAGGAGCAGTGTCTCAGAAAGGCAGCATCGGTTACCAAGGACCTCCAGCACCCAGGGCATGCCCTTTTCTCCCTCGGAGGTACAGAAGTCTGAAGGCACACACTCAGCGATTCAGGAACAGCTTCTTCCCCTATGACATCTGATTCCTAAATGGACATTGAACACATGAACACTACCTCACTTTTTAACTATATATCATTTCTGCTTTTTGCATGATTTTTCATCTATTCCTTATTCATATACTGTAATTGATTTATTTTTTTTCTTCTTCTATATTATGTATTGCATTTGCTGCTGCTAAGTTAACAAATTTCACGACACATGCCGGTGATTCTGATCTGGAAAAAAAAGTACATGGATGGGAGGGGTATGGTGGGCAATGGTCTGGGAGCAGGTTGATGGGACTAGGCAGAGTAATAGTCTGACACAGACTGATGGGCCAAAGGGCTTCTTTCTGTGCTGTAGTGCTTTAAGACTCTATGTTGGGATCCCCACTCACTGCAGCCAGAAGGCTAGCAAGCCCTAAATATTTCCTCTTATTTGTCCATTGGGGACCTCTCCAATTTTTCTACGCCTTTCCATAGCAAGCCAGGCCCAGAATGTAGTAAGCAATGGACACACATTTTGAAGTTCAGTTAATTCAAATCAAATGAATCAGAACAATTGGTGGGCAAACTTGAGTAATGGAGAAGTTCACCAAACACAGCACGGGAAAGCTCACTCTTCAAAGGAGATTAGTTCTTTCTGAGCAACAAAAAATATCGGAAGATGGATTTATTGGTGAGCATCAAATCAATACTCTTCAGAGATGATCTGCCTGGGGCCAGTGATCGCATAACCAGGACTTGTGATATGCACCAGCTGCTCGTACGACCATCCACCACCTGCTCCCATGGCTTCAGTGACCCTGATCAGGAGGCAAAGCAGATGCTACACCTCACCCAAGGGCGTCCTGCAAGCCAGCAGAGGGAAGGAGCGCCTTACACCTTCTTTGGTAGAGGTACATCTCCACCCCACCACCCATTAGGTACTCATCTGTTCATATTGTCAGTAACAGTTTCTAATTTTATATAGGTAAGCAAAGAAATTAATCCCCCAGCACTATGCAATTCTCACATCTCTTTAGAAGAACATACTGCATGGCACTGGACAACAAAGATCTTGCTTCCCAAATACTTTTAGGTGTATCTTACGGATTTTGGGCTGCTGATCATGAAAATCATCATGAAATTTGCCCGTCATGTATCATTTTTTTTAAAATTGCCTATATTTAATATTTCAATTCACAATTCAAGTCAGAATAACTGATGCCAAGATTAAGGAAGGTATTTTGTTGGTTCACAAATCAAACAGGTCATCAATGACAAGCAATTCAAAGAACTTCCAGTGGCACTGGAGAAAAACACGTGGAAGGCACCCAAGGATGTTGCTGAAAATTTTCTTGACAACTACAGAGCACCAAACTACATGCAACTGGTTGGCAACATGCTTCAAGCATACAAAACCATGAAGTGCAGCATGTCACTAAAGATTCATTTTCTGCATTCCTATTTAAACCACTTCCCCGCACATCTTGGCGCTGTTAGTGACAAGCATGGTGAAAGGTTTCACCAGGACATTGCAGTCATGGAGAAATGGTATCAGGAGAATTGGAATCCATCAATGCTGGCTGATTATTGTTGGACACTTAAGCAAGAAGCCTCAGACATTGAGTACAAATGAAAATCATCAACAAAACATTTTCAGCTTAATTGAACTAGTCCAAAGCATCAACGCCACTTTGCAATTCAACATATTATATTCAATAAAAGTTAATATCCTGTTTCTCCCAATTCCTACATGATACAAGGAGTCTGAAATTATATTTTGAGTTCAGCTTCAAGCGGTCTGTCATAAACAAATAAAAATTCTGAGGAAGAAAATTTTTGAAGAAAAATTGGTGTCTAGTGTTATTAAAACCCCACACAAGGTTTAATTCAATCGATAGATTTATATCATCTATTTTGAATAGGCTGTCTGCTACTTACTACTTGTCCTTGTTCTGATAGTAACTAGGGTTTGAGGTCACAGCTACTCCACCACCACGGATAGCATGAAAGGCTGTTGGAGAGGATGCAGGGTAATGGCCAGGACGAATAGGTTTTGCTGAAATGAAACAAGATGATAAATGTCAAATAAATAATTGTAACTAAATTATTTCACCCACAAACCCTCTTCTATCCATTACGGAGGCCCCCACCCATGTTTGCTGAGTAAAAGGAATTGAGCACCAGTGATACCCAAGTTCCCTCTCAATAATATGTTTTTGTTTACTTTTTTTAAAAAAACTATTTTCATGTTTTGATCGAGGTGCTTTGGCGTGGAACTGGCACTGCATGCTGTGGCCTGCAGCTATTGATGCAAAGCTGGACTGACTGATTTGGTGGGTGTGGCTCCTGGGCCATTTCAGGGACTCTGTGGTTTGATGTTTAATGTTCTGTGTGTTATTTGCTCACTTTTTGATCGATCTGTTTTTTTTTGCACATTGGGTGTTTGATGGTCTTTGCTGTGTGGGGATTTTTCTTTAAACGGGCTCTATGTTGTTTCTTTATTTCGTGCTGCCTACAGGAAGAGGAATCTCAGGGTTGTGTACTGAAAACATACTTTGATAATAAATGTACTTTGAAACTTTGTAAGTAAAATAAGGTATTCTGCACCAGTCATTTCCTGGCTGGCATTTTATGCCAGACATTTTTTTCCCTCTCAAGATGATTCAAATGAAACAAACTTGACTAGAATATCACAGAAGAAAAACTAATTATCAACAGCTAGATAAAAACTTTACTGGAGGTTTACAAGATTCTAAAGGGTAACTGTGCTTTTCCTAATTGGGAGAATGGATACCTGCCATTGGATCAAAGCCCCATCGATTCCTGCTAATGGATCACCTTTCAACCACAATCCCCATTCAGGTGTATTCCGATAACGAGGTATGATACATGGCCTTTTATCTAACATGATCTGTATACAGACAAATGTACACCAAGTCTTACACATGCAAAGCTTTGCGAGCTAGAATCCATTTTAGCTTAAACACAAGAGATTCTGCAGATGCTGAACATCCAAAGCAACACACACAAAATGCTGGAGGAACTCAGCACATCAGGCGCATCTATGGAAATGATTAAACGGCCGACATTTCAGGCTGAGACCCTTCATCAGGACTGAGAAGCAAGGGGGAAGAAACCAGAACAAGAATGTGGGGGGAAGGGAGGAGAAGGTGATAGGTGATGCCGGACAGATGGGAGAGGGGTGAAGTAAGAATCAGGGAGGTGATAAGTGGAAAAGGCAAAGGGCTGGAGAAGGAATCTAATAGGAGAGGAGAATGGATCATGGGAAAAAGTGAAGGAGGAGGGACACCAGGGGGAGGTGATAGGCAGGTGAGGAGAAGAGGCAGGTGGCCAGAGTGGGGAAATGAAGAAGAGGGATGGATGGAGGGAGGGGAAAAATTACCAGGTTGGAGGCTACCTAGACGGAATGTGAGGATTTTTTAAAATTTACTTTTCAGTTGCTTCCAACCTGCGAGTGGACTTATCATGGTAGAAGGTTTTTGCAGATGAAGCTCAAATCTTATTTTGAAAGGACATTTTATTTTGCTTGCTTTAAACCTTTCAAGTGGACTCCTAAAATTGATGAAGTTAGTCTCTTCCGCAATGTTACTCCTTTGTTCCCCCTCCATAACTACATCCCAACATCAAACGTGTTAGAACCATATCTTATCTCCATGTAAATTATTCTAATGTCAAGGATGATGCCATTTAGTAGGACTGCTACTAACAGATTAGTTAGTGAAGGCACTTTGGCATTATATTCATATTGTGCTTCTTTTGAAAAGATTTGCTGGCAATCTTTGCTATAATAAATCCTCCAACTCAATGGTCCAAGTTCATAGCTCCTTGGAAGTGGGTACCCAGGTTGATAAGGTGGTTAAGGCGGCTAATGGAATGTTCGCTTTTATTAGTCGAGGCACTGAGCTCAAAAGTCAAGAGGTTATGTTGCAACTTTATAAAGCCCTGGTTAGGCCACATCCGGAGCACTGGGTACAGTTATGGTCACACCACGATAGGAAGGGTGTTGAGGCTTTGGAGAGGGTGCAGAAGAGGTTACCGGGATCCTGTCTGGTTTAGAAGGTGTGTGCTATCATCAGAGGCTGGACAAACTTGGGTTGTTTTCTCTCAGTGGTGGAAGCTGAGGGGAGACCTGATAGGGTTTATAAGTTTGGGTGTAGGCCTCTGTTAGTCTCGATAAACCATAGATTTGCGCCTTGGAAAGTTTCCAGGGTGCAAGCCTGGGCCAGGTTTTTTTTAAATGGAGGACCAGCAGTTGCCCAAGCTGCGTCTCCCCTCTCCACGCCACCAATGTTGTCCAAGGGAAGGGCATTAGGACCCATACAGCTTGGCACTGGAGTCGTCGCAGAGCAATGTGTGGTTAAGTGCCTTGCTCAAGTACACAAATGTAGCCTCAGCCAAGGCTCAAACTAATGATCTTCAGGTCACTAGCCGAACGTCTTAACCACTTGGCCACGTACCAACACTTTATAAGTTTATGAGAGACACAGATAGAGTAGACAGGGAGTATCTGTTTCCTAGGGTAAAAATGTCTAACACCAGACATTAAAGGTGTGAGGGGGTAGGTTTAAAGGGGGGTGTGAGGAGCAAGTATTTTACTCAAGAGAGTGGTGGATGCCTGCAATGAATTGCCTGGTATGGGGGTACAGGCAAGTTGATTAGAAGCTCTTAAGAGAGAGGCATAGGACTGTGAGGAAGATGGAGGGATATGGACATCATGTAGGCAGGAGGGATCAGTTTCTGGGGCTTTTAAATTTATTTTTTAGCTGGTTCGGTACAACACTGTGAGCTGAAGGGCCTGTTCCTATGCTGTACCGGTCTGTTAGAAACAAAATGCAAATCACAGATGGCATGACTACTACAAATCCTCTCACCAATCTGAGCTGAATGCGCCCGCCTGGCCATGTTTTTGGCCCGTACTGCTTCCTTGATTCGGTCGACCTCCTGATGGTAACGCTTGCGTTCCCTCATCGCGCTCTCCTTGGCTTCCTTCAATGCACTCTCCAGTGCCTTAACTCTCTCAGCTGTAGCCCGAAGTCGTTTTTCCAGCTTAGGAAGCTCACAACGAAGATCTGCATTGTCACGTACCAGCTAGAAGACAAACAGGACAAAGTGGGATGGCAATGGATTCCAGGATGGCTACAGTCAATCTCAACTCTAGCAGTCAGTAGAAAATGACCACAGGCAGAGCAACCTGATAGTGTATTTCTGTTCTTACATTCATTTCTAGTCAATGGAAATAAAGTAGAAATAGAAATTAAGATTGTTCACACAAGAGATGCTGCAAATACTGAAAATCTTGAGCAACGCACACAAAAACTGGGGAAACTCAGCAAGTCAAGCAGCATCTGTGGAAATGAATAAACAGTTGACATTTCAGGCTGAGCTCTTTCTTCGGGGCTGGAAAGGAAGGGGGAAGACGCCAGAATAAAAAGATTGGGGGGAGGGAAAGGAGGATAGCTAGAAGGTGATTGATGAAGCCAGGAAGGTAGGAAAGATAAAGGGCTGGAGAAGAAGGAATTCGATAGGAGAGGAGAGTGGACCATGGGAGAAAGGGAAGGAGGATGGACATTGGGGGGAGATGATAGGCAAGTGGGGAGATGCAAAAGGCCAGAGAGGGGGGAATAGAAGAAGAGGGGAGGGGGAGGGAACAAAATCATCCTCATACCTGTTTGTGAACCTTTGTAAGCTGCTCCAGGTTGTTCTCAAGAAAGGATATTTTCTGTTTCTGTGCAGCACTCCCCCCTCCATCATCTGAGTCCAGTTCAGTGCTCTGAGGAAACGCAAAGCAAAACCCGTCAGTCTGCAGTAGCTGCAAACCATGCAGCTGGAAGGAAACAATCAAGAATGATCGCTTCAACCTTCCGGCCCAGCTTTACTACTGAGGTTTCACTTAGAAAATCACCTATTGTGAGAGCACTTATAGTATCATTAGAGGAAGATGTGGCCCTAAAAATTTACAGAATAATTTCTATCAAACTGAACTCTAATGACATTCATTTGGTCAATATTACATGGCCAAGAGGGGCTATGGAACACCGAACATCATAGCTCAAAAAGAGCTGCTGATTATTTAGATGAGAGTATTCATCTACAGTCCATCTCTGTTCACCTTGTTTATAGAATCAAAGGGGAAACCAGAGGGTAGCATGATTTTATTCTAGTTTGCATGTTTTAAATACAAAGCCCAAGGGGTAAGTGCAGTCGAATACTACAGTTTGTGCTCTAAAATCAGTTTTTGAAATTCATTTCAGCTGGAATTTTCTACCTGATGGAATTGTACAGTATAGAGTTGGTCATCTGGCCCTTTGAGACAGATTCTAGAGGAACTAATCCAATGAGTCTTCCACATAGCTCCAAAATGCTTTTCCTTTTAAGCTATAACGCAATGTTAGAATGGCTATCTTCCTTTGGAAAATTACCAGCGCGCCTATTTCCATGTTCCTTATAGCAAATGGATTACCAATCCTAACAACTGGCTGAGTTTAATAAACTATTTTCCAATTACTGCAGATAAATAACCAACAGTCTGAAATCTTTACTGATCAAACTCAGCTTGGCTCCATGTACATCAAAACCTTGGCATAACACAGATGAAAGTGACTTGTGTGTTATCAATACAAGAAAACAAAGCAGCAGCAAGTTTTAATCTTAAATATAATTAAGAGTTGAGAGGTATACATAAATGTTTGTTGGGGATAACACTCACAGAAACCAGGCTAAGTTTGCAGTTCGATAAGCTTACCACAATCTGAAGCATTGGCTCCACTGCAAAAGGCATGTACCTCGATTTTGTTTAGTTATCACAGGGTGACACCCAGTGTGGTATTAGGTTCCCTGAATGTATCCAGTAGGGTATTTAAAAGGACAGCTCTCAGAAGTTGATGACCAATGACAGATTATCTAACTTGCCATATCTGAGAATATTCAGTACTTATATAAAAAAAAGCAATACTGCATTTTGTTTTTGATTTAAAAACACTTTCCTGCAGGAATTGAAATGCTTCCACGACTCCATGGGAATCCAAGACTGCCACTGATACAATCTTCGTTCCCATCAAGCACTCTATTCCCTTCTCCTTAGATTCACAAGAAGCCACTTCCATGCAGTGGAAGTGATCCAACACTAAACCATTACTGAGTTTAATCGAATTATTCTGCTGTGATCATAGACCAACTGCCGTCAAGTTTTAGGCCCCCAAATTCCGGTCCAAGTTGCCACCTTACTCCCCAGCCCACAAACTATCACTTTACAAGATACCATGCACTTGCTTAGATGATTGATAGATAACTTATTACCAATAATTATTAATACTCCGTAATAATTAAACATACAAATTACAACAAAACCAGAATGTGTTGTTTCTGAATGTTTCAGCTTAAACTTAAGGAGAATAAACTTGGTTTATTAAAGGTAACCTTTACCAACAAGTCCAAAACTAACTTGTACAGAATGACATATATTAAATCAATCCAAGTCGTCAAGTCACTTTTATTGTCATTTCGACCATAAATGCTGGAACAGTATATGTAAAAATGAGACGACGTTTTCTCAGGACCATGGTGTTACACGACACAGTACAAAAACTAGACTGAACTACGTAAAAAAAACACAGAAAACATTAGTCAACTTACTTTCTTGACCCTAGTGGTGAGGTCCTGAACAAAAAGTTTTCGGAGGTTGTGGAGTGTTTGGAGTTCTTTTGCCTTTTCAAATAAAGCAGACGGTGTTAAGAGAATATAAGTTTTAACTGAACTTGTTCTTTCAATCATTAGTCATGCACGTGTACAAATATTAAAAAATTCAAGGACATAAATGCCAGCTAGAACAAAGACTTGCAAATACAGCTAAATAATGGAAAGCTGCATTATTTAATTTGGGTGGAGTGGGGAGGGGAAAAAATAAAAGATTCACGGTTTGACTCTAGCCATATCCAAGAAAAACATCCATTTGTTTAAAAAAAAGTTGCAAATATAATATACAATGGAGCAAACAGCATTTGCGGAGCAGAACAGGATCTTGGTCTGTTGTATTGAAAATTTATACCCCACCCCACCCCACTTCTGCTATTCAAAGAAATTTAGTAAGTGAATGGTCAGCTGTTGGGAAGATATAACTGATTATCACCAATGAACACTTCCCATCTCAAGGCACCCACTTTCCAGTACTGTGAAGTACTCAATGTTTCAAATTATTAACAGATTGCATTGCAGTTAAACTGGTTAGAGTGGACAAATGCACCATTATGCAATTAAAATTGCACGCTTTCTCTCAAAAAAAATGCTAACAATGATTTCATACTGTGCTGTATTCTGTGTACAAGCTGGGAACTGTGGATGTAAAATTGGGAAAGTTTAAGTGGAAAGAGTTTTTACACATATGACATGCACATGGTGTCGTCTTTATTCTATAGAAACATGGTCTTAAAACTTTAGTTACATAATTGGGGAGGGGGCTAGTTTGTTCTGAGGTGAGTCCATTAAAATTCCAATACGTTTCACAATGAAACTTACAACTGTCTCCTCCAGCCCCTTGAGGTCCTGTTTTGCTTGCTCTCTTTTGTCATTAAGAAGTCTAAAAGCAGGACATAAAAGTTATTTGGAGTCAGATTTCATTTGAGATTGACAGCCTATTAAGAAAATAACTTCATGCATCCATGTCTTACGATTTACCAAGATAGAGGTAAACAGATCATGTTACAAGACATCAGTCTTCAAGTAACAAAAAGCCAAATAATTTACAAAAGTCCTTTAACCATCATGCTATTACTGTAGGCAGACTGATGAGGGCATCACCAGTCAGCCCCTGAGCAAACAAGAAGTCCAATACAAACCGCACACAACAGATACAAGAATTGCTATCGCAAAAAGATGTAGAGACAATCACGCATCACAA